>NC_073693.1:85158411-85480078 GCF_029784155.1 Uranotaenia lowii
ATCGAAAGGGTTCGTCAAGTCAAATACCTAGGAGTACAAGTCGATGAAAAATTGAATTTTATAGCTCACATAGACTACACAATCAAAAAGATTGCCGTGAATTATGGTGTACTTTGTAGAGTAAGTAGATATATGACTTTCTGATCGAAAATAATTAGTTTACAAAATTTTAAAAAAATCGTGAACTTGATTAATTGACCAACATTTTTAATGTAAAATTGGGCGCTGAATCCGAAAATGAAATTAAAAAAAATCTCAGTAGAACCGTTTTTGAGTTATGCTCCAAATATGAAATTTCAAAAAAATTAAAAAAGTTCTTGTACTTAGATTAAAATATCTCGGACGGCATAACAGTAATTTGAAATCCCTCTTTTGCATATTGAAGGTGAATAAGTTTTCTATCGATCATCTGAACACTGTTTTTGCATTTGACAAACAGTATTGCTGATATTAGTGACTTTATGAGAAAAAAAAATAATAAAAAACGCATTTTTTAGAGAAAATTTTGTTTCAACGAAAGTTTTAGACTCGATGGAAGCATCTAAAAAATCTGATTTTCTTTTGCGCTTGGATGTCAATTTAAAACAAAGATTTCAAGTGGTTATTTATCCAAATCGGTTGAAAATTGAAGAAGTTATGGCTACTTTACCATAACTGAAATTTTTGGAGTTTTTAATAATTTAACGAACCGCAGTACACTTATCATAGTATAGGAAGAATGAAACATGACAAATCTCACTCGCTCCAAGTCAAAATTATTTATTAGCTTACCAGAAGGTCACATGCCAAGTTTCTGGAAGATCTGACCATAGGGAGGGGTTGCTTAAGTCTCAAACGTGAATAAAATTTTGAGGTATTTTGCCCGGAAGGAACGAAAAATACTGGTTTTTCAGCAATAACTTTTTTCATCACTAGCTGATTGTTTTTTATGGTTGATTTTCTTGAAGCCAAAGTTGAGACAAATATTTCACCCGAAGACTGTAACTCGATTGGATTTGAAACAGAAAAGTTATTGCGGTTCAAAGGCCGCAAATTTTGTCCAACACGCAATGAGTACTTTTTACGTATTGCGTTTTATACGACAATTTTCGACCAAAATGCAATCTTTCAACCGCAATAACTTTTCTGTTTCAAATCCAATCGAGTAACAGTCTTCGGGTGAAATATTTGTCTCAACTTTGGCTTTAAGAAAATCAACCATTTAAAACAATCAGCTAGTGATGAAAAAAGTTATTGATGAAAAACCAGTATTTTTCGTTCCATCCGGGCAAAATACCTTAAAATTTTATTCACGTTTGAGACTCAAGCAACCCCTCTCTATGGTCAGATCTTCCAGAAACTTGGCATGTGACCTTCTGGTAAGCTAATAAATAATTTTGACTTGGAGCGAGTGAGATTTGTCATGTTTCATTCTTCCTATACTATGATAAGTGTACTGCGGTTCGTTAAATTATTAAAAACTCCAAAAATTTCAGTTATGGTAAAGTAGCCATAACTTCTTCAATTTTCAACCGATTTGGATAAATAACCACTTGAAATCTTTGTTTTAAATTGACATCCAAGCGCAAAAGAAAATCAGATTTTTTAGATGCTTCCATCGAGTCTAAAACTTTCGTTGAAACAAAATTTTCTCTAAAAAATGCGTTTTTTATTATTTTTTTTTCTCATAAAGTCACTAATATCAGCAATACTGTTGGTCAAACGCAAAAACAGTGTTCAGATGATCGATAGAAAACTTATTCACCTTCAATATGCAAAAGAGGGATTTCAAATTACTATTATGCAGTCCGAGATATTTTAATCTAAGTACAAGAACTTTTTTAATTTTTTCGAAATTTCATATTTGGAGCATAACTCAAAAACGGTTCTACTGAGATTTTTTTGAATTTCATTTTCGGATTCAGCGCCCGATTTCACATTGGAAATGACCTTCAGTTTACTGAGTTCAAAAATGCTGTAAACTAGTGAATCTACGTTAAATCTGTTATCATGCCACACTTCGACTATTGCGCTACAATTTTACTGCATGCATCTGATACACAAACAAAGCGCCTACAAAGAATTCAAAATAAGATCATGCGAGTAGTGATACGATGTAATCGATACACACCAAGTACATTGATGCTCGACATACTTCAATGGTTGTCAGTGAAACAGAGAATTGCGTATAACAGTTTGATTTTTATATATAAAATGAAGAACGGAATGTTACCGGCTTACTTAATAGACGGTCTGCAGTACGGCAACGATGTACATAGCTACAATACGAGAAGAGCCCATGATTTCAGATTACCGAATACGAGAAAGGAAATGACAAAACGATCAGTTTTCTACAACGGTCTAAAAATGTTTAACAGCCTGCCGCAAAATATCAAAGACAGTTCAAACATAAACATTTTCAAGAAACTGGCAATACAACACGTTAAACAGACAATTTGAAATAATGACTAATCCTAAAAAGGATCATATGCTTGTGATGAAGATCTGGCGAAATACCAGATATAAATTTGTACGGTGATGGACATACGCGGGAGTTAGACAAACAAGTCGTACAGAATTAGATAAAATAATGCAAACAAAATTATCCATAGGATAAACTGTCCCTCCCACTTCTAAAGAAGCGTATGGGGTGGAGGAAGGACCCAATTGGGCCTGTGGGACCACCACAAAAAAAAAGAGCCAAAACAATCCGAAAACATTGGTTTTAGGGATGAATGACAGCTTGCTGTTTAATTCCCGAAAAAAAAATCCGAAACATTCATAGCAACAGTCTTCCCAATCTGTGCTGTTCCTGTCACTCTGTCTTTGTTTGCCAGATGCAGAAAAATCCAAAAATACTACTAGCAACAGCTTTTCCAATCTATGCATTTCCAATCGAATTTTTCACCGGAAACCGAATCAGAAACAAATACACAGCAGCAGCAGTCGTAAAATTCAGCGATTTCCGTGCTAATCCGTCTTTTCAACCGCGTGATAAATCATAAACAAACAAACAGCAGCAGCAGCCTTTAAAATCTGGGCCATTAATTCACGAGCTAATCTATTTTTTCACCGGAGGCCGAATCAGAAACAAATTTTTCGTTCAAGCATACTTGAAAATAAGCACTCCCAGGCCAATTTGTCTTTCTACCGTAGTACGAATTAGAAACAAACTTTTCGAAGAAGCAGCCTTTACAATCTACGCTCTCTGGGCTTATTATATCAACTACGCCATTGTCGTGGTTTTTCGACTCTTATTCAATTCAGAGATTCATTCAGACAAGTCTGTTGCACACAAGAATAGACCAATGACTGATTTTGTTTTGTTTGTTTTGCCTATTGTTGCCAAAATTACAATCGTTGCCATAGACATTTATTTTATCTTATTTTATTTTATTTATCTTCAGTGATGTCGAATGCAACTATGATTTTATTTTATTTTAAATTAAATTTGATTGTTTTTTTTTTGCATATCCTTCATCTCATCCCTACATTCTTTCTCACCGCTATTCGCAATTAAAACTTTTAACGCATCGATTTTTGTTTTTTCTACCAGAAGGCCAAATTATAGCAAACAATCAACAACAGCAGCCTTAAAAAGTTGCAATTTCTAAGCCAATTCCGTCTTTTTCCACCGGAAGGCCAAATCAAAACAAACCAACAGCAGCAGCAGCCTTTAAAATCTGCGCTTCCACATCCATTGCGTCTTTTTTTACCGGAAAGCGAAACCAAAACAAACCAACAGCAGCAACAGTCTTGAAAATCTGCGCTTCAAAAGCCATCCCGTCTTTTTCACCCGGAAAGCCAAACCATAACAAACAATCAGCAGCAGCAGCCTTAAAAATCTGTATTTTTCAAGCCAATTTCGTCTTTTTTCACCGGATGGCTAAACTAAAGCTAACAATCAGCGGCAACAGTTCTGAAAATCTGCGCTTTTTTAGCTATTTCCGACTTTATCCACCGGATAGCCAAACCGATACAAAAAACCAGTGACCGAATCAGAAACAATTTGGTTCGTAGCAGCAGCCATTTAAACTATGCTCCCTGTGCCAATCCGTCTTTCTACGGGAGGCCAAATTAAAATCTTTTTTTCGTAGCAGCAGCCCTAAAAATCTGTGCTTCCTGTGTCAATCCGTCTTTCTACCGAAGGCCGAATCAGAAATAAATTTTTCGTAGCAGCAGTCTTGACAACCTGCGCTTTCTGTCCTTATTCTACCAACCACGCCATTTCGTGATTCACGATTCTTATGAATCTCAATTGAGAGATTCATTCAGACACGTCTCAAGTCTTTCGATAAGCAACTTTGATGTAAACATAAACAAGTCATAGCAACCGAAATCTCAGTTCGCGATTCTAATGAAATTCAGAGAATCACACAGACTCGTCTTTCACTTACAAGAATAGATCAATGACTGACTTTGTTTTTTTAGACTAGTGTTGCCAAAATAACAAACGTTGCATATACATTTATTTTATTTTATTCATCTTCAGTGATGCCGAATACATCTATAATTTTATTTTATTTTAGCACAAATTTGATTGTTTTTTTTTGCATATCATTCATCTCATCCCTACAATTGTGATTCTTATAATAGAGTGATAGTGATCTAATACACAGCTTTTCTTTCATAATGAAGCAAAAATCGAATTCTTTCAATCGAACAAAGCAAATCATGGCAGGGTTCTCTATACCTAGAGATTAATATTAGCACATTTGAGATTAAATTCAGAACTAGTTTTTGTAGAAAATTTGAATAGTTACAGTAAGGAATGTTTAGGAAATGATTCAAACTTTAAATTAACAATCATTTCAATCAATAAGACCCATTCCAAGCGACCATCCATCATCATTTTTAGAATTAGTTATTTAAAAAAAAACACTTTTATTAAAGTTATTTTTCATACATCACTTTCTGTTGGAAAAGATATTGAGTTCATTAAATCCGTCAATACAAATATTGTAGACACCCTAACACATAGCGACGGTGTAAGTTTTCCGCTCACTAACTCTCGATATCTACTATCAGTTCGGATAACGATCGGCTTATCATTTGATAACAATAGAGTACTTTGTGTACTAAAGACGAATGCCGGGTAGCTAGGTAGATTGCTAGGTAGTGATCATCGATCAGTAGTCAGTAGTCCGAATATATCAACCACACTGAATACACGCGTTTATTTTATTCCGCACAAATCGCGTTTTTTATTGTCGGTCGTTGACCTTTATGGTCAAAGTTCAACGGAAGTGAAAACGTGTCCGAAACTCGGGAATCCGGGAGTGATAATACTGAACATATTTCTGGTCCTTCGAACCGGACATTCCCGGTTTTGGACAAATTCGGACGATTAGTGTAATTAGTGCATGAAGAATTTTCGAAATTGTCGAAAAATAAAAAAAAAAGCGTGTTGCATGGACAATAAGTGAATCGATGAACAATTAGTGTATTGTCGGGTCAATGCCCTGGACTGTGTCTCGAGGATTGACACCATCGCGGGAAACCTAGAGGCACCATCCAACACATCAGCTAGTGCTATCGGTCACTGAAACGTGATCGCTGATCCAGTTTTTACCGTTTTTTGCATGGGAATTGTGGCATCGAACGATCGATCGGCCAATACGAAGACTGCGACGGAATTATCGGCGGATTTGAGGGAGCAGATTCGGATCAAATTTGTACACCAAGTGGCATGAAAAGGGAAGTAAAGGAGGCTTGTTGCATGTGGCTCTCCAATATAATTGGGTTTATATTTGGTGTGAGTAATAAAGAATCAAAAATGCATGTGAGTCTAAATTTATTCTGGCTTGTGATGTCCTTTTCTGGAATTTGATTGGTATTTGATAACTCTGCTCATAAATTTCTGCTGGTAATTCTTCATTATTGCTGTCAATCGGGTTGTAAGTCCTGTGGTCAATCGGTTCGCGAACGGTACGTTGAGTCGATCAGTGGATTTGGAAAAAGTGATTGAAAAAAAAGTGATAAAAAAAGTGATCAAAAAGTGTTTGATAAATTTGTCGTTGAGAAGTTGAAATTAACAGTTATCAGTTATTGAACTTAAGTGATCCAAAATGTCTCACGAACTAAGAGTGCTTGTGAAACGTGAAAAACAGTTGAACAACATCATTGAATCGATCGAAAAATTTGTGGAAAACTTTCATCCAGAAACTGATCAACGACAAATCAGTGTGCGATTAGAAAAACTAGAAAATACTTGCAAAGAGTTCTATGATGTGCGCGGTAAAATTGAATTACTTATCGAAGAGGCGATGGAAGAAGAATCGGTGGATGGTGCTGCTAGAGGAAAAGGAGAAGATCGAACGGATGACCAGTCGAGAGAGGACGCAAATAATCTTTTATTGCAACAATTTGATGATAAGTTCTGTATGCTGAAGGCGGAATTGTTGGAGTTGCAGTTTAGAGATCTTCCACATAATTTCACCGAACATTTGACTCGACCCTCTCCAACTTTTTCAAAAGTTAAACTACCAGAAATTCGTTTACCAACTTTTGGAGGGAAGGTCAATGAATGGGTCGTTTTTAGGGATTCTTTTCACAGTTTGATCGATCAGAATTCTGAACTTACAGAAATGGATAAATTTACCTATCTTCGTGCTGCCTTATCTAGTGATGCTTTGCAAGAGATCAATAATATTGAACTCTCTGCCGCTAATTATACTTTGGCATGGAATGCGCTTCAAGACCGATATGAAAATAAGAAAATCATTGCAAAATCTTATTTAGATGCCTTGTTTTCTATCGAACCTTTGAAAAGAGAAAGCTTCGAGGGTCTCAATCGTTTGATTAACGATTTCGAGAAAAATGTGCAGATGTTAGATAAGATCGGCGAAGAAACGAAAGGTTGGAGCACACTGCTCGCCCATATGATTTGTTCTAGACTTGATGCATCTACATTACGTCATTGGGAAACCAAGCATGCGACGAAAGAGGTTCCTGCTTATATTCCACTCATGCAGTTTTTGAAGAGTCAATGCGCTGTCCTTCAATCTATCGGTCCGCAAAAGAATTCAAGTCCACACATTGATCAACGTCTCCAGAAGTCATCGGTTTGCCACACTATGGTCAAGTCGTCAGGAACATGTCCGTTCTACAGTGAATCCTGGCACTCTGCATTTCAATGTGGTCGTTTTCAGAGGATGAAGTTGGTTGAACGAAACGAAGCTGTCGTCAAGGCCAGGTTGTGTCGTAATTGTCTGCATTGGGGACATTTGGCTCGAAACTGCGATAGAGGAAGCTGTCATCAGTGCCATCAACGGCACCACACCTTGCTGCATCCACAGGTAAGATCCTCCGGAACGTTCGCGCCGAGACCGAACCAATCAGGCATTCCGTTACCAAGAAACCACCGAGCATCTCAACCGAAACCGCAGATCACCAATCCGACATCACACACTAACACTTCCCAGCCAGTAAGCTCACAAAATTCTTCCACACCAAATAGTAACACATCAGCCACACCCCATACGAGCCAAACATACATTACACTCCCTATCACACCTTCGCAAAATATTATTCTATCCACGGCGATTATTAATATCAATGATAATCAAGGAAATCCAGTACCAGCTCGTGCTTTACTGGATTCCTGTTCTCAAAACTGTCTTATGACGTCGAATTTTGCGAAGAAATTAAGGATCCGAGAAACTTCAGCACATCTATCGATCCGAGGAATTGGGTCATCTGAAGCGGTTTCTACACGAGTGGTGCGGGCAGAAGTAGCAGCAAGATGTCCCACAATTTCACCCTACTCCGAGGAAATGAGCTTCCACGTGCTACCAAAACTAACCGTTGCATTACCAACATCATCGTTCGAGCCTAGTCAGCTTATGTTACCAGAATCAACGGTCTCGGCCGATCCATCGTTCTTCCGATCAAATCCTGTCGACGTCATAATCGGAGCCGAGTTTTATTTCGATCTGCTGACTGAGGGCAGATTGAAGATAGCTGAAACAGGACCAACGCTACAAAACAGCGTGTTCGGATGGATCGTCTCAGGACGCATTCCGAACTGTGACCCAAGGGGGCAGTTTTCATCTTCCTACGTGATATCCATCGTCGATATACAAGACCAACTGACAAAGTTTTGGGAGCTGGAAACTTGTCGTACAAAAAGTGTTTTCTCCATCGAAGAAACGATGTGCGAGGAAATCTTCGATGCAACAACAACAACAGACAGCAGTGGACGATATGTGGTCAGCCTTCCCAAGAAAACCTTCATGTTGAGCCGTTTAGGCGACTCACGTGCAGCGGCGGAGAAACGGTTTGCAAGTCTTGAACACAAATTAGCACGGAACGAGGAGTTGAAGTTAGCGTATGTGGAGTTCATGCGAGAATTCATTTCACTTGGTCACATGCGAGAAGTCGTTTGTGACACAGCCGTCAACCCATATTATATGCCTCATCATGCCGTATTGAAGCCAGAAAGCACGACGACAAAGCTGCGGGTGGTTTTTGATGCGTCGTGTGCATCATCGACTGGAGTGTCATTGAATGACGCCTTACTTGTCGGTCCAGTCATTCAAGATGAGTTGATCGACATTGTTCTACGTTTCCGGTTACATCGGTTGGCGATTGTGGCAGACATTGCCAAAATGTACCGAATGATTCGAGTCCAGGAAGAAGATTGTCAATTACAACGTGTTTTGTGGAGAGAAAATGCGAAAGATCCTTTAAAATCATTTGAAATGACAACGGTCACCTACGGTACAGCAAGTGCACCGTATCTTGCTACAAAGTGTCTGCAGCGGTTAAGCGTAGAGGCCGAGAAGGAGCATCCCGAATCGGCGAAGATTATTTCAAAGGACTTTTACATGGACGATATGCTTACTGGGGTTGCTACAGTAGAAGAAGGCCGAGTTCTGATTTCCAACTTGGTGAAGTTGATGGAAAGCAGAGGGTTTCAGTTGAGGAAGTTTAACTCCAACTGTCGAGAGATTTTGGATGATTTGCCAGAGGAACTCCGTGATGAGAAGGCTTTGCTCGAGATCGATAACGCCGCTGTCAAAACGCTTGGTCTGGTTTGGGAACCAGCAACAGATTATTTCCAATTCAGATCACCGAAATGGAATTCATCAACGATCATCACGAAGCGGGTAGTGCTTTCTGACGTCGCTCGAATTTTCGATCCGCTTGGTCTAGTTGGCCCAGTCGTAGTCCAAGCCAAGATTTTTATTCAGAGCCTTTGGAAACTGAACTGTGGATGGGATGAGCATCTTGGAGAGGAAATGCAGGAGCAGTGGCATGAGTATCGCAGGAATCTTGGTGGACTAGAAGGTATATCAGTGCCTCGTTGGTTGGCTATCAGCTCAAATTCTATTTCCGTACAAATCCATGGATTCTGTGATGCATCCGATAAAGCTTACGGAGCATGTATCTACATTCGCACCGTTGATGAGGCCGGGAACATCGAAGTACGTCTACTGACCTCGAAGTCTCGAGTAGCGCCGTTGGAAAATTTGAAAACCAAGAAGCAAAAGCAATCCACACCTCGCCTAGAACTTTCTTCAGCTCTGACGTTAGCACATCTCTACGAGAAGATCAAGAACGCTCTTGGCATTCAAGCAAAGGCATATTTCTACACCGATTCAATGATCGTAAAATACTGGTTATCCTCAACTCCGTCTCGCTGGAAAGAGTTCGTGGCCAACAGAGTTTCAGAAATCCAGCATGCCACACGAGGAAGTCTATGGAGCCACACTCCTGGCATTGAGAACCCAGCTGATATAATCTCGCGAGGAATGACACCAGCTCAGCTTCAATACCAATCGTTATGGTTCAACGGGCCACAATGGTTGAAGCACGATGAAACCCACTGGCCGAGTGCGCAACCAGTTCAGGAAGGGGAGATTGATTCGACGATATTGGAAGAAAAAGGTGCCGTTGTAGCTGTAGCGCAGCAGTTAAGTACGAGTGAGCTGTTCAGCATCTGTTCCGATATGTTTGAGTTGATGAGATTTGTAGCATGGTCTCGTCGGTATGCATTTAATGCTCGAAAGGTGAATCGGGATTGTAGGAAGTTCGGTGCCCTGGCAGTTCAAGAATTAGAAGAAGCTATGCGTGTCATAGTCCGTTTGGCACAAGCAGAATCTTTCCCGAAGAGTTACACGATTTGCAGAAGAAAGGTAGTGTTCGTCAGTCGTCTCCACTAGCTTCGCTTAACCCAATACTTCTTGACGGAATAATGTGCGTCGGTGGACGCCTCAGAAATGCAGCGATTTCAAATCAACGAAAACATCCCTACATTCTTTCACATCGTCACCCGTTCACGGAAGTTATGGCAGAATCGTATCACCGGAAATGGTTCCATGCAGGACAGCAGATGATGGTTTCTTTGATTCGAGGCCGGTTCTGGCCAACACGGGCACGAGATCTGGTCAGGAAGGTTATTCATCGATGCGTGCAGTGCTTCAAGGTTCGTCCAGAAATTGAGTCCCAATTGATGGCCGACCTCCCTCCGGAACGAGTCAACCCTTGCATCGCTTTCCGGAAAACAGGTGTGGACTATTGTGGCCCTTTCCAAATTGTCTACCCCTATCGAAGATGTAGGCCAGTCAAATGTTTTGTGGCAGTTTTCATATGTCTGGCTACTAAGGCGATTCACATGGAATTGGTCGGAGATCTGACAACGCAGGCGTTCATCGCGGCCCTTAGGCGGTTCGCAGCTCGCCGAAATAAACCTGATCTTATAATGTGTGACAACGGCAAGAATTTCGTTGGTGCTCGGAGAGAATTAGCAGATCTACATAAGATGTTCAAACAGCAGCAATTCCAAAACGATGTGATAAGGGCAGCTTCAGATGATTCCATTGAATTCAGATTTATTCCTGCACGTTCCCTAAACTTTGGCGGACTCTGGGAATCAGCAGTAAAGAGCTTCAAAAATTTGTACAAACGTACTATCGGAAACCACATTTTGGAACACGATCACATGATTACGGTTCTTACTCAAATCGAGGCAATTTTAAACTCCAGACCGTTAACCCCTTTGAGTAACGATCCAGACGATTATGAAGCCCTAACACCAGCCCATTTCCTGATGCAACGTCCTTTGGAAGGAATCAGAGAACCTGATCTGGTAGGCATTCCAGAGAATCGGTTATCCGCATGGCAGCGTGTGCAGCACTACATGAACACTTTGTGGAAAAAATGGTCGCAGGAATATTTGTCAAATCTTCAGAACAGAACTAAATGGACAGAACAGAGGAGAAACCTGACTAAAGGAACCTTGGTTGTACTCAAGGAGGACAACCTCCCACCGTTGAGTTGGGCTCTCGGAAGAATTGAGGAAGTCCATCCAGGAGCGGATGGCATCGTCAGAGCCGTAACAGTGCGAACGTCTAATCAAGGGTTATTCAAAAGGGGAATCTGCAAAATTTGTGTTTTGCCGATACGCGACAATCTTGAATCACCTTCAGAAGGGGAGAACTAGGACTCCTCCACCGGCGGGGGCCCACAAGCCCCCGCACACCCAGTTAAGTTATGTATTATTTTGAAATTCAAAAAGTTAATCCGAATCTTTTTACCCAGTCGCACACGAATTACTGAGCCACTCTGGGCTCGATCGCACCCTTCATTTTGAAAAACCGTCTAAGTATGAGGTAATCTGTATCTGTTCTGGTGATAGTCCAAGGATGTTGCATGAGAAAGTCTGTTCTGAGCCTTGATGCATGAATCAGGCAAAGCTGCATGTCTATTTTAAAAGAAATCCACATTGAAAGAAGCACAACGTTTGCTATTTTTGAGGTATCTGTCACCCTGGGGAAGATTTGACGATTTCGACCTCCGGAGCAAAACTGCG
The DNA here is from genome assembly GCF_029784155.1 of Uranotaenia lowii. Taxonomy (NCBI): domain Eukaryota; kingdom Metazoa; phylum Arthropoda; class Insecta; order Diptera; family Culicidae; genus Uranotaenia; species Uranotaenia lowii. The sequence goes on from NC_073693.1 coordinate 85,170,206, forward strand.
GGAGATTAGCGACTAGCATGGCCAGCTTGTTGTTTAATCACCACGGATTAACGAAGCACAACAGTACCCTGAATGGCAACGCAAGTATCTACCAGGTGCAAGTCAATGTCAGTGAGGAGAGGGGAGCGCGGAGGCCAAGGAGGCCTCCGCGAACCAGGCAAGTTAATGTGTTGTACTTTAATATGGTTTAAAAAGCACCCTCTCATATTATTCATAGAAAATCATCGGTTATCACGGCATCACAACAAGCATCGCAGTAGAAGGTCATCCACGAAGATCATCGTCACCAGAAGAAGCAATTCGATAAGAAGAAGAGGTCCAGTATCGTAGCAAGCAGTAGAAGATCCATAGTCGAAGATTATGTCCAGCAGTCCAGTACGAAGAAGCAGCGAGGTCGATAACCGGAGAAGGTCCACAGGTCAACAGAACGATCCAAAGTAATCCAGTACGCAGTCCGAGGAGCAACCCGGGCAGTAATGTGAATCCCAACGTCGTCCAACGAAGACTAGATACGTAATTCGTATCGACTCGACCAATGGAGTTAATTTTAGCAGAGCAAGAAGCAGAAGATACAGTAGTGTACAGATTACTAATTAGATTAGTCAGATGGAAGTTTAATCAAAATCGGCATCATTCGTCTATAGTAGAAGCAAAAAGTTAAATTTAGTTGAAAATTATGATTAATTAGTTAAAACAGATTAAGTTGATCTCACTGAGAGATCAAGGCGGCCGGCATATGTTGGAAAAGATATTGAGTTCATTAAATCCGTCAATACAAATATTGTAGACACCCTAGCACATAGCGACGGTGTAAGTTTTCCGCTCACTAACTCTCGATATCTACTATCAGTTCGGATAACGATCGGCTTATCATTTGATAACAATAGAGTACTTTGTGTACTAAAGACGAATGCCGGGTAGCTAGGTAGATTGCTAGGTAGTGATCATCGATCAGTAGTCAGTAGTCCGAATATATCAACCACACTGAATACACGCGTTTATTTTATTCCGCACAAATCGCGTTTTTTATTGTCGGTCGTTGACCTTTATGGTCAAAGTTCAACGGAAGTGAAAACGTGTCCGAAACTCGGGAATCCGGGAGTGATAATACTGAACACTTTCAATCATGTGTTTTTTGTTATAGAGTTTGTTGAAATCATAAGTTTCGGAAATGTGAAATTTTCAGAATTTTTTTTGTATAAAGTGGTGCGTTGCGATGTCAAGACTTCAATCACTCCCAATTAAATTATATAAATCAACAAAAAAAAAAACAATCAAATAGTGCTGCCTTCAATTCTCAGTCAGATCCCATAGTTTTGTACGCAATCTATCTTAACTTCTATACACGATCAACTGAAATAAGTGCTCTGAAATTTTCGTGAAGTCACCATAGAATGGGCTTCATAGACCCGAATGACCCGGGTGGTTAAAAGGTCTCAAATAAATTATAATAAAATAACCATAGAATGGACCATTAAAGTTGTTTGCTATCTCGAGCAAGATGTAGTAAGTATAGTTAAAAACTAAAAGAATATTTCATTAAGTAGATTTTGAGGAAAGTTTTTTCTTCTCTTCAAAAAAAACTTAAAATATTGAAAGTTGTTAAAAATTCTTAAAATAAACTGTGTTTCAAAAAACGTGGTGCCATAAATGGACATTTTAAGGCTATGTATGTGCGACGGCTTTTCTCTTTCAATGGCGACCGTCAAAAATAGATTTGGTGGGCTGCATTGTGCTATTTATTTTTTTCATTACGACCATTCCATTTCTACAGCGACATCAGATTCTATAACCATGTAAGAAACTGCTTCCTAGATGCTGTTTTTCACAGATTTTCAAGACTTATTCTTAAGGTGGAATGGAATGGAGAAAGTATGAAATTTGGTATTAATCGTATGAAGAACGCATTTCTTTTTTTTTTTTTTTGAAACTTTGGTCGCGATATCAAAAAGGCTTTCATTCCTCAGAACACGTGAAAGTCATGAATTTTTGAAACACTCTGTAACCCGATTTGAGCATGCATGCAGGCGAACTCGATGAAAATCGGTTAATAAAATATGCAAAAGATACTTGGGGATCGGTAGGTATCGGTTCTCGCGCGCGAATATTGGGATGATGGCAGCGTTCGTTCGAAGAATACCTACTACTACCAAATTGAAAGGATGCGGATACCTTTTCTGACTCGACTTTACGGTTGGTAGACCTTTTTTGACTCCTTGTGACAAAAAGGGTTCAGTTTTGGTTTTTGGGATGGATTCAGAAGAGGGGAAATGGAAGGGTTCCGGGTCCTACAATGAGGATTTATTGCGATTGGGTCGATCCGTTTTTCCACTTGCGAGTTATGGAGCCAAGAGGCAAAAAAGGTTGATTTTGGGGTTGGACATCCGAAACCAAGTTTTCTCGTGCCGGATGGTTCCTCGAGATGATGATGAAGCCAACAAGTGGTTGGATGAGGAGAAGGAATTCGTTCAATTTCAACCCACCAAATCGGGTTATCGCCCTTAATCTTGATGCAGTGGAATTTTCCCGTTGCGTGTAGAGATTCTGACTTCTAGGCGACCAGTTTATGTTAATTAGGAAGTGTTGTTAGTAGTTTAGTTAAGTATCAATTAGTGAATAACATTTTTAGTTGGGATTTAAAGAATTTTCAAAAAAATCTTACAGAAAAATATCGACTGCCAGTTGTCGTTTGGTGGGACCAACTTCGGCTGTCAATATTTTTTTGTTTTATTTTCCATTTTATCCTAGAGGACATCAACTTCAATTCAATTCCATTAATGTCATAATCACTTCTGGTCCTGTCTGACACTTGGGTAATGATTTTTCTCAGCAATAAAGTCTTTGTCTTTAACCAACTGAGGATGGAAAACATGTTTTTCTCGCAACTTGACAATTTTGAAAAAGAAAAAAAAACCATACCGAAACACTTTCAGACACATTCATTTTCTTGTTTTCGGAACATTTTCTTCGACAGCAAGCTAGTACCCAGCAGTTGCTCTCCCCACTCAAAAAAAAAAAGAGAAAACAACCGCAAACTAAAGTGCTTACTTTCACTCACTGGCTGGAGAAGAAATCCCTTTCCGAAAAGTGTGTGTGCACGTGTTTTACAGTTTGTTGACGCGACTCTGTCGCCAACTTTTGGTGGTGAACTTTTGGTCGAGCCCTTTGGTCGCAGGGAGGGAGGGTAGGGTCCCACGTGGAACAGGGTAGGGCACAGGGCAGGACATCCGAGACGCTAAAGGTAAAACAAATATACTCAGTGGTCGGATGATGATGGAGACACGATGGATCCAATTTGTTTCATGTTTTGATGGAATCTGTCTCAGCACTGTTGGGGAAAGTTTCTCGTCTTTTTTTTTCGATGACGAGTTTTGAGTGATGATCTTCAATGACCTACTTTTCTTTAGCATAGTAACTAAACAAAACTTACTAATGACATTAAGTGGAACCGGCAGTTTTTAAAAAAGCTTTAGATAAAATGAGCCAAACTTTTCGTTGAAGTCTTCTCGTAATAAAATATTTAAGCCACAAGCTTAATATTTCTGAACACAGTAAATCTAATCGAAACATCAAAATTATAATATATTGGAAAGTGCACAATAAGTATGTAAATTTTAATCTGGAGTTCCTTACCTTGTCAAACATTCTAGGAAAAGGAAGTTTTTCTGCCCTATGCCATGAAAGATTCAACGAAAATAGTCTTGCATGGATCTACATTTATTCTGGATACAATTTGGCATTTCATGTAATAAGTGAAAGAGTAAACTCAACAACAACATTTGTATACCACAACATTCATTCAATTTTTGTTTTAATACAATGTTTTAAAGTTACTATTTGATGATAATAAAATGATGATGACATAGTTTTTCACATCGTGAGATAGCTTTTAAAGTTTTTGGTTCTAATAGGAAATTTAAAAAATCGAGCAATAGATGTACAAATTTATACATTTTTCGATGCCGTAGAAAACTGTTGGTGTATAAATATTATCCGAACAATCGCCAAATTTTTTAAAATAAATATTTTTATAATTCAGTTACCAGTCTGGATTAAAATGCATCAAAATGCAAATTAAAGATTCACCTTTTTAATCCCGTTTACATATGCTGGAATATGATTGTTTTGCATCACGCATGTGTTAATTTCAAAAATTTCATCCATCCAAACATTAATTTTCAACTTCAACTTCTGCTAGTAGAATTTATTGTAGTATTTTTCATCCCTAAATGTATGCAGCACCCTTAAACTTTTTGTATGTATGTATGTAGATAATCCACCATGGGTGCACGGATTCACCGTAGTTTCGCCAACGTATGTGCTAAAGTGCATTCTTTAGACTATTAGTTCGGCAAATCTTCAATACAAATCAGCACAAACCCGACACCACACAGCAAAAAAAGTGTTGCTATATTACATCAAAAACGTGCACATAACTTGAGTCGCAAATGCTACCTAATATTACATCGTTTTGATTTAACAAATAACACCGTTAAGATGTAAAAAATTTACACTAAAAAATGTATCGCAGTAGACAAACAACGGAACGTAGAGCATAAAAACGATGTAAAAATTGAGATGCGATACAGGAGAAGATATTATTTTCGGAACTTGTCGCTGTACTTTCCGAATTATGTGCAAGTTCACAATTATAAGAGGTCTATTGTAGTCTCTGCTTTGAATGATCAAATTGAGGGAGTAAAAACAGCTTAGTCTTTAAACATCATAATTGGTCAATGTGGTCAGAAATGGTACTCTAAAAAATTTACTTATATTCAAAAGTAACTGGGGCATTTTCAGAGGAGTAAATATTCAATTAAAATACAATTATAACTAATTCAGATTAAAATTTATTAAAGCAAAACACTTATTTAAAGAACTACTTAGCTGCGATTGATTTAATAATCGTGGCTATGATCAATAATAAAAATCGGGGATATGATCAATCATGAGAATTTTGGGTTTCAACTGAATACACCAAATTAGAATCCAGTGTTCACAATCGCGACTAATATCGAATCATTCAGAGGTTTTCTACATTTGATGGTCTGTTTGATAAGCCACAAGCAAATCGAATGTTAGATTTGCTTCTACACAGCAGATTCCGGCAATGTCGTTTATCGACGAAACTATCAGCATCCCGTAGACTCGGCTCGGCTTTCTCAACTCTGGATCTTGATTTTATGCCTCAAATAGGCAATGTAGGACATGAAGGGAGAAACGGGTAGTAGTTTGAGCCTGTAAAATGTTTCAATTTAGTTTTAGCAGAAGAAAACATAAACACTTACCCTCCATCCATTTATTTATTTCTTCTCACACTCCTTGTGCATTATTTCTTCAAACCAAATGTCCTAAAAACAAAAGAATATAAATATTAGCACATATCAACGGATTTGCTAACAAATTATAAATAATTTGATATATTTTACCAGTTAATCGGTTGCCTCTGAGCCTCAAAAACCCCTCCGACGTTTTTGATATGAAAATTTTTCTGTTGACAGATATGAGTTGCTTCGATGTTATTACATACAATGATGTGATATTACACTAACAGACATGTTTAAAATGTGTGCATCGTTTAGATGTAATAACAAGACAATTGTGTAATATAACAACATAAATTCAAATTCTTACATCATATGGCTTACATCTCCTAGAATTACATCATCCATCGTTACATTTTTTTTTGCTGTGCATGGCTTCGTGTGAACTGTCCTGTAATGAGTATAAAATTCATAACATTTTCAGTGTTATGAATCTACGACAGGTATTCCGCATTCGTGTAGATACCTGCCCAGCTGACCATTAATTGGACGTTCTTATATAATACTAGCTGACCCGGTGTGCTTTGCTAAATGTTATTTGTAAAAATTCATTCAAATTTAGATTTTTGTAAACATTTTTTTAAGTCACCAAGGTTCCGAAATTAGCTCGCGATAGCTTCTATCCATACACTTTTCTCATAGCACCCTCAGGCAGCGTTGGTTAGCCCCATAGTACATGGAAAATATCAGGTAGGCCATTGCGCTTAACCTCACTTCGAAGCTCCGTGTATGTACTCAGCATGCTTACATATCAACAAAAACAGTTATGAGAATTTGGCAATTTTATATAGTATGGCAACCAAAATAATTAATTTCTCCGTCGATAGCCATTCGATTCTTTTAAAAGGGCTTCAGACTAAAGGTTGTTTCTTCAGGGTCATCGGAAACTATTTTTTGCTTCGGATTTTTGGATCTGAACCATAAATAATGAGCATTCAAAAGAAATTTTTATCGCCGTCCCTGTTTTTTGAGAGCAAGCAATGTAATATTTTCTTCTGTCCATGTTAAAAATTTGATAAATGATCTAAAATACTTCATGTTTCTGTGACAAAAAGTCAATTTGTTTGAATTTTTATTCATATCGCACAAGAAAAAGGCCACACAAGGCAAAAATATCACCAGATTTTAATTCGAAATCGAAAAAAAACCATTGCATTTTACTTTTAGAGATGTTGAAAAGCCAAATATTGTTTGTTGCATTAAAATGCATAGGTGCACATTTTTCACATAATTTTAATGCTTGTCAATTTTAAGAAAAATATGATTTTCTGATAAACTCCATACATTTGCCAGTTATTTCTATAACTAATTTCGGGGCCTCCTACCAATACGTTGAAAGAGAGCGGAATAGCCTACCTTGTATATTTCAAAGTACTATGGGTTATCCTCTGCCTTTGCTGTACGAACCGAGGAAATGCTGTGCGACATTTATTTTCAAATTATCAAAGTGGGCCTTCCGTTTTCTTGTTTACGGATGAGGGGAAGGCTCTGCCCAAAACACAAATTGATGGACGATTCACAACAGAATTTTCCGTCTGATGCATAGTTGCTAAGCGATCTTAGAAGGGGAAATTTTTTGTTTGTTGCATTCGCTCGCGATCGTCTCTATGTATTATTCAGCAGTGAAACATTCGGAAGTGAACTGCTCAAAATGTATCGCTTATATACCAATCGTAGGCGCCGGGTAAGGCGGGAATGTTTGGGGGGTAAAAAATTTATACTTCCCCTGCTAAAAGCTACAAGAAAATCTGACCAAAGATTGCTGCGACAATCTGGAAAACAAAAACAGCTCGGATAGTCTGCTCGTGAATAGTTCACCAACGATGCGCTCAGCAATGATCAGCGACAACTAGAATTTTGAATGTTGCAGATCACCATTCAGTTTCTTCGTTGCTGATACAATATTGTTGCATTCGCTTGACTGCCTTATACAGGAAGATAGATGCAACATACGCCTTCCCCTTTGCCTGAAAAGTGGCAAACATGATTGCAGCAGGAAGGAAAAATAAAATGTATGTTCCTGTGATGAGTTGGCTCGCTTGGCGATTAGAGGAAATGAGCGAATTTTGGATCCTTGAGTCAAACCATCATAGTTCAGATTCAACAACTTTGAAATGAGAGCTGCAGCTGGAGTTCCGAATTGCAATTCAAAGATGGTATATATTATTTACTGAAACTTGATCTCTAAATTTGTTTTTCAAGATCTGAAATTTGTACTCTGCTTTTAAAGCTTCATAATGACTTAAAAAATGTCAAAATTTATGGATTTTCCACCTTTTTTCCCAAAGTGGGTTACGAACTTCCATAAAAACATTTGTAACATTGTATTTTTTAGCTATGCCACACAAAAAAAAACTCTCTTATAAAATATGGTCCCTTCATTGAACAGTTCGCTTTGGTTACTATCCACTTGCGACGACGTTTGCTTGGCCATAGAGACGAAAAACAAACCCCTCAAAGAAAAGAAAATCTCTAAAAATGAATGCCATGCCATTTCAATTTCATATTTTGGCAAAAAAATGTAGGTATATGCTTTATTTGATCAGCAAAATATCAATCTGGGTCACATCTAGGCGTCATTCATAACCATGTGCTGTACAAATGAGCTAGGAATCAAGTGGAAAAAAATCACATCAAGGCTTCATATCGCCATCCCTTGCATTGAAAATATGCTTGGTTGAGAAATACGCGCCGAAAAATTCCTACTGATCAGTATGCTATGCCATGGTTACTATAATCTCGAAAATGGATGTCATGACTTTAATTCGTTTTGGAAAAACTTAAAATTTTGTATGGGAGCCTTACCTCCCTTAAGTCGGATGGGGCTGTAACTGTTATAGAAACCATCTCCGGCCCCAAAAACCCTCCGATGCCAAGTTTCACGATGATCGGTTCAGTAATTTCCGAGTCTATAGGGAACAGACACACAGACACATATTCCTTTATATATATATATATATATATATATATATATATATATATATATATATATATATATATATATATATATATATATATATATATATATATATATATATATATATATATATATATATATATATATATATATATATATATATATATATATATATATATATATATATCTAATATATAAAGATGAGTTGGACTATATATGTTTGTTTGTTTGTATGCACCTTATACAAATCCACACCGCGTAACCGATCAGCCTGAAATTTGGTACAGAGGTGAAGTTGGACCAGGGTAAGGTTTTAGTAATAGTTCTGAGCCCCTCCCACCTAAGAAAAGGGACCCTCCCATACAACTTTCGTTTTAATTCCCACAAATCTAAAGTCATGGCACCTATTTTGGCAACCGATTTTCGTTTCCTTTGGCGGGGTTATTTTTACCATCACCAGGGGCCGGGCATTAGCAACGACCATTCAAAGTTTACGTATACTGGAAAGCAAATCAAAGCTTGCTGATCATTCAAAATTTGAAAGGGGGCATTTTGGCGGGTATTTTTATTCCTTCTTCTGTTCTAAGCACGTGGTACTGGTAGGAGATATTTGAATGCAATAATGAGCCTACATTTTGGATTGAAAAATACAACTAGCCGGTTAGAAATATATTGAATAGAATTGTAGTGAAACAAATCCATTACATGAAACTTTTATTAATTAAATCTGCGGTTTTCAGTTTTATGCAGTTCTATTTCTTTGGCCAATTTATAACTTTTGAGTCAATTTCTTCAATTCTACCATCCAATTTAGATAAAACTTATAGTAGAACCGTTTAGTACTGCGAATTTAAACAAATGAACTTTAAAATTGATCACACTTCACAAACATTAATGGGATGTATGTCCAAGAATAGGAACATTGAAATGTAACTCACATATAAAATTAGAATGGTTACTTCGGTTCAGAGGTGGTTTGTTTTCAAAAACTTAATGTAGAACTTTCACATTTAAGACCAAGTACTCATAAAACAGTGTGAAATTAAAAAGCGAGAAAAGTACACAAATAGTTTAAAACATGCAATGTGAGTCTTCAACATGGTTTAACCAAATTCGTATGTTTGTTTAGAAATTTCAAAGTAGATAAAGGTCTAATATACCATTGTACAGGGAGATCATCCGTCTTGAAAAGTGGAATGATATCCAAAAGAGATTTTTATTAAAGGCAGGATGGGAAAGATATCAAAACAATTTGATCATTTGAAGATAACAAATTAAAGTCCAAATCTTTTCAAGCTTCCTAAAAAATGGAGGATGGAAAAAATGTTTATCGTGATGAATAAGCTTTCAAGGGAAATTATTTCGTATGTCTTTTAATTTAAAGCTCATACATTTAAGTTTTTCTATAATATGAAAACAATAAACACAGTGAATAATCTCAATAAAAAACTGAACAATGGCCAAAGATACGTTAAATTGCTTATAATGATATAGTTTAATATAAAAATTCTAAAAGTCAAACGACTCATTTTGATTTATGTTTTATGTGAACCCGAGCATAGCCGGGTAAAATCAGCTAGTATATATATATATATATATATATATATATATATATATATATATATATATATATATATATATATATATATATATATATATATATATATATATATATATATATATATATATATATATATATATATGTATATATATATATATATATATATATATATATATATATATATATATATGTATATATATATATATATAGATGTATATATATATATATATATATATATATATATATATATATATATATATATATATATATATATATATATATATAGATGTATATATATATATATATATATATATATATATATATATATATATATATATATATATATATATATATATATATATATATATATATATATATATATATATATATATATATATATATATATATATATATATATATATATATATATATATATATATATATATATATATATATATATATATATATATATATATATATATATATATATATATATATATATATATATATATATATATATATATATATATATATATATATATATATATATATATATATATATATATATATATATATATATATATATATATATATATATATATATATATATATATATATATATATATATATATTATATATAATATGCTCATTATGCCTCGATAATATGGTGCTCTATATGCCCCTAGTCAACAAATTTAAGTAAAAACGTGTTTTAAAATTGATAAAAGTGGAAAATCAAAAATTTTATGATGGTAAAAATTGAGAAACAATGTGTACATCATGTTGCAGTGCGTATATTATAGATCAAGGTTATTTTAAGATCATAAGAGCTTATTTCGTGGTACTCAAAAATTATAATATTTTCGTAACTTGAGAACCAAGCTAGTTTTTTTTAAATATCTCTGTAAAGATGATTTCCTTTTTTTGTGAAAAATTAATACTATAGGAAGTACGAAACAAATCCTCATGAAAATTTATTTAAGAAAGTACGTACTTTCGTAGTAAAAGAGTAGTGCTCATTATGCCCTGGGTGCTCGTTATGCCCTAATCTCCCCTACCAGTGATCTTTGGATATGAACATTGGTATGCTATTGGATAAGGTCGGTTAAAGCTACAGGTAAGCTTCGAGTGTTTTGAGGTAAGATTGGTTAATAGGTAAGATTATTTTACTATTTCATTTATTTCATTTATTCTATATTAAGCTTGCCAGATTGCCCGGATTTATCCGGGTTTGCTCGGTTATTTGATGCAAAATTTCGAGAAAGTCCGGTCCGGCCCGGTTGCCCGGATATCGTGAAAAAAGTCCGGATATTGGCCGGATTTTTTCACAATTTTCACAAGGAAACCAAAAAAAAATCAAAGTTTTTGAGTAAGTTTAAGCAAAATCGATTAACGGTATGGAAATTTTCAACGGTTATATATATATATATAGAATAAGGTTGCCAGAATTTTTTCCACTCCCATCCGGGCCTAGCAATTCCGGGCATTTTTTCAAAAAAAACCTGGCAAAATCCGGGCATGGATTTCAATTTTTCAAATCGAAAAACCGGGCAAAAACCAAGCAAAATTTAGGTGTTATTATATATATAAAGGCAAAGGAAAAATGCAAAAAAATGAAATTAATATTTTATTAATGTAATTGCAGACTTCCAAAAAGTTTTTGGAACACTTAAATATTTAAAGGTTTATAAAAGTAAATCAGCGAAATTATTTAAAACAACCGTTGAAAATTTCCATACCGTTAATCGATTTTGCTTAAACTTACTCAAAAACTTTGATTTTTTTTTGGTTTCCTTGTGAAAATTGTGAAAAAATCCGGCCAATATCCGGACTTTTTTCACGATATCCGGGCAACCGGGCCGGACCGGACTTTCTCGAAATTTTGCATCAAATAACCGAGCAAACCCGGATAAATCCGGGCAATCTGGCAAGCTTAATATAGAATAAATGAAATAAATGAAATAGTAAAATAATCTTACCTATTAACCAATCTTACCTCAAAACACTCGAAGCTTACCTGTAGCTTTAACCAACCTTATCCAATAGCATACCAATGTTCATATCCAAAGATCACTGGTAGGGGAGATTAGGGCATAACGAGCACCCAGGGCATAATGAGCACTACTCTTTTACTACGAAAGTACGTACTTTCTTAAATAAATTTTCATGAGGATTTGTTTCGTACTTCCTATAGTATTAATTTTTCACAAAAAAAGGAAATCATCTTTACAGAGATATTTAAAAAAAACTAGCTTGGTTCTCAAGTTACGAAAATATTATAATTTTTGAGTACCACGAAATAAGCTCTTATGATCTTAAAATAACCTTGATCTATAATATACGCACTGCAACATGATGTACACATTGTTTCTCAATTTTTACCATCATAAAATTTTTGATTTTCCACTTTTATCAATTTTAAAACACGTTTTTACTTAAATTTGTTGACTAGGGGCATATAGAGCACCATATTATCGAGGCATAATGAGCATTTTCTGCCGTAGAATCTAGCAGCGAATTAAAATTGATTTATAGCGCCACACCTTGACTAGTTTTCATCCGACGATTTAGCCTATTGGTAAGGCGTTGGAGAGGTAATCAAAAGACTAGCGTTAGATTTCTGTTCGAGGTGATTTTTTTACATTTACAATTCATGATCGATTTTTTTATTGTTACATTATATGGCTAGTAGCATCATCCTCCGAACAAAGCACATAATGTATGAGCGTGCGTGAATTGTTTGAATTCTACAAACAGACCTTGATTATTTTGTTATTGCTTTGTTTGATGAATCTACGACTCACCTATCGAATTGAATTCGCTGCTAGATTCCCCGGCAGAAAACGCACATCTTGCCCTGATTAATGGTGCTCATACTGCCTCAGGGGGGGTTCTCATTATGCCTCCACAGTGGCTGGTATTCAGCTTTTGGCAAAATTTTTTAAAAAGCATTTTTTAACGTTTTAATCTAGTTTTTCACGTTTCAGCCCGTTAGGGCATAGGCTTTTCAAGTGTCTGAACACGAAACAATAATGTAAAGCTCCTGGCAACCCTGCTCTTGTGAATACTGCTTGATTAACCGCTCCGATTTTTGGCTATTTTAATCCTGAAAAACTGCCCCAGCTGCACCGCCTCACCCAGAACCAAATAAATTGACACCAGCGTCACCGACTACGCACATCGAGATATCTTCGTTGGCTTGGAATGGTACGTAAAAAGTGACTTTACTTTTACTTTGGCTAGAGAACGGTCGATAGAGTGCGCCTGCTACCCCGCCCACTGCCCACAGCTCTCCCACCTCGCCAAAAGCCACCAACCTCCGTTTGATACTCGATCGAAATTAATCGACTTGCTGCTGTTGTTGCTTGCTTCATTTATACCACCCTGCTGTTGCTGCTGTTGCAATCGAAACGCCAAAACCTGCAAATTACATTCATAAAAAGCCTGTTGAAAGACTTTGTAATTCCGATTCGCTGCCAAATAAAAACCGCCATCGCTCGTTTGTTTTTATTTGATCCGTCCTTCACACCCTGCTTCTGCCGTTGCACCGAATGCTCACGTTGAATGACCGTAGCCCGATGCGGTTGGGATAGCTCGACATCTGGCCGACATAGAGCAAAAAGAGGTCCCCACGATCCCAAAACCTCGACGAAGTATCAACTGGCTGCGAGCCATCAGGTGAGAACAAGTCCTATTGCCTATAAGCCAATCGCAACAACGAACAGTCCCTGTCAGACGCCGTTCGAATTTTTGATGATCACAGCGCCATCTGCATCTGAGTTTTGAAAACTAGTTTTTTGAATTCCGTGCTGCCACTATGACGACGGAAAAATCAAACCAAAATTTTATATCAAAAATGAGTAGTAAGTTCGATGAAATTACTGACCAAATTATTCGTAGTCTGGACTTCATGTCAGCTATGGTAGACAAAACGTTGACTAAGCTGCAGCTTTTGGGTGATGAAATACGCGATCTCAAAAAGGAAAATACTTACTTGAAAAAAGCTCTCAATGATTCAGTCGGCTTAACTAAATCGCTAGAGGGACGTCTTCAAACGTTAGAATCTTTGATTAACACCCATGAAAAAGCTACCGTCGCAAACAACGTAATTATAACTGGTGTGCCATTGGTGCGCGATGAAATATTACCGAAAGTTGTGGAAAAGACCCTATCCTCATTCAGATGCAATATCCCTGCAAATTCCATTGTAGCATGCGAAAGGTTCAAATCGAATGTATCGAAAAATAACCCACCTATTCGTGTTGTTTTTAAAAACCTCGCTGCTAAATTGAAAGTTCTTGAGGAAAAACGTAGGTTTGGTCGCCTTCATATCAGAGAACTCAAAATAGATGCTCCTGAAGTTCAAGTTGGTCAATCTAATGTCTCAGTTCGTAGTGAAATGACTCCTTTCAACTATGGACTTCTACAAGATCTACGATCCAAACAGAAACTATTGAATGTTGCATACATCTGGCCTGGTGTCGATGGGAATATACTCTTAAAAAGAACCGCAAACTCGAAACCAGTAGTTGTTCGGTCACATTCTGATATTATGAAAATCATACCACAATAATACTACTGTTTGAGTATTCAGTCCTGGACTTAAGTTAATATGACCGATGAACCACTTACACACAATTGTAAAAATACCTTCTGCGCTGCAACCGATTCTATTCCTCAAAGTCAATCCAACAAGGAAATTAAGTTGTTGCAGGTTAATATTCGTGGGATGAATAACCTGGAGAAATTCGACTCATTAAAAGGCTTTCTCGAAAGTTTAAAGACAAACATTGATCTCATTGTAATTAGCGAAACCTGGATCAAGGAAAAAAATGTTGCATTCTACAATTTGCCTGGATATCAAGCTATCTTCTCATCCAGACGTAGCCAAGGTGGTGGATTAGCGATATACTTTAGAGATGGAGTAAAGTACAATACAAAACGAAACATCCTATATGAAGGCTATCGATAGGAGTTGAAATAATTTTGAACGGAGAACCGATTACAGTTTATGGTATCTATCGGCCACCAGACTACAACTTTTCTAATTTCCTTGACCAATTAGAACGACTCCTTTCAGAAGCGGACCCCAGAAAACCAATCTTTATCTTAGGAGACTTAAATGTCCCAATCAATAGAACTAACGATCTCTAAGTTCTGCAGTAGACAATAACCTGTTGGATCACAGCGTTGTGCGTCTAAGTGACCTTAATGCAATCAATAACTACACTTTTGAGTGGGACATTAGTGATCACAGGCCAGTTCTCACAACTTATTCCTCTATAAAATCTGGGTCTAAAATTAAACGTTTATCACGGCGGTATACGAATTGGATGGGTCTGAATCGAGACTTCATTGACTTTCTTAGATATTTCGATTCACGAAACCTAGATCCCAATGCTAAACTACGAACGATATCTGAACGTTATCAGCAACTTGTTGAAAAACACACCAAAGTTTCCACAGCTACGGTTAAAATGAAAAAACTTTGCCCCTGGATGACGTTAGAAGTGTGGCAACTGTCAAAATCCAGAGACAAGATCCTGAGTAAATGTAAAAGAAATCCCAGCGATCACAATACGTCCGAGCAACTTAAGCATGTTAATAAAAAACTGCAGAGCTTGAAACGGAAGACGAAAATAGAATACTACGAACAACTGATGAGTACCTCCAACGCGAAATTGCTTTGGAAACAAATAAATGAATTAATTGGAAAAAACTTAAAACATGATGACCTAGTACTGAATATAAAAGGTGATTCTGTGGATGATCCATTAGTCGTGGCTAATGCTTTCAACGATTTCTTCACCTCAATTGGTAAACATCTTGCAAACCATTTTCTTATCTCGTCCTTCAACGAAAGCGTGTCGATGGGCAAGTATCCCGAATGTCTGAAGCTTGCTGTCGTTCGTCCGGTGTTCAAGTCTGGAGATCCCAAATCCCTTAATAGCTATCGACCGATTTCTGTGCTGTCCGCCTTTAGTAAAGTTTTCGAGAAACTGATTGCATCAAGGTTGATGGAATTTCTTGAGGGTGAAAGATTTCTCTACGAACAGCAACATGGATTTCGTAAAGGTGGATCTACAGAGATTGCTGTTCTGGAACTAGTGAACAGTGTTTCACACAACTTAGACAGGAAGAAGGAGATACCGGCTGCCTTGTTTCTAGATCTTTCGAAGGCCTTCGACACAATAGACCATGATCTGTTACTGAAAAAATTAGAAGCGTATGGCATACGAGACGTAGTCAACGACTTCATGCGAAGCTATCTTCATAATCGACATTGTCCGGATTAAAGACACCTTAAGCTCTCAACTACCTTTAACTGTTGGTGTGCCCCAAGGTAGCAATTTAGGGCCATTACTCTTTCTCATTTATGTGAATGACTTGCCAAAGGTTCCTCTGTATGGTATCCCGAAACTCTTCGCTGATGACACGGTTCTAGAATACTCCAATAAGGATGTTGAAACAACAATTAATCAAATGAAGAACGACCTCGATATTGTAGATAACTATCTCCAAAATAATTTATTAACATTGAACACCGCTAAAACAAAATGCATAATTTTCCGAGGAATCAAAACTAAAATACCACCGCATTCCCCCCTGATCCATAAGCAAAACGAAGTAGAAGAAAGCTTTAAATATTTGGGTGTACATTTAGACAATCGTTTATCTTGGAAGCCACATATATCGAACGTTATTAAAAATTGTGCTCCCATTTGTGGAATAATTCGCAGGTTTTCATATTTCATGCCAAGGCATGTTCTACAGAAGCTCTATCACAGTTTTGTACACAGTAGATACACATATGCAATAAGTGCCTGGGGTCACACAAACGTATCAAATTTATCTACTTTGAAAGTCCAGCAGAATAGATGTATAAAATCAATATTTAAACTTCCCTACCTTTATCCCACCTTAGAATTGTATAAAATGCCACTACATAATATTTTGCCAATAAGTTGCATGCGGGACTTGCAAACTTTATTAATTATGCACCGGATAGTTAAAATCAAGAATATCCATCATAACTTTGATGTACAACACGTTTCGCATAATTATAACACCCGGTTTGTCGATAGGCTCTTTGTTGAAAATGCATCAACTAGAGTTGGAGAAAGGAGACTCCTTACAACAGGTCCAAATATGTACAACCGTCTTAGTACAGATATCAGAAATAGCAATAATGTACCTTTATTTAAGTCTCGTGTTAAACATTTTTTCAAAACTAATTTAGAGCGGTTAATTTAATTTAATTTAAGCATGATAACACTTAAGTCTTATCTTTGTTCACTATTACTTAAACCTTTTAGAGGAAAATAAGTTCATTAAGGTTTTTACTGAATATTTGTCATGAAATGAATATCATCTGTGAATTTGAAAAAAAAAACCCTTCATATTATAGCTATTTTCTATGGTTAAATAACCGTTTTCCTTAAGGTGGCCATTATGCCCCCATCTCCCCTACTAAATAAACAGTGAACTAAGTAGGCTTTGTCACTACTTAAACCTTACCTTCCTGCCGGCGATGTTGCCTACATTTTGCAATCTACCCCGAATGGCGTGACTTCTTTTCATTTCTTTTTCACACCTTGAAAATCATGACGGTATTTTTTAACGAAGAATCTAGCACCACCTTTTTCTCGGTCGTCAACGAGAACTCCCCTCCCTCTTCCCTGAAGCAAAACGGAGTCAAACACAATTGATAAAACAAAACTTTTCCCTAAGGACCCCAGAGTCAAATAGACATTACTTCGCCTTTCACATTTTCAGCAGACTAAAACTATTCATAAATTAAATATGCATTTTTTGATCAGCCAGCTTTCAGTATGTCACCTGAACCACTTCATTTTCTTGCACGGAAATGATCCTCTCCCCCACAAACTATGTGTTCGTGTTTTGGACAGCTTTCTCTCTCACAAAGCAAAAACCTAACGATTTTTTTCAGTTAAGGGTTAAAACACGTTCCCAAGAATCAAATTTAGCAACACACACAATAAGGTCATACACATTTCAACCTAAATTTTCCGCCAAAATAGTGGCCATCGTCACATTTACCTTAAATTTTACCACTTTGTCCCTCTAATTTTTCAGTGAAATACCAATCCCACCCCAAGTTTTGAGTCTTCTTCTCAACCGAATAAGCTTTTCAACCATTTGTATCAGAATAGCTTACTTTTCACGAATTAATTCATTTGATCTCGTTTTGTACATTGAAAAAGATTTCGCTTCATTGATGCACACTTTAATCAACTATGTTATTTGCACTTCTTTTTTGTCACTTTCATAAGAGTAATCTTCAATTAACAAGGGACCGGAAGCAACGTTGAGAAAAAAAAACACGCAGCTAGTTATTTTTCGTATGCAGCACCCTTATACTTTTTATTCAAAAAACATTTTTTACAGAAAAAAGGTAAAATTTAAATCGAAAAAAACCAAAAATTACTGCAATTGGTGCTTAATGCGTTTTGACATCACAAATATATCCAAAACCATGAATTTTCAAACGATTTCACTTGATTTTTCATTATTAACCAAGGTTTTTTGCAATTTAAGCCTTTTTCTTAGTAGGTGAAAATCACATGGGAATTGTTAGAAGACCGTATGCCAAATTTTAGCTTAATCTAACGACGGGATGGAATTGCACTGAATTTTAAACGTGAAAAGGATTCTGAAAAATTGTGGTCTGAAGGACCATAAAAACTAGTTATTTGTCAATTTTTTGTTCTAAACCAATCGATTTCTTTTGAATGATAGTTTTATTGACAAACAAACAAACTCTCGAATTGCTTATTTTTGAAAAATGTTGTTTCAAATGTCCTGAATTGTTTAATAAAAAACTCCATAACGATCGTATTTGTAGTAAAGTTATGAGAACATCGAACAAATCTGCAACCAAATAGTTGAACCCATTTAATCGATGGCAATCTTCGGTTTAGATTATATTGGAATGGTATTTTTCGATATGAATTGCAGTCCTGCCGAGAAGATGCTCACTTTTGATGCGTATATTAAGGCATCTACGTTAAGACAAGCTTTACTACTTTCAGCGCCAAAAAATCGCTTTGCATAGAAGGACAAAATCATTAGGTACTCTATTTAGGTTACCACAATAAACTGTACAACATGTGTTGCGGCTTTTTTAAATATTTGGTCCATGTATTTATTAAGATTTTCATGTGTCTAGTTTGTGTTGATGTTCGACTAATATATATTCAACGGAGACTTTTACCACGTGTGTATCACACACAGCACTCGAAAGCTGAAGTGAAATATTCTAGCATAAAACGAATCCTGAATGATTTTTTTTGATCGATCTTCCGAACATTGATACAAATGTTCTTATCTGAAGATGTATCACGTGCCTCTTACATTTTTAGAACAACAAAAAATTCGCTGTAGATGAACTAAGCATAAACTTTTCTTTTAAAATAGATTAGATCGAACTGATGTATTTAGAGGCAAAGTACAGGGAACTTTTCGGTTTTTAAGCATAAATGAAATAAAATAAAATAAAATAACAAACACAAAAAAAAATTTATTATCCATATTAATTTCTTTCACATTAATAGATTTTCGTAAATAAAAGTTACAAATATGTCTTAAAATCAATGAAATGCTTAGTTCATTTTTTTATAAAGATTTTTGTTTCGAAAAAAGGAACTAACTTTTACCGATGGTTGTTATTGTTGTTGTTGTATGTTTTTTTACCGATGGTTAAAATCTCTGTTCTCTGTACTCCAGAGTCTAGTAGATTTAATTCATATGATTTGAGCGTAAAATAAAAGTCTTAAATTTCTTGAAAATAATTTATTCTATGCTCATATCAAATATACTGAAACTATCAAACTCTTGAGCAAATTGAAATACTTAAACCATCAATATAAATAAATCAAATTTTCCAAAGTCAAAGGAAAAGATTAAAAATTAACGATTAAAACCTGATTATTGCATACTTGATCCAAACTTAAGATTATAGTTTAAAAATTATCTCTAGAAAAAACTGCATTTTGAATAATCTTAAACAATAGACTTAGAAAATACAGAATTCCTTGCAAATTTTTTTAAAGTGAAGATTACATGTTTTCACCACCAAGTATTTTCCTTAAAAACCAATTCCATATTTAAAAACTTAGTTACGAGTTTAATCAGAATCTGATTTTTTAATTTTAATCTGAATCTGTCTGAACCTGAATTCAAAATTTAAATTTTGAATCTATTTTTTAAGTTTCAAAACGCTTTTTGAAATTTAAAAATATGTTGGGTCACAATTCCAGATCAGAATTTTAGATATGAGCCAAGAATTGAATTTTGTTTCATGAATCTGTAATTTTAACTCTGATGTTTTGGTTTCAATCTGAACTAATTATTTCAATTATTTATTTAAGATCCAAAATGTGCGCCTGGAAAAAATGAATTTCAAATAATGAATTTGATTTTAGTTTTTCAATTTGGAATCGCCATTACGAAGTTTTATTAGGTTTGAGTTCTGCATATAAATTAAATTCAAGAACTTCGGATTTAAATATGAAACAAAAACTCAGGAGGGTTTCTAATTCTCTTTTTTTCATATTTGGAAAATTATTATTTAAGCATTCGAATGCATTTGGATTTCAAAAATCATGAGGAAAATTATTAGTTTTGAAAAATCGAGAATTCGAGTTTTGGAAACCATGACTATTTCATTATAAATTCATGGTTTTCAAAACTACAAATCATGTTTTTTCAAACTGATGAAACCAAATTGGAACCGGGATTTCGAAACAGATTTTCATTTCTAATTTCTTGTGATGATTAGAACTAAACATAAGAATCCTTAACTGGATAAAAAAAACGAAATATGCAAACCGAAAAATAATTTGGTTTTGTTAAAATGTTACCAAATCCTCAAAAATGAGTAACCTATCTCATTTTAAATTTAAAATCAGAAATGAATTTCTAACAACAACAAATTTTTTTGAAACTATAGCGGAATTCTGTGATCAGTTTTTGAGGTTTTGGCGTCAGTTCTGAGTCAAGATTGTTAATCTTGATAACCTCAATCATCAATATTTGACTATGAATTTGAAATTTTGAGTTTAGAGTAAAATACTTCACTTACTTTTTATGGATTCAATAATTGAAGCATACATATTATCAACAAAACCAACTACTTAGTGTTTTTCATGAAGTTTGTCACACTTTTCGACTTAGTGGAAATTTGCCTGTTTTCAAAGACTCCTGCTTCAAAAGGGGCGATTTTTACAGTGATTATTTATTGTATTGAAAACCTCTTCTCCTTTTTTTGAAAATGGTGGCTTCTCAAACTTTTAACCTTCATTGAGCCTCAAAACATAAAACTAGAAGCTCAGCTTCCATAAAAAAAGTTCGCATTTGAATAATATAGAGATTTAGTTTAAAAAAAGCTATGACCAAACTCAATTTTTTACGAAAGGGGTAGATAAGCACAGCGGGTCTGCTACTTTAGTTTATAATTGAGGATTTAATTGTAGTTTTCTTTTGAATGATGGTTTGCAACGTTTTGGTCGTAAAAAGTGTTTTTAATTTATTTGGATGACTATTTTAACAATCAACGAGAAAACTTCCAAATTCTAAATATACAGTGTTATGATGTAAACATTGGTGAATGGAATTCTAACCAACCAGAACGAGAAGATTTAAATATATCTTTTAAACGGTTGTAATTATAGAATCTTTTTATAGAAATTATGGTTTCAATGCGGAAGTGATATACGACACCATCAGTGCTTCGTGAACGGAGAGTTTGGCCGTCGGCTGAAACTCCCAACGTTGGGAAACCTGGAGCCAAGCTTTCTCAGCACTCATCGACATCGGCGTTTGGAACCAGCTGTTGTAGTCGATGTCTAGCTGCCCACTTAGAAGCTGATCAAAGGATTTGTTCCCAATATGAAACATCACATCGATCAGCGTTTGCTGCTTTTCCTTGATATTTTGACCCGGATGCGGCTGAAGAGGGTTAATTTCAACTTCACTGACACCCAGCTGCTGCAGAATCCATTCGAAGTTCTTCTTGATGTATTGGTAGATCATCTGTAATTGAGATGATTTTAGTACAGTTACTTAAGTGCAAATTTTAATTCAAACCTTCATGCTTATTTTTCCAACTCCGGTCATGACAACATCGCTGACCAACATTTCCGCAATGTATTCAGCATTTTCGACGTCAAATTCTTCCTCCGATCGGACGCTCGGCGTATGTTGAACATACGCATCAAGCTCATCGATCTTCGAAGTGCTCGCAAAACTCAACCCAACCGCTTCTTCCATTTCACTCTCGAGCGTGTTGGTAGCTCGTTGACTTTCGCGAGCCTGATTGATCAGCGCATTGATCTGATCCGTGTGCTTGTTGTCTTCATCGATGAAACAGATAGCTTCAGCAAGCGTTTGACAAATTATTGACCTTGGTTTCATGTTGATCGTTGAAACATAACCCTCGGGCTGCGGCTGAGCTGCCGGTTGGCCAGATTCCTTCGCTTCCCGTTGTTCCTTCAGCTCAGCTTCAGCTTCTACTTCAGCCGCCTCCAGAAGTTTCGAATACAATGCCATGTAAAGTAGTTGTATCAGAACGGAATCCCCTAGTGGTCGAATTTCTGCCGGAAGTATCTCGGTCAAACAACTAACAACGGTGTACATGCAATCCGGGATGCAGTCCCACATTTCCGAGAAGCAGGACAGTGACAAGGACATGGCTTGATAGACGCTGGCCGTAGTTTGAACGGCCGAGATCAGCATTTGAATGATCGGATCCAAAATGGGGTAGACCAGATGAAGGATTGCCTCCAACCATGGGGGACGCTTCTGATTCCACACCTGGCGACGATCCAAACAGGAGGCCCAGTCGTTCATTTTGCTTTTCTCTAGTGCGGAAATGAGGGTTTTGTTCACATCGGACGATTTTCCGGCCATGATCACGATGTAGGTTAAGCCCATCAGCACCTGGTAGTTGGTTTGACCTATGGGATCTGTAACAGGATGATGATTAAGCAATTAATTTGTAATTATAAAGATTTTATACCGCCTATTTTTGAGGGTTTTTAAGATTAAAATCTATACTCAACGCAACAGGATGCATGGTACAAGACACAGAGATCAGATGAACAAGCTTGAGTAGAAAATCTTCAGACAGGTATGTTAAATTTCAAACATTATCACCAAAAATAAATGAATTTAAAGTAAACTTGAAACAGTGCTATTTAATGGGTGATCGGTCAAAATTTGGTCAATATCAATTTGACGTATTTCTTTCAATTTTGCATTTAAAAAACCTGAACATCCCTCATTTTGAAGGTGTGTGTGTAGAATGTTGCTCCTATTTTGATTTTGGAATTCACTCTTCAGTTGTCAAAATGCCGAAGAAGAAGAAGAGCAGCATAACAAAATTTTGCTCGCGCATCGAGAAAATCCGAGCTACTCGCACGCAAAGCTGGCAAAATCGCTAAAAGTTGCCAAATCAACCGTTACAAATGTAATTAAAGTGTTTGGGGAACGTTTGTCGACAGCCAGGAAGTCTGGATCGAGGGGAAATCGAAAACCGGAAGCCGCTGAGACGACAAAGAGAGTTGCCGGTAGTTTCAAGCGAAATCCTAACCTCTCTCCGCGATGCCGCAAATAAGCTGGGTGTATCGTCTACAACCGTGCATCGAGCCAAAAAACGAGCCAGACTATCGACTTACAAGAAGGAAGTGACTCCAAATCGCGATGATAATCAAAATACGACGGCCAAAGCGCGATCCCGGAGGCTGTACACGACGATGCTGACGAATTTTGACCTACGTCAAAGCCGACAACACGCAACTTCCGGGACAGGATTTTTGTACGGCAAAAGGAAGGGGAAAGGTAGCAGATATTTTCAAGCACATGAAACTGTCAAAGTTCGCGAAGAAATATCTGGTTTGGCAAGCTATCTGTACCTGTGGCTTGAAAAGCAGCATTTTCATAGCTTCCGGGACTGTCAACCAAGAAATTTATGTGAAAGAGTGTTTGAATAAACGTCTGCTGCTTTTCCTGAAGAAACACGGTTGTTCCGTACTGTTTTGGCCGGATTTGGCATCTTGCCATTACGGTAAAAAAGCCATGGAGTGGTACGCCGCCAACAACGTGCAGGTGATTCCTTCTTCTTCTCCTTCTTCTTGTTTGGTTGTGGTGAGGGGGTGCGACCACATTTGGATCGGTGACAGTGACCATATATCCAGCGGTATTCTTGTTTGTGTTTTTTTTTGTTACGTGATCGTAAGGATTTTTTTACTAGAGTTTCTTTTTGGTAATGTAGTTACAGTAGTTTAGATGTTCATTTTAGCATTTTTTAAAAATTCTACTACTTCTTTTAGAAGTAATGTATCTTTTGTCTTCAATAGTTCAGCAATATTGGGAAATTTACCATCGAAGCTGAATTTCGTTCGGAGATCTTTGTACATATGACAATTTAAGATAAGGTGTTCTGCCGTTTCTGGTTGGTTGCAATTTTCGCAATTAGGGTTATCTACTATCCGCATCCTATTGCAGGTGGTTCCCAAGGACAAGAACCCTCCCAACACGCCAGAGCTCCGCCCAATTGAGAAATACTGGGCTATTGTCAAGCGGAACCTAAAGAAGACCAAAAAAAAAACTGCTAAAGACGAGCAGCAGTTTAAGGCAAACTGGCTTTCTGCGGCGAAGAAGGTGGACAAGGTGGCTGAACAAAATCTGATGGCAGGGGTTAAGCGTAAGGCCCGGCAATTCGGATTAGGAAAAGCGGAAGCCTAACTGAATATTTTTCCTGAATTTTACACTAATTAAACTTGAAAATTGGATTTTTTTAAATAAACGATTTCACCGATTTACACGCGTTTTCCATTAAACAAATTTTGACCGTATCACCCATTATTGTACCGTTTGAAAATAACAAATCAATTTTTAAAGTGGCTAGTTTTCAAAAAAGGGGTAATCGTATATGAACTCACAAATAATTAAAACCATGAGTAAGTTTAATGAACGGCTTCAATCTATTGCTAGATGAATGCTAAAAAGTTGCATTTAAACTATGGCGATTTTCCACTACGCAACATTATGAATGTGTTAGGAAACTTCATCCGCAATTTTCTTGAAAAATGCCTCATAGCTCATAGGAGCCTTTCAAACCTGATTAAAGTATTCTTCTTTACACTGCAATTTTGATTTGATAGTTCTTATTGGTGTTTTTGGAGACATCGGATGGCTTTGCCAAAAACTAAAATTCTTGTAAGTCAATGATCAATTTAAGCCTGCAGCCCGTGATATTGATAAAGTTTTATTATTCCTAAATAGAACTACATTTTGCACATTTCAAAATGCAAACAGTACTATTAATGTAATATGTATCAACAAAGCCTACATAGCACCTGCTCAAAAAAAAGTTCAGATAATTGTTAGCTAATTTATCCATCTTCTAAATGGAAAAAGATATTAGTTATTGATGTTATGTAATCCGAGACTTTTTTCATTTATGTACAAGTACTTTTTTTCTTTAAACAAAATTTCATATTTTGTGCTTTACTCATAAATGGATCACTGAAATATTTTTTTGTTTCTTTTTCCGATTTGGCGGCTAATTTTGCATAAGAAATATCGGTCATTCAATGAAGTTGACGTTATTGTTAATATTACAAATTTTGCATGTATTGTAGTTTTGTAATTTAGTAAACAAGTGTTATCTAAAGCATAATTCAATATTTTTTAAGATCAATTTACCTTTAGAAATGTACATTAAGTAACTCATTTATATTGCAATCATTCAAGGAACAATTTGTTAAATGGGTCATCTTCAATATGGTCTTCACACTCAAACATAGTTTAAGTTAAGGTCAGTTTTCGCTTGGACAAAATAAAGTACGCACTCATAATAACATTTTCAGATCGCTATTTCTCTGCTTAGAAAATAATTTCAAATTCTTATCAGACTAAAAGGATTCAATTTCCTGTAAACCCTGTCGAATCTAAGGGTTTTATTATTTGTTAAAACACTTTCAAGCATCCAAAGAGCAGTATCATGGTGTGAGGTGCTTTGTTTTTTCCAAATCTTAATAATCTTTTTAAAAAAAATCAATAATGGCAGTCGACTCTTACATCAGCATTTTTTAAATGAATTGGAATTAATATTCGAGGTAGAAAAGGATTTTTATTCACTTCTCGAGAAATTCAACGGATCTTTCTGATTGTAGATTACTGCCCACTTCCTCTATCGTGTTTAACAGCTCAGCTTTTTGCTTATAACTTTTGCTCCTGATTCATTTTAAACGTATTTTCATGAAATTTTAAAGTTTGAAATAAACTTTTCTTACAATGTTTACCTTAAAGCTTACGATTATCTACGGAAACTTGCTTTTCACTATCTTATTGGTTTCAATCGCGCTCTTAAAAGGATAAATAAAAAATAAAACTCGTAGTTTAACCGGATTTTTCAGGGAATGGAATTTTTTAAAGTTTGTTAGAAAGTAAAACAATTTTCTAAGCGGGGAATGAGCGATCGGTTTATGTTATTTTTAGTGCGTTCTTTGTTCAAGAGAATACTGACCTTTACTTAAACTGTGTTTTGGTGTGAATACCCTATTAAATTTCAATTTTTTACCAAATAATTCAATCAGTCATTAGTGCATTAAAGTAATACAATAGGGCTGAATATTTTGAGCTGATATTTATTATGTGGCAAAAGATACAGGGATTTGAATACCCGATCAGAAGAGAAAAACTAAATTATATCAAGATGAGATATTTTGATATTAAATTTTTTCCTATCTGGATGAGTTATAATCTAGTACTCGTAGGATGTTAAAATATCTCAAATTATATCAAAAAGTCTATGCAGCCATAACTAAATCATATCAACCGTTGTTATAATTTAAACAAAATTATAACTCATCCAGATAGGATATATAAACTTAAAGTCTTATTGGATTTGTATGCAAAAAAAAGATGGCGATAAGAGAAGAGAATCGAACTCATCACTTTCCCAATCCCATCCCATCCTACCAGCTGTGTGTCCTTGCTTATTACTTTACCTGTGCTTCATAGAAGGTGGATGTTTATTTTCGTACTGATTCTGCATAACTCGATGCCGGCTGCTTGTTTAGGAGCGGCGCGCAAAGACAAGCAGCCGTTTGGTTTCCATAGAATTGGCCAATGGGAATTGATATAAGTTTACCTGGTGTATTGGAATTTTGATGGATCGGCCCGATCGG
This sequence comes from Uranotaenia lowii, assembly GCF_029784155.1. Classification (NCBI taxonomy): domain Eukaryota; kingdom Metazoa; phylum Arthropoda; class Insecta; order Diptera; family Culicidae; genus Uranotaenia; species Uranotaenia lowii. Next base: position 85,197,224 of record NC_073693.1, read on the forward strand.
GATCAGACAGTTGGAATTCTCAAAAGGAAGCGTGCGCACGGGAATCAGGCAGCCGTTTGTGGATTCAAACTGGACAATGGGAATTTCTATACGTTTACTTGAAGAATTGGAATCGGACTATTGGAATTTTAAAAGGGATGCGTGCGAACAGGCAGGCAGTCGACTTCGAGTGTCGTTTAGATGAATGGAATGCATTGAAGGTTTACCTGTTGCATTGAAATAAGAATGAATTGGAATAGGATTATCATGATTTGAGAAGAAATACTAAATGTACCCACTGATGTGAAGACTCTGAAAATCCAATGAAGCTTTTAAAGCAGGCAGATCAAAACAGAGAAAAATAACAGTAGGGGAGATGAGGGCATAACGAGCACCCGAGGCATAATGAGAAGTCCATTTTTCTACATAAGTACGTATTTTCTTAAACAAATTTTCATGAGGACTTGTTTCGTACTACCTATAGTATTAATTTTTCACCAAAAAAGAAATATCCTTTTCATATTTACAGAAATATTAAATAATAACCAGCAAGGTTCTCAAGTGACGAAAATATTATAATTTTTGAGCACCATCAAATAAGCTTTTATGACCTTTAAATCATCTTGATCTGAAATGTACGCACTGCAACATGATCTACACATTGTTTTTCAATTTTCAGCATCATAAATTATCTACTGATTATCTCTCCGACATCTAACCAATAGGCCAAATCTTCAGACGAAACAAGTTGAGCTGTAGCTCTATTACTCAATTGACTTCATCGAGTCGAATTCGCTGCTAGATTCCCCGGCAAAAAATGCTCATTATGCCTTCATTAATGGTGCTCATACTGCCTCGGGGGGTTTCTCATTATGCCTCTACAGTGACTGGTTTTCAGCTTTCGGCAAAATTTTTTAAAATGCATCTTTAAACGTTTTTATCTACTTTTTCAAGTTTCATCCAATTAGACAATAGATTATTTGAGTGTCGGAACACGAATCAATGATGTAATTCACATATTACAGCTGTTCTCTATGGTTAAAAAAGCATTTTCCTTAAGGTGCCCATTATGCCCTCATCTCCCCTACTCCCCAGCCTTTTTCTTTCGACTCATACTTCTGTCAAATAGAGTATACAGATTGATTACAGTACTAGAATGAATATATATAGCTTTGAAAATATAAATAAAACCATGCCTCAAGAATTATCATTTTCATTCATATATGTTATCGACAAATTTCATCGTAAAGCTTCCAAAAATGCTTTTGAAAAAATTGTATTTATCAAAAGTAAATATAATTCTGTTTTAGAAAAAACATAACAACAAATCTCATATGAAGACTATAACTGAATAAGATATAAATATCTCGCTGAGATAGGTTTGAGTAACAATTTTGATATGCTCTTCTGATCGGGTAGTTTGAATGAGTACTATGGTTTGTCCAGTACTGTATATAATCTTATCAAATCCAGATCCAACATCCAAAATACTTTAAAACATTCAAAATTACTACTTTAAATTCAGATTCAGAAATTTTTTTTTTCAGTAAGTTATAACTGGTTGAAATATAACTAACAGTTCTGCTAATGTTTTATTGTTTTTATAAAAACAGAAACACATTAATTTTATCTAAACTGGCAAACAAATACAAAGTGAACGATTTTTTTCAGTAATTTTCAACAGCAGGCTTTCTATCAAAAGAGTGCGAGATTTACATGAGGTTATTTTCGATTCCTAATCAAAGATTGTTTCAATCATAGACTTGAAGAAATCTCGAAATTTCTGACGTATTAAATAAATCTATTCGTTAACTTTATCAGATTTCTGTTTTTTTTTTTCAAAATTGTTTTATTTGTAAGATGAATGCCATACTTCCATTGTATAGCAAAAGTCTTCAAAACTTTTTTTTTACTTTGGCGCAAAGAAGGAATTTGGAGACATAGCGTTAAAATACACATCTAGAGTAACGTTGGAGATTCGAAAGTTGGAGTTAAAACAAACTGTGAAAATTTTGGCCACATTGACATTTTTTTAAAAAATCTACTCACTTGAAGACTGCGAGTAGTTTTAGCCTCTGCTAAAAATAAAGATATACTCGGGAGTAGAAGGTTTGGTGACGAAATTTGTACCAACATGACCAGAATATTGAGTTGCATTTTATTTTGCGCTCCAAGAAAATTCCTTCAAGAAAAAATATCTTTATAAATAAGTATGAGGTGAAATCTTTAAAATTGTTTATGAACATTTTTAAAACAGTGCACCGTGGTGTAGAACACCAATCTAGCTATAATTATTCATTTCAAATTTTCAAAAATCAGTCAATATAAAGGAACGTTAATATCTGATGAAAAAACAATCATTTGAGTGAGCGAAAAGAAAGGGGTGGGGTTGCGGGGTGGAGATGGTCTGTTGCAAATGAGTCTACAATATAAGCTGCACACTGCTCCTCCTTCCCCCATGAATTTTACTGAACAAAATGTATTTAAAAAAGTATGAAACAAGAGATGAATAACTAAACGAATCTATGATATCCGCTGCAAATAATGTTGATATTTTTTTTTTCGTTGGTATATCTGGTATTTTAAAATTATCAGTTTAAGGGATCTTTAAAGAATTTCTCGTTATAAATGTAATTTTTTCAATGAAAATAATACACACGTTGTTGAGAGATGAAAATGTAGAAACCAATTTTTCAAGCTATCTCCATTTTTCCCTGAGCTTCTAAATATTAGCGCTCTGATATTTTATAATTTGTCGAAGTATTTTACTTTTCACCAATAAGGCTGAAAAACTTATAAACAAACATAACTAACGGGCAATAAATTCTTCATTGGGTTATTTTACTGAATCGTGATTTGGAAATTTAGTATTATTATTATTTTCTAATTTGGAAGCACAATATATAAAATCAACACTTCAAATATAAATTAAGTAGAAAAACTGATTATCAAAATCAGTTTCTGAATATGAAGCTTCTGAAACCTTATTTTAATTTGATTTGCTCTTGAATTTAAAGTTATCATTCAAAATTTTCAATTTTAGTTGTACTACAACAAATGAATTATGAAAAATCGATTGATCTTTTTTGTTGTTCATGTAGGTACCTTCATATAATTCCCAATTTTTTAAATAATTTTAAACTACAAAAAAAATTATGAAATGAAGGGTTATTTCTGAATGTAAATACTTTTCTTTAGTGAAGAGTCTCAATCATTTGTAATTGAAACAGCCAAGCTTTCAGATTCAGAATATCAAACCTTAAACTAAATCTTAACTTAAAATTTCAATATTATTGTGTAGATGAGCTGAAAGCGGTTTCGGTGACATAATTGCTGTAGATCTTAAAATCCAGGAGTGTTGGTTTGCAATCACTAATAGAACTTCTGACTTTTTAGCATGATACAAACAAGCATGTTGCCGAAAAAATAGTGGAATGATAAGAGGATAGTTTCAATTCACAAGGAAAAATTTATAACTGAGGCAAACTGATTTTGGAAGATTTTTGCGTCTCAAACTAATTTTTTTTCAGATTTTTTCTCTCCCTTATTATTTTCTGGCATTTAGTTTTTTTTTCAAAACTTAGCAGTTTAGAATAAAATCGATCAATGATAATTGATGAAGTAACTAAGCCACAAGATCAACAAAAAATATGTAAAATCTTTTCATTGTCCTTTAATCATTCAACGGTACAGATGAGTTGGAAGAATTCCAAAAAGAATGCCAAATTCCCGGAAAAAACCAATACACATTTTGTATAGATGATCTTCGTATTTTACAAAATGGGGAAAGATACTTATTTCTATAATTTTTTCTCATGGTAAATTACTCACAGTCTTCATGAAAATTTAACATTAAGTTAAAACCTTTTTTTTATCTTTTCGATATTTTACACTTAGGCTAAAAAGTGCACACATTTTTTCAATAAATTTTGTATTTTGAAAATTTATACCAGAAACAAGAGCTGATAAAAAAAATTACAAATTTACATTTTGTGCTAAGTCAAAATCAGTTTTCAAATTTTTTGCACCTCGGAAAATGTGAATTTTGTTTCCTTGTGTTATAGTTTTGAATCCAGATTTTGGGTTCTGGAGATGAATTTGAATCTCTATCGCCAACACCAACTACTTCATTTTGGAACAGCTTTTATAAATACTTTTTTGTTCCTTTTTGGCTCTTCAAACTTATAGGGATAGCAAATATATAGGGGAAAGTGTTCCTAAATGCGCATGTTGGGTAATATGCGCATACAGCCGATTGACGATATGGCTGGAGATTCATCATATCTAATTAGTGCAGTTTGAGGGTAATACGCTTTTAACACATGGCATGAAAAAATTAAATTGCTACATAAAGTCGAAAAAATTAAAAAACTCAAACAAGATTTTCGTCAGTTTTGTAAGAATATATTGAACTTTAACTATCGTGCGTACAGATTCTGTGAACAAAAAATTTAATGGTTTTTCTTTCTTATTCATTTGAAAATAGGAAATTCAACAAATTGAAGCTTTTGGCAAAGTTGTAAATGATAAGATATTGGAATAAGAGACAGGTTCTGAATGCCCATATCAAGGCAGGTTAAATGCCTACACCAAGAAATATAGATTAATCTTATAAATTTTTTACTTTTTATCATTGAAACATTAAATCTAAGCTCAAATCACCATATTCCAGCGAAAAAAGAAGAACTTCAAACTGATCCGATAAAAATACGATATGAACAAAATATTATCATGAAATATGGCCATATGGGATACCTAACTATGTTTCATGCTAAAGAACTAGTGATTTAAATAATTTCACCAAATTTTCAGCCTTGACGCATGCTTAACATCCGTTTCTACCATTTTCAATTAAATAATATCAAAATATTGCAAGTGTTAATGAAATATTGCTAAAAACATAAATATGCGCATTTAGCCCGCCAGTTTTGGAAATCGGCTATTTTGACTTCTTTTACTATAAAATTATTTTCACAAAAACTGTAAGAGATTTTAATAGAAAAAAAAGCTTTAACGTATAAAAAACAGATGTCAGCTCATGTGTATATAGTTTTCAGACTCCTATATATTGTAATATGGGAGAAAATGAGTGCTTTCCTTAATATGCGCATATAGCCCGCCTCTCCCCTAACACGTAATCTTTTTTTCGATTTATTCTTGCTGAAATCTCTTAAGGAGATTTAAAAAAATTTAAACTCTTACTATAAATATTTTATGTTTATTCTATTTCTGCTTGGCAGTTCTTGTATTTTTTTCATAGCCATCCATAATATGAGTGTTTGATGTGATACATTTGAAACAGAATTTTAAAAAATCAGATCTGAAATTTAAATTGTTGTTTTAGAATAGTATAATATAGGTTATTACTTTTATGTTTATAATTCATATTTGAATGGTGGAAAATTGAGGTTGAAAAAAACTCGCGAAAGCGAATCTTTGCTGTGATTCAGAACCTTAATTCTTTTTTGTTGCAATAAGTCATGAATTCCTTGTAAACGCAAGTGAAAATAGCACTACTTTAGATTTTAAAATGAGGATAGCATTAAACATCTGATATGACTTTATAGAGTTTAAAAATTCTTAACAAACCAGCTGTAAACAATAGAAAAAATAGAATTTTAAATTCTAAATTAAAGGTATTTAAATTTCAGATATGTTTTAACTTTTTATTCTTGAAGTAAAGTTTAATAAGAATGATTTTTCCTGATTCTGAATTGATAATTTTCCTTCAATTAAAAAAATATTTTGGAATACAAAAAATATCTTAATGGGAAGCTTTTTGCTGCTCAAAATTTCATCAAAAATGAATTTATTGCGGCATCAACACTTGTTGTTTATTGTGATTGAATTTGTTTTGTGAAATATTGGCGATTAAAAGAAAAAAAAAAGGTTAGAAAGTTAGACGGTCAATTGAAGTCATACGTTTCTTAAACGTCTACTGGAAAACTGATCACTCCGATGGATAATTTGACTAAAATATAAATTTCTTACAATAAAGGCAATTTAACACTTGTAGACCAAAGGTTGTTTTTACTTCTTAAATAGAACGACCATGATCTGTTAATCCATTAAACTTAGTAGAAATTTCTAAAAATAAAGAAAATTGGAAGTCACATGATTCCGTAAGTTTAAAGTTTGATGATTTTTTTTATTGTTTCCTTCTGAATCTGAGCAAATAAAAAAGAAACTGCATATTGAAGGCAATAAATGAAAAATAACAGCAGAACAAATATTTAAAGTATTTCAGTGTTATAACCATGTTCACCCCCCTATATGACTTTTTCACTTCAAATTTGTCCCTACATTAAAATTCAAAACAAAATCAAGAATTTTGAAGCTCTGTATTTGAAGCAAATATAAAATTTACTACGATTTGCTCGTGTTAATTTAGGCATATGAGGGAAATTAGTGACAATTTATAAAAAAGTTGTCCCTACATTTCATTAATAGCAAATTCAAAATCAACACTCAACAACACATTTTTGTTCAACAAATTTTTCCAATATTCAGCCTTTTAAGTGATAAATAAAAGTTTTTGTTGAATAAACACCCCCACGGAGTGGAAAATTTTGAAAATTTAAAAGCACATCTACTAAGAAAAGTTTCAACTTTTTATAGAAATTCGAGATGTTGCGTGTTTTTTTTAAGGTTTTTTGCCGCTAGGGGTGGGGAGGGGTGATTATCCCGATCACCCCACCCCCCATAGGACCGCGCCTGCTTTATACATTAGGAGGATTTTAGAAGTTGCTGAAGCTCTGTAGAAAGCATTCAGTGTATTTTTCAGTGATTTTCAAGGCTCGGGCATCGAAAAGGGCACATTATCACAACACCACCTTTTGTGTGATTATTTTTGACGATAAACGGAACCTTTTCTATCTGAAATAATCTTGGAAATCGGTTGAAATAGCAGAGTTTTGAATGATTGAAAATATTTTTTTTTTGTATGAAAATAACCTATTTTGCTCAATGTAAAACAGTAAAAATATTTTATATGGATGAAATGTTGCAATATTTTTTATACATTTTGAATCATAATATTAAATTTTAGTTCAATTTTACAAATTCAAATTTTTCATTTCGAATAATTTTTAAACATACTTTAAATAAAGTAAAATTTAAACTAAAAAACAGTTAATACTCTAATTGTCATGCCAAGGCTTACCTCTTGTTCTGACTTCAATTTTGAATTGTGCATGTTCTAAACTTTGGTTTATTATTCGAAGTTTCAGTACTTTATATATTAAAAATATATTTTTTGCATTTCAAATTATAAAAAATATTTTTTCACTTTTTTGTTTGAACAAAAACAAGAATAACTATTCAAAAAATATTATAAAATCGCGAAAAAAAATAATTTTTGAGTTTAATTTTTGTTTTTTTCCGCATCGGTTCTAGTTTTTTATCGTCATCTCAAACTGTATCCAGCTGATATTTACAATAAATGCTTCGATATGATATACAAAAATTATACGTCATATAATTCAATTTGAAAAAACACGAAAGGACGATGATTATTGTTCTTTGGGTTTAAACAATGGGCTGAATGCTTTATGTTCTAATAAAATGTACAGTTGCGTTCGAAAAATATTGATATCGCGTAATGCAGCGCAATCGCTTCCAACTTTAACCAGCTTCCACTTTTGTTTGGGTTGTTATTTTATCATGAGATTTTCACAAAATCTAATTCAACTATCCAACTAATACTATACTACATTGGAAGACTGTAATAAGACTAAAAAAAAGATACAGCTATTCTCGTAGAAAAGGGAAATTGAGATTGCTTCACAAGATTCGCTGTAATTTTCAAGAAGAATACTTAAAATTTGGCCATAAGATGTAAAATTGATCGATCTAGTACTTGGCCGAGTTTCATCTAAATCGATTGACGCGATCATTTTTTTTTTTTAAAAAAGGCCAATACATATATTAAAAGTAACAGAGATTTTACTTCCACAATAACAAAAATTTACACCAAATATGTTGGTGATTGATATAAACTCCCTTAATTATTTGTTTGGAAAAAGATTTCTTTTCACGGAGCCCAAAATAGGAAAACAGATTTTCAGAAACGACGTGAAAAAAGTGATATACGAATTTTATACATATAAACTTGAAGCGAGTATTCTTTTCGCACTTTCGTTAGAATCTCTTCTTAATTTAATATTTTATATTTCCAATCAAAGCAGGAATAATTTTTTTTTCATTTAGCATATTTTAAGTGGTAAACTTTAAAATTCTGAAGGAAAAATCTCAAAAAACATTGATTACGATATTTTCCATACACACATCTATCCAAAAAACAATGAAATCATTTTCAAACCAGTCCGATTTATGATCGCTTCAATCGATTTTGAGGAAACTTAGCCCTAGTACCTGGCTACATCAAACATTTTTATTCCTTTTTTTTGGCAAGTTTCAAGTATTTTTCAATGAAAATTCGTGAAGCAATCTCAATTTCCCTTTTTCCCGAGAATAGCTGCATCTTTTTTCAGTCTTAGTACAGTCTTCCAAATTTGTGGAGTGTTATTTGAAAAGATGAACTAGGTTTTGTGAAAATTTTAAGAAAAAATATCAACCCGGACAAAAATGGCAGCTGGTCAAAGTTGAAAGCAAGTGCACTGCTTCACGCGGTTTCATTTTCTTATGAACGAACCTGTATTGTAGTAATACTGAAATGACTCATAAGCACTGTTACATACGCTTAGTCTTGTATTCGTATAATGTCTCCATTTTTTAAATAATGAAACTTTGCGAGTGGATTCACTAGAAGAGAATGAGTTATGAAAGCGAATTATAGAATTCCTTACAAATAAAAATCTGTGTAAGCTTTCACCAAACAACTGTAAAAATCTACAAGGTCCTGTTAGTTCCTTTAAAGAAGCAAAAAACGTCATGAATAAAAATCGAGCAAATGACACAAAATACAAACCACACACAGCCATATAATATCAACATTAAGCACATCTCAAAAAAAAAAATATCAAACAACATTACCAAGCTGCTCCAGGGACCACTGAACGATATCATTACACTCCAAGCCGCAGAGAAACCCTCCACACTTTTTGGACATCGATTCCTTGTTGATTGACGGTTGACTAGAACTTGGAATAAAATTGTCCCCCGATGGAAGATTCTTTATCAGATGATGAAATATCATCGATGACAGATACGCCTCTCTCATCAGTAGCACCTTGAGCAGAAGCCACCAACTACATTGGGGTGCAGCCAGTAAGACATTCAACTCGAGGGAGATGGCCGTGTTTGTTGGAAGTTCCGAGCAACGTGTCGCCCACAACCCGTTCTGATTGGTGGGGAACAACTTCGGGTGGGCAAAGATTACCCAAGGTGTGATGAGACCTTGCCGTTGGTTAAACATGGCAATCGAGTTGACACCCTTCTTGGTGATCTGTTTGGGTGTGAAGTTGATCATCGTGGAAAAGATTCATGTTTTTATTGCAAGTTTTACCTTATAGAGGATTCCCAGGGGTACGCCTCTCAGCAACAAACAGCAGAAAAGTTCCTGACACTTGGAGTGAATATCTCGAATGATCTTACTCTGGTTGGAGATGTTGAGTCCAACGAAAGCTTCCCCATTCTCGCAGATGGCCGGCAGAAGCTCGCCAACGCAGAGCAAGATATTTGAAACGTCCACAAGCAGAAGCATGGACCGGGCACGACTTGGGACGGTTTGGGTGTAACGGACTGTTAAGACTGTTAAAGTTTCATTAAGCATTCCGGCAAATACTCGCTGTGCCATAGTCGGGGGAACCGAGTTCCAGAGATCCTGTTTGGTGCCCTGCATATACAGCCACCACATTTGGATGGTGTAAGATCCTCGTTCGGATTCGAAAAATGGATGCTGACTTTCCCAATGAAGGCAGTCGGCATCTTGCATGATGTACAAATTGAGCAACCGGCAGTGTAAATCCAGCAATCGCTCGGCCAGCGCTTCCGTCATCTCCGAGAACTGTTTGTAGCTCATCTTGAGCGATCCGCCCTTCTCGTCTCCCTTAGGCGGACACACGTTCTTGGTGACACAACCAAGCCACACGAAGAGAGCATTCTTGACCAGAGCTGCGGCGCCAATAGTTGCCGTGAGCACAGTTAAATCCGCATGATCCAAAGCTTCCTGGGACAGCGTGTGGATGTGCTCCAGCATGTTGTCCACCGATTTGACCACCAACAGCACGAACTTCTCCGGATCAGACGACTTGACTATGCCACCGCAACCAGCAGCCTCGTCGGCCTCACCTTTCCCCTGATGGTCCTGCTGCAGCACGTCGGCCAGATGTAGCAAACCGGAGTTCTTCCGGTAGGCGGCAAAGTACTCATCCTCGAGCCAGGTAACGATCTTCACCGACGCGAACGAAGCGGACCGGGGGAAGTCGAGTTTTCCGCCGACTACTCCGGGGCAAACGATCTCCATCAGCACTTTTTGGTTGTCCTTCGGGAGGAAAAAATTTGATTACATAACCCCTAATACCTAATGGACTAGATTCAATCACCCTCACCTGATAGTACTGTAGATCCCGCTCCATCAAAATTGGAACTCTGTCCATCAAATTTCCTTCTTCCATAATCTCCATCGTGAGAGATGGTTTAGAATACTATTTCCAAGAATAAAATTCAAATAATCCAGACGAGTTCCAACGTGGTTTCACTTTCGAGAGACGGTTACGAAAAGTGAGATTTATCGATCAAACTGTTTGGATTTGGCGTCATGGTGAAATTTTAGCTTGTCTCGAGAACTAGGTCAACGTAGACTTCCTGGTCGGCCGGTAAACAACCCTGACCTTCGGAATGTTTACGATTATTCAACTGCTTGTTGAAAGGGGTTGATTGACCTGCGAGAGGTGACCGACTTTTGCGGTTATCGAGTAAGCAGGGGCATGAATAAACTGAGGAGTATTCTTCTCGAGAGATAAAAAAAAATCTATTGAAAAATAAACAGTTTTGGTTGTTTGAACTTCTTTAACCGATTCTATGAATTTTTGACTTGATTACAAAATGCAGCATTGAATTTAATTCAATAGTTCGATAAAAAAAGGAGTTTTTGTCTTTTAAATAGGTTTAAAGAAGGACAAACAGAAAGCGTCAAGTATCCTTTAATATAAAGCACGAAATCCTAGAATCGAAAATCATAAAGTTATGGCACTAAACTAACAAGCAAACAACTATATAAAGAAATGTTTTCCCACAAGATGCCAACTTTCAGAATGCTTCCATAAACCCATAGTTTTAGAAAATAGGGCTTGTGATATAGCTCAGTTGGCGAATCTGTTGTCTCCTGAGCCGATGTCCGCGAGTTCGAGCCCAAGAGTAAACATCGAACACAGTTGTACCGGATAAGTTTTTCAATAACAATCCGCCAACTGTAACGTTGATAAAGTCGCGAATGCCATAAAGATGGTAAAACGACTATAATCGAAACAAAAAAAAAATAGTTTTAGAAAAAAGTACATAAGCCAAACTCCTATCATCTTAAAATATTTTAAAAACCAAATTTACAAGAATTTAAAGCATCATCAGCCGAATTCCGGGCAAAAAATGTCGTGAAAGAAAAGAAATTATGGAAGACATTTTTAAAATTTTCTTATCTTGGAATTCCGGTGAATTTAAAGAAGACATTTTTGACGTTTAAAAAAGAAAACATAATTTTCAATCTCTTTGGATTTTTTTTCGTTGCGAAATTTTCTTAGATTGACATTCCGGTCAATTCAAAGAAAACATTTTTTTGGCGTTTGAAATAGAAAACGAGATTTTTAATTTCTTCGAAAAAGAAATTTCTATTCAGTGAGGATTTATGTTAAATTAAACGTTAATACCTATTAAAACTTGAAAATAATGGAGCAAATGATTGTAGGTCATATTACTATGCAAAAAAGAAGTGGTATAAAAGCCAAGAAAAAATCGAATTACTTCAGCATCGTCTTTATTTGAGAGATATTAGTAATCCATTTGATATTTCGGATGGAAATTTCGAAAAACTCCTTTGAATGCCAAAATGTTTGGCTGAGAAGTTTATTAACTTATTGGATCAACCATTGAACGCTATCCCATTGAAGGATGAAAGAACCAAAACAATTCCGTTACGTTTACAAGTTCTAACAACATTGCGATATCTTGGCTCAGGTAATCGATAGCATAGCATAGCATAGCATAGCATAGGGTGACTACACACATCTTGCATTGGCTGATACATAAGGTACAACTAATGATCAATCCCAACACGAGATGCCAAAACGAGTATCTGGATTCAATACTCGTTTCAAGTTCTGGTATTGAGTATTAGTGTGGTACCACAATGCACACCGTGACAAGTCAGGTGCAGAGAACTCATACGACCCTACAATTTTCAGACAGGAGAGGGGAGGGTTTTTTATGTTTACGGGAAATCCTAATTGGCAGTTAGGAATATGTTATGTTATTAATTACAAATAAATACAAAAATAAACAAATAAATACAAAAATAATGGAACGAGCTCACCAATTTTATGTTGTACCCAGCTTAATACATGGGGCCCTATTTGAGATGTGGAACAAACTGACTATCTTGCAAAAACTAACAGCCTGTCGACTGATCAAGCCTACGTATCATACAACACCATACAAACAGCAAGTTGCAATTCATAGCAAGCCGTTTTTTCTCTATCCAGGTTCAAAGACTAGAAGCATTTTTCTTCGTCTTGCTATTCTCACACAAAACTTGATTATTCTTGCATATATGTAGATTATTTCTTTCCCTCGATATTTGTAATTGTACCCAATCCATGGATTAAAACTTCAATCACCATTTACTATAAAACGACACTACAATCACGATTCTTATGTCCATGATCAAGGAAATTTCATCCTTTTTGGCTTCACACTCGGCTCACATAATTGTTCCCAACTTGTAATCCTACACTTCCAATTCCCTTGAACCTCTATCACGACTTCCAGCGATCACTAGTTCACATTCGGCTCCACTCCAGCCATCTGTTAGTAATAATTTAAATCAAATCTCTTCGTATTATTCTAACTCTCATTGTTTTTTTATATTACTGATTTATATAAACCAACTATGCAAATGGAGCACTCGAAACTTCCGACCGTTTCCTTTGGCACCTCACAAACGGCTCCTGTACATGGCTTTTCGCGCGCAACTCATTAAAAAACACTTTTTTCGCACCTTTTCTACATTCCGCAACTGTATTAGTTTTAAAATCCTCAAATTTATTATGTTTTGCTTGAAATTTCTATATAATTTTTGCAGCACAAAAAAACACGTGTTGACGGTTCAGCACGCGCCTACTCTCCTTGAGTCATATCTTGGCTCAGGTAATCGATTTAACCTAATTAATCTAAATCAATAATTATGACACTTTCGAATGTACAACTATAACATATTTCAGGTTCCCATCAAGTGAAAGTCGGACAAAACAACCGATTGTTTACAAACACGAATGAGAAAAACTTCAACTGCGAGAAAGAGAAGTCAAAATCATGATTTCGTCCCGAAAACAATAAAATCGAACCTCATATCACGTTGAACGCGTTCAGCCAGATACTAAAAATACACATTTTTGCAGATCCGCATCAAAATATCTGTTTTTGAAAGCACAATTTGAATTTATAAAGGCCTACTTTTTATACCAAAAAAGATGTCTAACGAGCCTATAGTAAACAAAGAGACGAAATGTCACGATTGGAATTTTCGATTTTCTGCCAGTGTCATTCCTATCGAGCAAAATTAAGCAGTCTTAAAGGCAGCCCTACAGCAGAGTTGCAAGCTTAACATTTCAAAACTGCGCCTCTTTGTATGGAGTCTCTTTAAAGGTGTCGAAAAGTATTTCTTTTTGCACATTTTGCAACATTTGTTTTCGTATTTGGTATGGTTATTTTGATATTTTCAATGTCTTAGTTATAATAAGAGTTTTTTTGTTTGTTTTGTAGTATAATTAAAGAGACTTTAAATTAAAAGTTCATTCATTTCTTACATGGCAATTAGAGTATTTTGTCACGTCGACAAGCTTCATACCCTCCAACGATATGAACAACCTAAAAAAGGGCTGAAAATCTTGGGCCAGTAATGCAAGGTTTTCTGAGGAGAGCGTTGAAAAGTGCTTACCATTGTTGCCAAGTAAAGTTGGTTGTTAGCACGAGTCGTAAATTTATCCAACCAGGCTTGTCAAGTTCGATAATTTAGTCGAATTTTGTAACGAGTTGAATCCTTGAATCAAATTGAAAAATTTGATCTCCTGCTGCTGCTGCTTCCTCGTCCACTGGACAGTCGGAATCCGAATCACGCATGACTTAAAATAATTGATTCGAATAAAAAATGATGACAGTTATACTGATAAGAATTATTTGACCGTTGGAACCAAGGTTATAAGATCACAAGGTTCTCCGACTTTGTCAGTTAGTAGGCGAGAAGAGCGCGGAGAGGTTCAGTGAGTTTGTTTGTAAACATCGGTAAATTTGTTTTAGCTGAGGGCTTTGTTGGTAAACAAACTCCACGAACTCCACTGTAGGCCAATCAAAATGGCTGAACCGGGAGTTTAACATATCGTTACCCCTCCTATATATACTCACCTTGGTTGGAACTTGTATGGAAGCCGCTATGTTACTATGTTTTGAAAGAAATACGAACTCATAATCATTGGAAAAGCAGATTTGAACTCTATCCACTATAAGGTATTTCCCGACTTTCTAGGAGACAATTTTACTCTATCATTCAAATTAAATGTAAAAAATAACTTGTTCTAATATATGATTTTGTATTATTAAACCGCTTTATTTGATGAGCATTTTCACTGAAGACTTCTTTTGTCCAAATCTTATAGTTTCTGCGTTATTAATTCTGTCTCGCTAAATTCCCGTTCTGAATCACTGTGCTTTGGTTGATAAGTTCTTAAGCAATGCAACAACAATTTTATGGAACCCTTTCCGAACCCCTCCTCACCACACTGCAAGGCAGAAGGATTTCATAGAAACATATCTCGTAATCAAATACCTTCCCATGTCAATTTTGATTATATTTGCTTAATTACTACTCCAGTTATACCAACAATATTTTATTGGAGCCCCCTCCCCGCTTTGTACTCCCTGGAAGAAAGATGGTGTTTCAAATAATCACAGAACCATTTCTCGTATTCAAATGATTTTCCATTTCATATTTGGTTCCAATTGTTAGACAAGTTTTTGGTTTATACCATACAATTATATCCCCTCTGAAATTTGTTTCAAAAGTAGAACGGAAAGTGGAAGTAACGGCTCGGTTAGATTCGCATCCAATGCCAGAAGAATGAGAAGAACGCAAAAACAAAACAACCCAAAGGACGGCGTCTGCAAAACAAACATCATAAATTTGGTACTGAGTGATTGCTGTGAACATCGAAAGGATATCCAAAAGATTCGAGAAAGAAAACAACCAAACTAAGCTAAGTATCTTTAAGTTATCTGTCAGCTTTGGTAGTAAAATCAAGACACTAACAATTGTTCAATTGTGTCTGATAGTCGTTGTCAATTTTATCAATATTAAGGTTTTTCTAAACTGACTGTTATAAAATGTTAGTAAAATTCACATCTTAGAGCACCTGTATCCGTGATCCAAACAGCCGGTTTAGACCCCAATTGTGTTCCATTATACCAGTTTCATCTCATTCATTTTATTAGAATCGGTATAAGGATTGCTCTAAAATTGATACAATTTGGATCAAACTTGACGCAGTTCTAAACCGTTTGACGATTAATGGATCACGAGTGGGGTTGCCCGTTTTTTCACTGGATTGGATCTTATTTCGCTGGTTCAATTCATGTATAAATTAGACCCAAGAATGGATCACAGATACAGATGCTCTTAGAACGCTATAGAAGTTGATCACATGAAAAGGTATTTTAATAATTTAACATCAACTTTAATTCGATACGTGATTTTTTTTTTAAGTTGGATGGTTGACGCAAGCCGTTATCAGAAGTGTTGTTTTGAACCACTTTTCTTGATTGTTAATGATTGTGCGTGATAATTGGACTTTGTGGAGGTTTCCAAGACGTAGGACAGCAATCACAGAAGGTGCATTTGAATTAAAAAAAAACTACCGAATTGAGTAACTTTAACAACATGAAAAATATTATGTACGCGGGACTTTTTTGTGAAATATTTTTTGGATTTGTGCGCACAAACGCTAGATTTTCATAAAAAAATTTATGTGTTTCCTTGTTCAAATAATTTTTTATTTATCAATTTGTTTTAAACAGATTTATTAAAAAAAATCCAAATATCATACCCAGTGAAAAACCGACGACACAACCAAAACTTAAAAATAATAAGAGTAAACTTTAGAAGTGTCAGATATGTGTTTGGCACAAACAGCAATATATGATTTGATAGAAGTTTTTTTGCTAAATGTACTTACGAGTTTTGTTTGTGAACATAGCTTAAGAAAACCTTAGTTTATCCAACAATCAAACTATATTCATAATTTAGAAAAAAAACCTGCCATTGAAAATTTAACGTAAATGGTTAGTCAGAGGTTTCGTAAATTAAAAAAGTTCAAACCAAACAAGAACACTATTTTTGATCAAGAACAAAGAAAATTAATGAACCCCGTGAAAACCTTCTACAACATGATTTAAGAATTTTGCAATGAACTGTGTAGACATTAGGTGGATAGGTTGAACATTTAGAATTATGCACTTGTCAAAAGTGTTTCCCGATGATAAAGTCTGCTTCATTTAATATTGGAACACAAACAATTGCGTGTAGTTCAGTCATTTATTAACGAATTCATAATTTGTTTTTCATACAAATGTAGCATTTTCTTTACTCTTTCATAAAAAAAAAATAAAAAAATTATTCATTGCTGTTTCGAAGAAATTCTCGTACTTTTCCCGTAATACGGCACATTAGGCAGCGCACACCCTTTTTGTCCACCGTTTTGGCGATTTGATTCCACCAGTTCTTCATTTGAGTCATGTTCCTAACAAGTTTTCCCTTTGCCTTAAGCCTCCGCTTCGTGATTGCCCAGTATTTCTCTATCGGCCGGAACTGGGGGCAGTTTGGGGGGTTGAGGTCCTTCGGTATTACGCTGACCCCGTTCGTTGCGTACCATTCCATAACCGTTTTGCTGTAATGGCAGCTTGCCAAACCATTACTGGACGGTCGTGGGCACGAATAAACGGCAGAATCCGTTTCTGTAGGCACTCTTTTTTGTAGACTTCTGATGTCATTGTCTTGTCAGTGAGAAAGACTTTGGTTTTCTGTCCACAACTGCATATCCCCTGCCAAATCATGTACTTGCGGGCGAATTTATCCGGAAACACGAACTTAAATTTTGCAGGTACATCCCCCCGAGCCGTCGCCAAATAAAATTTTTGACCTGGGATTTGCCCAAAGTCCGCCTTTACGTAGGTCTCATCGTCCATCAGAATACATCCGTCGAACTTGGTCAGCACTTGGTCGTACAGCTTTTGAGCACGGATTCTGGCCACATTGTTCTGCTTCAGCGTCCGATTTGGCTGTTTGCTGGCTCGGAATGACCTTATTCCTTCCCGGAGACGAATTCGTCGCACCGTACTGTGAGCGGCCTGGAACTTATTGACCAAATCGCGGTCTGAAAGATTGGGATTTCTCTTGACGGCCTTGATGACTTTCCCACGCAGTTTCCGGTCGACAGTTCCACTCCGACGCTTCAAATGCGGCTTCCGAGCCGTCGTCAATGTTTCCTTGTACTGCTTGATAACACGCCATACGGTATTTCTGGGCATTTTAAGCTGTTTAGCTAGCTTCGATGCCGACAACAATGGATTTTCAAGAAAATTGTGCACAATTTGATCTCTCCGTTCGGCTTCCATGGCGGTTGTTTACAAAATGATATCGTTTGGTGTTATGACATAAATACATGGTGAAAGGTAATGAATTTTCCGACACGTGGGTGAAAAAAGTTTCCAAATCCGTCCACTAGGAGCGCCACAATGAGCAAAAGAATTTGTTCCAATATTAAATGAAGCAGACTTTAAAAACATAAATATGCACATTTCGGAAAACTGCTATTTTGACTAGTTTTATTACAAAATAATTTTCTTTAAAACTGTAAAAGATTTTAACAGAAAAATTGCTCTAACGTATATAAAACAGATGTCCGCTCATGTCATATAGCTTTCAGACTTCGGGAATATAGGCGAAAATGGGTATTCTCCTTACTATGCGCATTTGGCCCGCCTCTCGCTTATAGGGATACGGGTTAATTCTTTTCATAAAATAAGTTTGTTTGATTTAGTAATGTAATCCAGAAGTTTGATATGTTTTTTGCACAAAAAGTTCAACCATATTCATTGTTGATTTTTCAAGGGTTTTTTTTTTCTTTCAGGAAATGAAATGGACCCTAAGAATATAATTTTACAATGTGTAGCTTGTTTTATTGGATTATTAATCATCATCGATTTCCATCTGCAAATAGGGTTTTTGTGTTCTGTTCATATTTATTGTTCACTTAGTATCGAAACTGTTTGGTTTACTGATTTGCTGATTTGTGTATATTGTGTGTGTTTTTATTACTTAGTAGACTTTTATGATGAGATTCTTTGTATGGTATCCAAATTTTTCCCAGAAGATATATTTTTTTCTAGCTTTTTCTTTGCAAATTATTGAATCTCGCGCAAACACATCAGAGTGGTTAGATATTTTGTCATGATTTCTGCCTTTCGTGCGATAGCTTGGCTGGGAAAATTATTATCAGATTCAGTTATGCTGTTTATCATTTGTTTTTATTTATTTTCAAACTGTTGATGATGGTATACCGATGCTGCCTTCTATAATTCGTTAGAAACTTCTCTAGGGTCTTTGACATGGAGCAGCGAGATTTTGTGTTTCAGTTGTTGGTTCAGATATTGGTTTATACATTTATATTGATGGTTTAGGAAAATTGCTGGTTTCAACAATTTCCGTGAACCATTTTAAACATTTTGGTATAATTCTTTAACAGTTTTGTATCTCAAACCATAAAGCATCGATTGAATTATACATAACAATGACAATTTTCGAATATCAGTGTTCTGCTGTATGTAGTATAATTTCGATTTCATTCACCATCAGGGTTAATATCTTTCGCGGATTTACATTTTTTTTAAATTTATCATTTTACTTTCGGGTTCTTCATTTGTGTTAGAGTGTGTTTACGTGTGTATAACTTGTAAGATTATATGACGATAACACTGTGTATGTTGTATGGGGGAGAGGATTTGCTTAAATGCTAATATCATTGATAGATTTGGTTTTACTTTTACGATTCAACTACAGATGTGATGCAGAATTTGTTTATTGCGCTCCAAAGCCATGACTGTCATACATTTCGTCACTCTCTATTCTCGTCTCATTCTCTTTTTTCAACTTTATCAACCATTCAACATTCAACATGAAAAATGAACGAAGACAGCAAGTGCGATGCAATTCATAACAGGATCAAAGCAAAGTATTTATAAAATGTACTAAATAAATGAACGAAAATTGTTCTCATCTGTCAAAAATTCTGAGAAACATTCGGTGACAAAAGGTTTGGTTTCAACAAAATTTTAGAGTTCATAGCAAATCCAGACTTAAAGCTCTACTCATGAATGATTAATGTTCAAACAAAAAATGACTTGAGTGCGGTGGTTTAAATTCAGTCACACAAGCATTTGCGACAAAAAAAATCTTCCCTTCATGCGTTTGCTTTTGATTTGAAATGCTTGTTTGTTCTAGTGTTTGAGTTTGTCTGTAAAGTACTAGCTAGTTGATCTTAGAAATGATATGGATAAGTAACAAAAATTCTTCTATTTGCATCAGCTTAAAAAAGCGTGTATTTCCACATTCACCTTTTTGAATGCATATGTGTGTCAGTTTTATGTTTGTATTACTAAGCGGAAAGACTTTTCTTGCTTCTTTCTTTACTTTTTATATAGGCAACTTGCTCCCTGGCAGACATTTTCCATCCTCCATTCCTTTATCTTTTGTTTTGCATTTGATTTACTTTTTTTGTTTGAACTCTGTCCAGCCTTACCTTTTTCTCAGCTTTTTCCTACCCATTTTTTGCGTTGGCGTCTGATATAAAATATATATACTGTGTGTGTGAATGGTGATTTTTTTCATTCTGCCATTTCTGCTTTACAAATTTAGTCCTATTATTTACATGACATGTAGTAACATTATTTATGCTGCTGGTTTTCATACATTCAGCTTCTATGTTTGTAAAGTAGTTCAGGGTTTATACTGCTTGGGTTTTTTTTTGGTTTCTGATAATGATTAAATGCGAATCGGTTTGAAAACGAATTAATTTTTTTCAACACTCCAAGCAAAACTTTGTGTATATTGTGAGCATTTTCTCGATTTCAACCAAAGACAAAACTTTTTCGTTTACTTTTTATTTAACCAGTTGATCTGATCTGGTTGAATTTTTTTTTCTTGATTCGTTCAAAAGTTTATGCAAGAAGAGTTCTC
The DNA here is from genome assembly GCF_029784155.1 of Uranotaenia lowii. Taxonomy (NCBI): domain Eukaryota; kingdom Metazoa; phylum Arthropoda; class Insecta; order Diptera; family Culicidae; genus Uranotaenia; species Uranotaenia lowii. The sequence continues at coordinate 85,217,658 of NC_073693.1, forward strand.
GAAAAAGTGTATCAATTCTATTCTATGTTCGAAATTTGGAATCCTTTCAAGAAGCTTTAGTTAAAGTTTGAATAACTGTTTCGAGCCAGAAGAAATTAAATGAAATCGTTTGTCCCTTGATGGCTTGTTTTTCTTTTCATACGTTGATCATGATGAATTTAACTATAAGATTTTGTGATTTTTCATTTGCAAAATGGATCAACTCGTTTTGATGAAAAATCTACTTTTCTTATGCTCTTGAAAACTTACTAAACGTTTTTGCAGTAACAATATTCTTTGGTTGAATGGTTTGCCCTTTTGTGATTCATCATCTCCTCAGCTGAGATTCCTTACTCTATGTAGATGTCCTCAATGGGATATGCCGTTTCAATGAATTTTTGATAGAACCGCTGAAATGCACGCCTAAAAGAAAAAAAAACAGAAAAAGTTTAATTGCACCACGTGGAGACAAATTTATTGCCGTGAAAAAAAAATCTTTCTTACCCCACGGCTTCTGCCACCGGTCGAGTTGATTCCGTGCCCTGGAAAACGTGACAGGCAAACCGCTGCACCGTCGGGTGTTTGGTGATGAAGCCGATGTAGCGATGGTCCCGCGGGTGGAACGCGCAGAACGAAACGTTCTTGAGCGAGTAGAAGTAGTCGATGCAGGGTCGCTTTTCCTTTTTATTCTGTGAAAAATCATTAAATCAATGACGTTCAAGCGATTTTCATTTAAACATATTCATTTGTAGTAATAAACTTAAGATCAATACATCAGTATTCAATTCATACTTTTAATCCGCCGCAGCCCGTGGCGTAGAGGATAGCCTTCAAGTCTTCTAAGCCATCGGGTATGAGATCGAATCCCAGTCACGGCATACATAGTACACTTTCTGTGGGTTGGTGGTTTTAGCATTTGTATGATGCTCGCCATCATATCCTCGAAAGATGTACACTTAGAGTTAAGAAAAAGGACTCTCTTCGAGGAAACATCAAGTTTCATTGAGATGCTGTATGTGTTTGTGTTCGTTTAAAAAAAATCGTTGATGAAAAAAAAATCCTTATTTTTCATATAAAGATAAGAACGGTTTTCTAACAGGAGGAAGATTTAGGTGAAATATTGGCGAAATAAGTACCCGGGCCGAAGTGGAAAATCCTTTTTTCTATGCAAGTAAGAATTTTCTGAAATCAATGTAGATGATAAACTTATTTTAGTTTCAACAGTATCTTTTTTCCAATTACAAAATTAACTGTCTGCGAAATCGTTTTTGACACATTTTACTTTTTATTCCGAAGAAACTCTCTTGTCAACTGGCAGCGCAAATGGGACAAGGATAAGTTGGGTCGGTGGCTCCACTTGGGTCATTGTCTGCGGTCACTAGTGAGCCGAGATAGACAAAGTCTTCAACTATCTCCATCTCGTTGCCGTCGATCGTGACCTTGTTATTACTGGATAAGCGGGATTACTGGTCATCGTTCACCGCCATTATGTCGGTGACTACTACGGCAGCTTCGACACCAAAGAGGAAGCCATCGACCGAAACATAGAGATACGTTGGATCCACTCGAAAGGTGGATTCAAGTTCATCAACTGGACGTCTAATTCTACAGCTGTTCTTCGAAGTTTGGGAGTGGTTGGTGGCTCCAGAGAGTCAATCCATTAGAATCAAGACAAGGTGACGGATTACGAACGAGTTCGCGGCATCATGCGGGTCACATCGAACTACGTGTTTTCCTTTGCGGTACCTACAAACGGAGCGGCTACAGAGGTAGAACCACCAAAGAAAAGAGGAGTCCTGAGCACGGTCATGTCGCTGTTCGATCCATTCCTGGCCTGTTGGCTCCATTTACGGTGTTAGAAAAGATGCTCATGCAAGACCTGTGGCGAGCGGGTTGCGACTGGGACCAGCGAATCGGCAGAGAGTGCCTGGATAAATGGTGACAGTATGTCGCAACGTTTCTCTGGTCGAGGATGTTCGGATTCCCAGATGTAACTTGGATCGATACCTTCGGACCGATTTGGCCAAATACAGCTGCATAGCTTCAGTGATGATGGGGGGAATGCGTACGGAAGCGTCGCGTATTTAAGGATTTGTGTGGAAAATACCGTCAAATGTTTGTTGGTGATGACTCGATCGAAATTAGCACCGATAAAACTTCTTTCCATTCCACGTTTTGAACTGAAGGCAGCAGTCTTGGGAGCGAACCTGAGTCACACCGTTTGAAACAATCCTTCCCTTCCTATTCATCAATCCTTCTACTGGAGCGATTCTCGAACCGTTCTCTCCTGGATTCAATACGATCAGCGTCGTTGTCAGCGGCAGACTGGCGCTACGTTCCAACCAAGCTAAATGTAGCAGATTCACTCGCCAAATTAGGGTCGTCTTTCGGGTCTTTTGAGCGAAGGTTCATGCCCAAGCAACCAAAAGTCCCATAAAACAGGTACAAAAAAGCTTACTCAGCCCCATCCTTGATATGAAGTACCGTAAACTGGGGGAACTTTGATAACTTTTTTCATTCATTTTTGAAAATTTCGGAAGGGGTGGCTTTTTCGTAATACCTAAAAGTTTTAAAACACTTACTAAGGTTAGGAGTATAAAACATGATCATTGATTGCATTAAGTTCAATCGACATTAGTGGTTCTAATTAAATGTTTGTTACAAAACCAGGTTTCGAGTTTCGGGGTAACTTTGATCACTAAGGTTTTTACGTACCTCAACATCTTCAAAACTATTGTTATGGTACCATTTAGCACAGAAGGCATAAACATTAATAACAGTAGTTTTTGTTAGATTTAAACTGATTTTTAACACGTTTTTTTAATCAAATATGTATACTCAAAAGATGGACAATGTTGCTGCATACATCTAGGGGGAAAAATTATAAACATTTCTCAATTTTTTTTGACCTTATAAACAAATGAAATTTTGCCTTCATGCCATTCCCTATTTCATCACACTGTTTCATGTCCTTCTTTTCTTCAAATTTGTAAAACCGTTTTATAGGATTTAAGCCATTTTTACTATACGGGCTTTCTCATGGAGAATCACCGTTGTTTTTTCAATATCCAAAAATTATCAAGAAAGGACCATAAAAATAACAATTAAACTAAGCCTTAACAATGAAAAAAGTTGAACTTTCATATAAAACAACCCATTTGCTCCTATATGCTAAAATTTGATCAGGAGAGATGTTTGTTTGTGAGCCTTCGAAAAACCAGATATTTTAAGATTTTAAAATTACATTTTAAGTAATATCAAAAATTATCTTATAACAACGAAATTTAGCATATTTGGAACTCAATTTATAGACTTTCAAACGTAGTTAAAAGTTTTCAGATATTTTAACTTTTAACTTAGTTAATGATGATTATCTGCAAAAATTTCATGTTGATCAAAGTTACCCCTGAGATCAAAGTTCCCCCAGTTTACGGTACGTTCTGTGCAGCTCAAAATTTAAGTTGTTATTGATACATTCAACTTCCAAAACAAGTCTTAATGACCTTCTATTCAGCTTCCAGCGGCCTTTTAATTCAGCTTTCAAAAAATAGTAAAATGAGCAAAACATTCTCAATCGCACCCTTGGCATCGGTTCATATCACCTTCTCTTGATGTGACAGCCAAAAAATAGTCTGGGGTTTCTCAGCTGATTTAGACTAATTTTTGTGTCCTGAGTTAGAATATCACATTGATTTTGCTGTATCAGGTCAACTTTTTGAGATACAGTATTCTAATATCCTGACCTGATTGAACAAAACCATGGTCATTTTCGGACTCAGGGCGTCAATATAAGTCTAATTCAGTTGGAAAACCCTGGACTATTTTCAAAAAATCTTTTTTTGTTACTCAGTGAATTATTTACTATGTTCAGTACATGGTGTCGCCATGATACAACGCGGATTTCAAACTCGACAAATTGCGGTTTGCCGAGATTTGTTAAATTTTCTGCATAATTCTTTCTTTCCTACATATATCGCATCGGAATGGTCACTCAAGTATCAAATTAAATATTGAAAAAAAAAAAACTTGCCCGGCTTGGGGATCGCACCCCGACCTTCGTGGTGAGAATCTTACACGCTACCATAAGACCACGCTTAGATGTTGTTCTAACTGAAACTAAAACTCGAAGTGGTGAAATGATTTTGCAGCACACCTACAGGCGCACATGCCCAACCAGACAGCCGGCCAGCCAGGAAGAAAGCACCTTAATGTACTTTTTGTGACTTAGTAAATCCCGTTTTGAGCACTTTTGTGTCCTTTATGTGACGTTGTAAGTACCTTACAACGTACATAAAAATCACTTTTGCAACTTTAAAGTTCATTAATGAGTACATATTGTTCACTCATGGGAATTGGGCAAAAGAACACACATACAACGTACATATCGATCACTTTGCAACTTTAAAGTTAATTAACGAGTTCATAAAGTTCACTCAAAGGAATTGTAGCAGTTGATTCTCTTTGTCAGCCGATATGTAACTTTCAAAGCTTTCATTCAAGTAAACAAGTGAATTTCGGTTGCTTGGGTGGTTTCGTGGCCCGGAGTGGCTGTACCAGCAGCCGTCGGAATGGTCTCAACAGAATCTTTTCGCTGCGAATAGAAGAGTGGAAATTAAAGCAATCCATCTTTTTCCCGGTGTTGAGCTCCCATATAAAGCAACTATCGACGTGACCAGATTTTCGAAGTGGAATGATGCAGTTCGCACAGTGGTGTGCATTTTCCGATTCATCTCCAACAGCCGGCGCAGAGCTGCTGACAAATCCATCGAAGCTGTCCTATCGACTCCAAAGCCTGAAAAGCCATCAAGGTTAAAATTCCTTTTGTAGTGGTTCCGTTGCGGCAAGATGAGCATCGATGTGCAGAAAATGCTCTCTTCAGGTTGGCTCACAGCGAGTCGTACAGCGACGAAATCAAGATACTGAAGAGGAACGCAGAACTACCTGTCCAAAATTGGTTTCCTCTAGAAAAGTCCAGCCCTTACGGATTACGGATCGTGGGAGTGGAGCGAATGGTACGCTCGGTGAAGCAGGTCAAGTCGATTTAACGACGAAATTCTCCTGACTACGCTTGCTGAAACTGAGGATATGATCACCCGATCAGGAGAGCATATCAAAATAATAACTCAAACATATCTCACCAAGATATTTATATCTGATTCAGTTATAATTAAGTACTGAAAAATTTAGATTTTAAGTTTCTCCAATCTGAATTATATCTTATTCTGATTGACAGACTTGAATGGGGTTGAGATAATTTTCAATGATAAAGAATTTTTTCGGATTGTTCCTAAATAAACTGATAATATCTTATTTTGATATATGTACAACTTTTTCTGAAACACGGACATCGAAGTCAACGGCCCAAACCTTACATTGATGAGTTTCGCTCCCCGATCAGGAGAGCATATCAAAATAATAATTCAAACGTATCTCACCAAGATATTTACATCTGATTCAGTTATAATTAAGTACTTTTTTTTTTTCCAATCATTTATTGTTCAGTTTAAGTTTATGTACATGTTGCTATTATTCAATTGTCAAGTGGAATTCTAATGCATCTACATCTACTACATTGTTGCTTTCATTTATAAAATCAATAAATTTAGCTAAAAGTTTCAATATTGCATTGCGTTTTGCAAGCCCTACTCTATCAAGCAGCGGTGTGATAAGATCATTAACAAAAACTATTTGCTGATTGTTGAACAACAAGTTGATCTTCTGTTGGAGCAAGCGCGCGCCGGCTCTCACTCGATGGCATGAAAAAAATTTGTGTTCCACTGTCTCTACCTGGCCACAAAACTCGCAGTTTTCGTCGGGCACACGCCGTTGTGTGTAAAATAGTTGACGATGGGCTATTTTTTGGTTGGTCCATATGTAGAGCAGTGATCTCACGCTCGTTGATAAGCGAGACGATGAAATATTGCTCCACACTCGATTCCAGTTTACGGCTGGGAAGATCCTCTCTACGCGAGGTTGATCTGTTCGGTCGATGAAAAAAATATTTAAACTTTCTGCTGTCGGGTTCTCGATTATTTGGCTTGGCAGTTGAGGATAGGTGCTAAGAATCATCTTCAGGCAAGGTAGGTCCGGGGGACGAGTTTGAATTCCTAGATTTGCTTGTTGGATGAAGCTTCGGTAGAACGGCATGGAATCAGCTTCACGCATGTGTCTGTTTATAAGCAGTGCCTTAGTTTTTATTGCTGGCAAATGCAGACCAAGTCCACCGTGTTTTTTCTCTCGCGCTAACTGTTGCATGGGTACGCGTGCCGCTGCGCCTCGCCAGATGAAGCTACCCATGGTTGCTGTTATCCTGCTCATGTGTACGCAGTACGGGGAAAGCATGGAAGAAATGTACCATACTCTGGACGAGACAAATGTGTTCAGAAGGATTATTTTCTGATACACGTTAAGGGAGCGAAGCGAGTGAAGCCACACTAGTCGAGAGAAGCTAGTAACGAGGGCATCCCAATTGAGCCGTATCATATTGCGTATAGAGTTGCAAAAAGTAACACCCAATATCTTGGTTGTGTTCATTGTCTCCAGCCATGGGATGCTGATGGGATTCCCATTTACACACCCCACATCTATTGCTGTTGTTTTTGCCAAGTTCAGAATTGCTCCCGCTACTCTCTGGAATCGTAAAAACAGCTCTCGCATGAGATCAATTTTTTCGGCGCTTGTTATTATCCCACTGATATCGTCTGCATAAGCAACCAAGAGATCGGAGCCACAGACCACCTGTAGCTGCCGCAATAGTGGATGGATATAGAGAACGAACAGATGCATGGAGAGAGGATCTCCCTGTCGCACCGATCGGCCAATTGGAAAAGGAGCGGAGAGATGCCCATTTATCAACAGTCTCGAACTGGATTGCGCATAAATACGCGTCAGCAATTCTACTAGGCGCGCGTTTATTCCCAAGCGTATCATCGTGGTGAAGAGATAACTGTGGTCTACTCTGTCGAACGCATGGTCTAGGTCGAATGATATCAACTTTCCCCGTTCTTTTCTGGCGGTTAGTTGAGCTATTCGATCCTTCAGAGCCAACGTGGCTTGGAAGATGTTTCGACGATTGTTGGAGCACTTTTGGATATCACTGAGCACATGGTTTTCTTCGAGCACATGGTTCAGTCTCTCTTTGAGTATTCTCGCGAGTATTTTATAATCACTGTTTAGCAATGAGATTGGACGGAACGAGCCTGCATTGTTCCCAGACCCTCGCTTTTTCACTAGAACAATAACACCGTCGACGAATTGTGCCGGAAAATTACCACTTATTGCTTCATTCATCACTAAGTTTAATTCACGATGAATCACGTCAAACGTTTTTAGGTAAAATTCCCTGGGAATACCGTCTGGTCCCGGGGATTTTTTCGGTGAACTGAATTTAATAGAGGTCAGGATTTCAGTGGTACTAATACTGTTCATGCAGGCATCGTTTCGTTCATTCTCGTCTGGCACTAATTGAACACAGGGGAATGTTTGTTCGTTATGTTGATCTTCCATAGGAACATGTGCATATAAGTTTTTGAAATACTCAACCATGTACTCTTGTATTGCCATTGGATCTTCTAACACTTCACTTTCTTCGTTTTCCACTTTTTCAATCGTCGTTTTCTTCCGTATTCTTTCTCCAAGCTGGAACGTTGAGAGTGGCTCTCCGGAAACGTAGGTTTCGTTTGCCCGCACAAATAGTGCAGTGAAACGACGCTGGTGTGCCAGCATCTCTGCCTTGATTCGGTTAATATTTTGGATCTCGTTGGGATGTTGGTAGTAGCGTTCATATGCTTCTTTCAGGTACATGTACAGCCGCTGCTGTTCGCAATGGAAACTTTCGAATGCTTCTCTGGATTTCCATTTGAAGAACGATTTTATTTTCCGTTTGGCACACAGAAGCCACCAGTCCATCCAAGATCGGTAGTTTTGCCGTTGTCGAGTCCAGAATTGCCACCTATTCCGGAAATCTTCGACACATTCTTCGGTTAAAAGATGAGGACGTAGGGACCAAAATCCTCTGCCGGGGGATGAATGAGGGAGCGGAATGCAAATTCGAGCTGTGACGGCCATGTGGTCAGAAAAACAGCAGACGTGCACATCAGCTGTTCTCAGCTGGTTCAGGAGGCCAGTGCTGACGTAAAAGCGATCGAGCCTGGATGTGGAGTTGTGTGCAATGTAGGTATGTCCTGGGATGCCGGGTCGTAGTGCTATCCACACATCATGTAGCTGAAGCTGTTGGATTGTCGCTTGTAATGCAGGGCTCATATTATATCCCGTGGCATCAGATTGTCTGATGACACAGTTAAAATCGCCCCCCAGGATTATGTTGGGGGTTCGATGTCGGAGATGGTAGGCGATAGTCTCGTTGAAAAACCTCTCCCTGTCATTTCGCATTGCTGTACCAGAGGGTGCATACACATTGCAAATTGTAGTGTTGTGTATTCTCACTGCGACCAATCTGCCATCAGTACTTTTCTCTGTGTGCGAATATCGAATGTGCTCTTTCAGTGCGATTGCCGTTCCTCTTCTGTTGTGGTCTACGTTTGCTATTACATTATAGCCTGGGATGGAAAGTTGCTCGCTGTAAACTTCTTGCAGAAAGACGATGTCAAGGGCCATAGTTCGGATGAATGTTCGAAGCGCGTTTAGTTTGGTAGTGTTGGTGATTGTGTTGATGTTTATGGTTCCGAAGTTGCAGCTGATCATAGCCATCACATGCAAATATCCTCCTCCTGGGTGGATACGTTACCGTCGACAGCTGTTTTCAACTTTTTACTTGGTTGATTTTGTTTCACTTTCTTCCTACTGCTGCTAGAAGAGTCTGAGGAAATCGATATATCGGATTCGTTTCCATCAGTTTTGGTGCGTGTGATGTCGTGGCTTCTTAGCTGGATCGTAGAGGTGGTGGCGGTGGAGGTGGTCGGTTTGGCGGGTGGTGGCATGAGTGGTTGCTGCGATTTCTTCGTAATATCGAGCTGCACTGGCTTATCCACGACAACGGACGGAGCCGTAGTTGGTTGTGTGTGTTGTTGTCGCTCTTGAACGCTTGTTTTGGCGCTCGGAGCCTGTACGGGACGTGGGTTAGCAGCGTGGGTTGGGTTTGGATGTGTGTTCATCTTGGTAACGTTTGCATACGTTTGGTCTGCAGCCAGTTTCTGGACAAGCAGTTTTTTGTTTTGTATACACGGAATACCCGTGTGTACAAATTCCCCGCAATGACCGCAGGTCTGCCGCTGGCCTTTGTAGATCAGAGCAGTTGTTTCTCCACCAATTGAAACATGTGATGGTATGTTTCTCAACACTACCATGCGAACCGAACGAATTCCTGTCGGCGTACCACCGAAAAACAGCTTTTCGTCCCACAATACATCTCGGATTGTGAGAACTTCACCGTAGGCTTGCAAGAAGTCAGCAACTTGCTGGTTGGTGATGGAGCGAGTAAGGTCTAACAGCCTCACTTCCACTGCTCCATCCTCCATTTCGATACGTACTTTGTACGATTTCCCGTTGTAAACAAGGGAGTGTTTGTCATCGTGATCTTGTACGACACGCTGAGCGAGTTCGAGGTCAGTGACCTCCACGTAAAAACAACCAAGGCGGCGGTTTGGTTGTATTAGTAGGACGTTTTCGCGCTTCAATCCAAGCTCATGAGCAATAAATTTATGCACTTCTTCGTGGGTAGGTGGCTTTGGAGCCAACGAAAAGTCTATACGAAATGTGTTCTCGCGGCGCCCCATCGCGAAAACACCATGCGCGGCGGCACTTGGTCCCCGACGGATTTCCGATAGAAAAATGTACTTTGAAAGTAGTCCGTGTTCGACTTCCGATAGCAACGATAGAAAAACCGACCGTCTAGCTCGGAAGTTGAGCGCTAACTGTGGCACTCAAACATTTCGATTTCAAAGTTTCTCCAATCTGAATTATATCTTATTCTGATTGACAGACTTGAATGGGGTTTAGCTCATTTTCAATTATCAAGATTTTTTTCGGACTGTCCCAAAATAAAATGATTATATCTTATTTTGATAAACGTACAACTTTTTCTGAAACACGGACATCGAAGTCGACGGCCCAAACCGTACGTTTATGAATTTCGCTCAACAGATTCTTAAAATTCAATCCAAGTTTCGGGAAACCAAAAATGGGGCATGGTTTTAGCAAATGATGTGGTCTATTGACATTCCACTAGAAAATTTTCTCGAAGCACTCATATCTTGATAAGTTATAATTTTGATAGGTTTTGTTCTGCCCAATATCAAACTATGCTATCTGAACGAGATATAATCTTGTAAGGAGCATATCTAAAATTAATATAATTTAGCTATGATCGCATGGATGTTTTGATATAATTTGAGATATTTTAACATCCTACGAGTATTGAATAAAAACTCATTTAAATAGGAAAAATATTAGTATCAAAATATCTCATCTTGATAAAATTTAGTTTTTCCCTCCTGATCGGCCCGATCAGGAGAGCATATCAAAATAATAACTCAAACGTATCTCACCAAGATATTTACATCTGATTCAGTTATAATTAAGTACTCTAAATTTTCGATTTTAATTTTCTCCAATCTGAATTATATCTTATTCTGATTGACAAACTTGAATGGGGTTGAGCTCAAATTCAATGATCACGATTTTTTTCAGATTGTCCTAAAATAAAATGATTATATCTTATTCTGATATACGTACAACGTTTTCTGAAACACGGACATCGAAGTCTACGGCTCAAACCTTACATTAACGAGTTTCGCTCAACAGATTCATAAAATTGAATCAAATTTTTGGGAAACCAAAAATGGGGCATGGTTTTATCAAATAATGTGGTTTATTGATCTTCCACTAGAAAATTTTCTCGAAGCACTCATATCTTGATAAGTAATAATTTTGATATAATTTGTTCTGTCCAATATCAAACTATGCTATCTGAACGAGATATAATCATGACAGGAGCATATCAAAAACTGATATAATTTAGCTATGATCGTATAGATTTTTTGATATAATTTGAGATATTTTAACATCCTACGAGTACTAAATTATAACTCATTTTGATAGAAAAAAATAGTATCAAAATATCTCATCTTGATATAATTTTGTTTTTCTCTCCTGATCGGGGGGTCAACAGATCCTTAAAATTGGATCCAATTTTTGGGAAACCAAAAATGGAACATGGTTTTAGCAAATAATATGGTTTATTGACATTCCACTAGAAATTTTTCTCGAAGCATTCATATCTCGATAAGTTATAATTTTGATAGGATTTGTTCTGCCTTATATCAAACTATGCTATCTGAACGAGATATAATCTTGAAAGGAGCATATCAAAAACTGATATAATTTAGCTATGATCGTATAGATTTTTTGATATAATTTGAGATATTTTAACATCCTACGAGTACTGAATTATAACTCATTTGGATAGAAAAATAATTCGTATCAAAATATCTCATCTTGATATAATTTTGTTTTTCCCTCCTGATCGGGCAACAGCCGGTCCCTGACTCTTGTAACCACGAATTCAGTGATGCACTTTGTCCAAATGTCTTCTTGCGAGGTTCAGATCCCAACGCGCCGTATGAAGTCATGAAACCTACGCATCCTACAGAAGCACTTCGCGATGCTTACAAGAGATCGCAGCAGCTGTCCGACGAATTGTGAAAGCGGTGAATTAGAGAATACGTGCCGTCAGTCCACCAACGGTCCAAGTGGTTCCTCGAAACAAATCCTCTATACATAAAGGGGATCTCGTACACGTGGTCGGAGGCAGTCCACGGAAAGCATGGGTTCGAGGAATCATCGAGGAGCCGATCGATTCTGGTGACGGAAGGGTTCGTCAAGCTTTGGTACGCACAACTGGTGGAGTTTTTCGACGTGGAACGGCGAATCTGACTGATTTCTGACAGAGCCCAGACGAGGGAGCGCCGCTCATCATGAAACCTTTGAGACTTGTGGTAACGCTGATCCAGTGGCTCCAGAGAGTGATTCCGAACCAGGTTTACGGGTGAAGGACCATTGAGCGTGTAAAAACTACGCGACTCGGCAGCACCGTCGGAAAGTGAGCCAAAATATATCCACAAGAACGGGATAAAACAGGGGGATGGCAACCTGGTTCTCCTTGCGAACAAGAATCTATTTCTTTTTTTTCGATCTATCGGGAGAGACGTTTATGGTGTTTTCCTTTCAAAGCAGTACGGAGTTGAAAAACTCAAAATTTCAACGAATGAGGAACTACATTGATTGTTGTGTTAGTGTGCAATCATTCATAATTCTCTAGGATTTGACATTTAGTCCGGTTCCTTGACGACGAAATGTCAGGTTTGTTATGGGCCCACAAAATCGTGAGCCCGTAATTATGATGGCTGTCAAATTCAATGACAAAGGATAGGGATGCCATCCCTCTGGGCTAAAACAAACAGGAAAAACTAGCAAAAATGCCGTGCGAAGTGAAGAAATGTTTATCTCTTTTAAGTCCCCGAAGTATATTTTCAATTCCGATTACTAGTACGTGATGTGGTCCGTCGGAGACCATCCTTCCATGAAGCCGGTCTGATGACTTCCCACGAATCTGCTTGCTTGAGGTGGCGGAGTAAGATTCAAGACAACACTTTGTAGTCGGCATTGAGGACAGTGATCGCTCGGTAGTTCTCACAGTCCAATATATCGCCTTTTTTTAGAAGATTTTCCACGTTTCGACGGGTGCTTATTTACACTACTGCCCCCAGCAACGCGTTGATTTTGTCCAGTGATCCAGCTGATGAGACTCGGCCGTGAGTTCCTTTTGATTCCCTATTATGGGAAAAAAGCGGAACGGACTCTAAAATGGGATTCGTACTTCGACCTCTGAGACCCCGAAGTCGCAAAGTACCCTGAGAAAATTCGTGGAAGGGGGAGTTAGTAGTTCGCTACAATACAAGCTAGGAATGGGGATAATTAAACGAGACCCAACCCTTTACCTGAACTGGAAAGTAAGGATTCTGATTGGATTTGCTGCCGATCTCCGCAGTGAAAGGAGCAACAAACAAATCAATCGCAAACAACGAACAAAGTGTGACCCCATTTCCGTTTACTCCAATCTTCACATCATCACAAATGTGGTGATTAACCAATTAAAATCAAGTTTTTATTGTATTTTATTCTGTGTGTTGTGTGATTTCTACATAGAACTGTTAGGCCTGACTTCTTATTTCCCTCATTCGACTTCTTTATGGCAATGCATTTGGTGAAGACGCTTGGTTTCTGCTGGATTGATCATGTCCGCTTCGAAAACTAATTTTCCATCTCAATTAGGATATTACCATCGCTTGGGTGATGAAATGGCTAAATTATTCGGCTCGCCAATCCGATTAATTCGGTAAATAGACCGTCGAAATAACGTGACAGAACAATTTTCAATTTTCAACGAAAACGGCTAGAATTGCTTAAAAACGAGCTGAAGCTGTATTCAAATGGCCACCACATTAGATTTGCGTATTCCAAAATTGAACGGACTATGCAGCAGTAGAGGGCTCTCAGGGAAACAAGATATGTGAACTCATTGGTCAGACGTATGATTGTTTTTATTTCGATTATAGTCGTTTTACCATCTTCAGGGCTTTCGTGACTTTATCAACGTTCCAGTTGGCGGACAAATATTGAAAAACTTATCCGGTACAAGTGTGTTCGATATTTACTCTTGGGCTCGAACTCGCAGACATCGGCTCAGTAAGCAACAGGCTTGCCAACTGAGCTATATCACAAGCCCGAGACGTAAATTTTCTAGCATTCGGTTAGTCTTTTCAAGTGTATCGCAATAGTGACTCCTGAATGTCATATGACTGTCCAAAACAACGCCAAGGTCCTTTGTTTCATTGACTCTCTGTAAAAGTTCGCCCCGGATATTATAGTCATACAAAGTGGAAGTTTCTTGCGTCTAAATGTTATGATACAACATTTCGAGACACTCAAGGCCAGTAAGTTGACAGCACACCAGTTCACAGCTGTATCAAGGAATCGTTGTTAAATTTGACAATCTGCTGAACTGTTTAAGGTCAGACATTTTTTTAAGTCGTTCACGTACAGGAGCGCTCCACATCCAGCATGTAGCAATTATATCCCATTGAAGAACAGCGTAAACAGTAGAGGGGCAAAATTACTACCCTGGGGTAGTAAGTCGAAATAATATCTGGAAATTCAAAAATTCTAATTTTAACAGCCAAACGTCGATTAGTTAAGTTGCTTTTGATCCATATGCATAGTCTCACAGATAATCCTAAACGTTGAAACTTTTCAATCAGAATTATGCGATTAGCTGAGTCAAATGCATCAGTGATGACGGTGTAGATTGCGTCAAATTGGCAATTGTGTGACGGCTGTGTTAATTTGATCTGTAGTTTTCGATTGAGTTGAAAATACACTGGAGAAATGCTTAGCAAAAGTATACATTTTTCTGCAAGTGATTTGGCAGTTCTGTCATTAGGATGCAGCACCGCAGGAAGACCAGATTCTTTCCGTTTGGTGTTGACAAATTTCCAATACTATTTTGGATTATGACGAAGTTCGCTCTGAGTGCGATCCGGCAATAGCATTGTCGATTGGAGCCGCGGTATTGTCTGGTAGCGTTGTTAAGTTGTATTTTAATGAATGGGCACCTGGAGTTACTAAATAGCTGTAGCAATTTCGAACGAAGCTGTTTCAACCGTTGCAGACGAACATTAGTCCTAGGAATAGTTTGTGGCTTGCAACTGACTCGGCATTTGTCCTCTTGGGTGGATGTTGGGTGAGCGTGCGTCCTGCGGCTGATGAGGAGGAATAGAAATTTGGCGGGTCGGGTTCTCCTCTCAACCACCTACCTCAAAAAGCACTTTTAGAACTGCACTACCCAGCACTACCCTATCTTGTTTTTGCCTCTGCCTATCGACTTTATAAAAAGAAGTCAGTTTAGATTGAGATATCTAGCCAAGAGATCACACTTTCAACTTAAACTTTTACTTATTTGAATTGAGCTTGACAAATTAATTAAATAAATAAGTCCTGTCACTTCAGGACAAAAATGAATTGGAAGCTTCTAATGTTCTCTGACTGTCCCGACCTAGCTTAACTTCGTAACCAAAACTCTCGATACGATCAAGTCTAATCGTGAAGTCAAACAAACAAATCCCGATGTGCGAATTCTCGAACAAGCTTCGTCTTCCCCTTCTAGAACCAAATTCTTGAAACCAGTCTTATTCCTTGCCAAAGGTCATTCACGTGGTACAAAAGGAATGTGGTCGGTGATCTAAAGGAGGACAGCATCTTAATCTTCATGTTCTGAACCAGAAATACGTTGATTTATTTTAATGATGACTTCAATGATTGTTTAGTTGGGGTGGAGCCTCAGCTGAAGTTAAAGTTCGTTTTGTTTATTATTTATGTTTCAAGATGAAGATTTTCAAGATTTTGAAAAATTTTTGTTAATCAATTAGATATATTTACGGGTACCTATCTGATTACATGTGCTAAACTTCATTAAACATACTTAATGGCCAAAATCTGGTAATTTACGTATTGGTTTTACATCTATTCAAATAATTATTACTGAATATTATAAATGTATCATGTACCAGTTACACCATCATTTAAAAAACCATAAACTAACTATAAATGGTAACAATTTTTCTTTGTTACTCACCCTCGATCGATCCACCATGCGTAGTCCCTGGTCCGAAATTTCCAGAATGCAGGCCGTAGCCCGCGGCGACTCATTTCCTTCCCCGACAATTTTCCGCACCGCCTGACAAACGACTCCAGTGCCCTTGTGAACCATCGTTTCGACCGATCCCAAATACCCCAGAAGGTATCGTTCCCGCTTCATCTCCACCGTCGAAGGATCGAAGTCATTATAATCCAGATCCACCGCGTAGGCCGACGGAAATATCCCCTGCCTTCCGGTACGAAGATTAACACCCTCGCACCACAAATCTTCGGCCTCCTTCTGCACGTACAGCGGGTCCCCGATTTCGATGTCGATCTCGTCGTGATGTCGTGGGTTGAACTTGTGCAGACCTCGATGGGTGGCTTCGAGCATCTCCAGCTGGCTGAAGGGAACTCCTCCATAAGGTGGCGGAAATGGGGAAGTAACCGGGGAGCTGGCCTGCACCGGTGGGGACATGCTCTTGTAGTCATTCGGTGAGTGGGCGGTGCTGTGGCCACTGTCCACATCCCCTAGGCTCTGGAGCCGCTCCGAATCGGGACTGGAGTCTTCATCCAGCAGGTAGCTGCACTTGAGAGCGAGAAGGGAATTCTGCTTCAGGAAAGCCGTGTACTGAGGATTATTTGGGGTGTGATGTTGACCGTGGTGGAAATTGGTGGGTTTTCGGGTGGCGTTCAGCTCGTCGGCTAGCGTTGTTTGGCCCGAGGAGAGGAGATGCAACACGGAAGCTGGAAAGATAGGTGTTCATTAGTTGAGGTGCTACTTGATAATGTTGATTTGTTTTTATTATTTCAATTATTTTTCTAAGTTTCACAAGTATTTTAAAGCAATTTAATGGTTAAATATATGTGGTTCGATACTGATTTCAATTTCAAAAAGTACTTTTTTTCGATACGATTTTTAACGTAGAATTTTGTCTTACGGCAACACTGAATATAGGGGTTTAAATTGAAATTCGCTAACGGGTCTCGCATCACCAAAATAGTTTCTATAACGGACATCTCTTTTGAAGAACATTATGAATGGGTTATGTGTTGGTACACCAATGCTTATAAAGCGCAAATACAAAACCCAGCAAAAACACCCGAGCGAAAAAAAACGTCGAGCATCGACCAAAACTGCATTACATACGAATCTATAAAAAGGCAACGATTGCGCCAGCCCGGTTTCATTCCGGTTTTGGGCCTTCTCCCGTGCGTTACATTGTTACATTGAAGTTACATTAAAGCGCGGCGATAAACAAAATTCCTATTGAAGAGTATATATTCAAGGTTGTAAAATTTCATGATGTTAATAAATTTTATCGTTACAAACAGAAACACTACTTTTACGAGGGTAGAGATGCTATTTCAAGGGCATCGAAGGAATAATAAATAATGTTTGCGTAATCTTTTGAAAAATGAAAGTTAGAACTAAAACAAGTGTTCCAGTTCAGAAGAAACTGGATTTACCACAACTTTTTAAAACACGTCCAGTTTATACCTGTCAGTTGTTAAATATCAGTTTAACCATTTTAAAACATCTTTCTAAAGAACATACATTTACAAATTGATTTTTATCAAAATGTGATAGGAATTTTGTTATCATATTTCTGTCTCAAGTGAAAAAGATTGTTTCTTGACTTTTTTCTTGACGTATTTTGAGATTAATGTTTGGTTTATGTTACTGGATAAACAACGAAAATTCTTTTGAGCTCATGTTTGACCACACCTGGGATACGAAGATTTTTCTGGTCTGATGAGTCTCACATCGTGTTCGGGAAATTGAAGACATGCAATTTATAGAATTGTATTTCCTACAGTAATTAACTTTTAAATCTGTTAAAAAGTGGATGCAAAATGTTTGCATTTTCATCATGGACAAAAAGATGTAAATATTGAAATTCCAAAGCAAAACTCTTTATTAGAACAACCTGACTTAATTTGCTTTCCATAAAATTATTTTAATTTGCCTAGGCATCACAGCAAACCTAAATATAAATTATTAAAATCTGAAAAGTTGTTTGATTTTTATAATATTCAAATATTCGTTTTAAGATGAAATTCTTACGCAGCCATGTAGAGTATTATTATTATTGAAAAAAATAAATCCTTCTTCTTCCAATAATTCGTTAAGTAAGGAAACAGATTTATTACATTTGAAAATTAGAAAAAAGTTTTTAACAAACAAATAAACTATTCCAATGATTACGCCTGGCATCCCAGCTTTGGCATCCGGCTGAAGTCAAATAATGTAAAAAGCATTTAGGGGAGCTGGGTATAAAATGCGCAGTCGGGACAAGATGCGCCACCATCAGTAATTCACTAAACAAACATTGTTCAACATTTCTGAAAATGCCAGTTCGTTCTATTTACACTTTTATGCATTTCTAAACATTTGCGGACCTTCTAAGTTTTCTATATTGCGTAAATTTGACGAAATACGAAAACAAATTTTTTTTGGAGCTTTTCTTGCAAATTTTCAATTTTTCTCGTAAGGAATTACGGCATCTAAAAGCAAAAAAAAAACACCTATCATCTGTTCCAATGATGAACATTGGTCTTGACAATCATCACACAACGAAAAAATTCTTTATTAAATTATTTTTTCGGTTAATTGAATCTGTTTTTAATAAACATGTCTAGGCAGGGCAAAACGTGCCTTGTCCGTTTATCTTTAGGCATGTTTTGTGTTTGTTCAAATTTATATGCAGTTTTCATCACAACAATTTTATGGATATTTATATGTTGAATTGGAAAACATAACTTGAATATAAAGGAATATATTTAAAATTCCTATATATAATATAGATTTAATTAATTATTCACAAGAATGTCAGTAAATCTGGCAGCACTGCGCGTAGCAATACATTTTACAATCTGTGAAGTAGAAAAGAAGTGTTTTTACCTCGCAAACACTTTCGGAGGCCCTTGAATTAATAAACACTTATTATTCGTTAAACGGCGCGTTTGGGTACACACATATGCGCACTTTGCCCCAAACAAAATGGAAATCATACTTTTGAAAGCCTTTCAAAATTTAACTATGAAAACGTTAATAATTGGTAAAGGTGTTCCTGTTTGTATATTTCTGGTGAAGAACAGTCCCCTTTTCAAAACTATTGTCGAATTTACTGGATTGCATTCTTCATTTATGACTAATGAAAGATTTTTCTTAACGTGGGCGTCTTACCCCTACATATCAACCAAAAAGAATATAATGACGAAATAACACAATTTTCCCTCTAAAATGAAATCAGTACAGTGTTTTGTTGTTCCTACGCAAATGGTTATGCTTTTTTATTTTACTTTAAAAAACTTTTATTTTTTTTAACTTTATGATTGCATTTGAATGAATATTTTTTGTATAGAATGAAAGCCGCTTTTTGTTCACGTTGGCACACAAATCTTTTGCAAATGTTAACTCAACTGGCGTGATGTTTAATATTTTCTATTGGAAATTTCTGATGTAGAAAACGAGGCCGTTGCACCAAAAAGTAGGATATGCTTGTTACCAACGTATCAAGTGTTCGATAAATTCACTTATCAGCGCGCTTTTAAAAGATTTATAGAAATCTTCATGGAAGAAGAATACGACTAAAAAACTAATGTGCAGTTGAATATCAAGATAGACCAGCTATTTGTTTCTTCAGTTGGGAGTAATTGACAAACCGCTTTTATTGGTAAGCAGCCAAATGCATCAAAACTCAATTCTTCTTAAGTAAACATAATTAATTATTGGTGTATTTTTAAACGGCTGTGGTCAATATGAAATAGGAAGATTTGTTTTGGAGATTGTTACCTCCTATGGTGGTTCCAGTTCTTTTTCAAGGTCTTCTAGTGACTATTCCTATTAAAAATTTGATTGAGCTGCTTGACCACTCGAGTGGTTTATTTATATGATGAAGAAAAAAATTTAAATCACGTATATTTATATGGAAAACATTTTTTTTCTAAAATTTAAAATACATCATATGAAAGCTTATGTTAAAAGCTATCATTTGAATTATTCAAAACTTTTACACACTGAACTGATCTTTGATAAAAATGAGTAAATAATTATTTTTATCAAAAATCAAAAACTTTAAAGCCTTGCCAAAAAAAATATCCCCGCATTTCCCCGTACTCGTTTCACTATCCAGACCTAGTTAATGAAAGTGATTTCAGGCACCTTAAAGCACCGTTTTTTTAGTTATAGTCAAATAAAGCTGAAAATATCATACAAATGGGTAATTTTTACCCATTAATGAGTATGAATTTAAAAAAAAAATATGTTGTTTTGTCAAAAAAATGTTTCTCATGATTGATCAATTATTTCACATATTTTTTTTTTTGAGTTTCATAAAATGTCTTGATGATACTTTAGCTATTTTAATAGCTGTTTATATAAATTTTTTGAATAACTTTATTTTTAGTTAGTTAAAATAGTAATTTTCATTAAAAAAATTTCAAAAATTACAAAAAAGTTCAAAACACCTAATTATACATTTTGCCGCCTTATTGTATGGAACTGCCCTATAGTGCACTCATGAGTGGATTGGAAAGAGCAGTAATGTCAAGGACTCGTTTTTGGCATGTTCGAAAATCGTCTAATTTCGAGAAAATCTTGTTCAAACCAGTGTAGTTGAATTGGAACAAATCACACCTTACGTGGAAACGACTTCATCATTTACTTTTTTATTGAGAAAGAATCAATTGAATTCGAAAAGTAGCTTTATTAACTCTGAAAAAATTTGAATCCAATGAAGATTTATACTAGACGAATTAATTGTCCTTAGTACAATTTAGCCAAAGTTATTCTTTTTTTAATCAACAGCTAAATTACAAAGAAAAAATATCGTTAGTTTGCATAAGATTTTCTTCATTAGCCCTTGAAAAATCAAATTGAATATCGTTTTCTTTCTTCCCGGTCATAAATTTTATGTTGAGATAAGCAAACAATTTGTATGTTCATTAAAATGAGATAAATATTTATTTAGGTCTTTTGGAAAACCAGCAAAGCTCGGAATATGATTATTTTTTTCTATTAATTTTCAGTGACATTTGCATTTAAATCATTGTCTTTGTCTTGGTAATTAACCCTTTAAATTTTTAACCAAAGCGGCGTATTGGCAACTTATCATTTTAAAACTAAAGTCAAAGTTGTATTCACAAAATTCATAATGCAATGTTTCGTACAACGAAACGCTTTATTTTATTTTGTGTAATAGTGGACACACGAAGTGTAATGGTTTCGGTAATAAAAATGTTCAATAAATATCAATCCTAACCTGGCTTTTGTAAACTAAAATTTTATCTAAACTTTTGGTAACGCTTAAATTGGTGGAAATCGGCAATTGCATTAAATTGAACTTTGCTATTGTGTCGTATGAAATTAGTAGAGTAAAAAATAGCTAAGATTTCCCTCATGACATGACTAAAAATAATCTGATTTGTGATTTTTTTCTTGATGTGATTCGCAGCGAATTTCATTGACGTCGAAAGCATTGAGCCTCACAACGAAATTCAATATGCAGCTGAATTGATACTCATTCAAACTGAAATTGTATTCAACGTTAGAAAATTTAAAAAATACAAAATCAAAAGAAACAGATGTTGAACAGAACGCAACTTTAAACATTGTCGCAAAGATAGCTTATAGTTTGGTATGGTTCTACAAAATGCCAACATTCATTCACTCAACGAGCTGCGAATAATTTTTTTTTTTTTTTTTTTTTTTTTTTTTTTTTTTTTTTTTTTTTTTTTTTTTTTTTTTTTTTTTTTTTTGCAGTTTTTGCAGTTTTTGCAGTTTTTGCAGTTTGGTTTCAAGAAAATCTTCAATACGTAACCCTACTTAAACCTACATGGCTTGATCCCACATCATTGAATTGCTTTAGATTTTTATCACTTTCGTATACTTTTACATTTTTCGAATGAAAAACAATTTTAACAATACATACTTCATTGATAAAAAAAAGTTCAACTTTTACCTCTTCTAATCAAATCAGAGTTATTTTAGCATATTTGAACAATCGGGTCATTTTTCCATCAAGAGAATTCCCGGGATCCCGGGAAATATTCAAAAACATGTAAATTATATGCACTTCGATTGAAATAAAGCTTATCGGACCTATCCTGCATCCAAGCCGATAATTTGTTCAAAATGTACTCTCTAAAATATTTTTAAACTTATTTTTTTTATTGAATAAATCAAACTGTTTTCTACAATGATATAGGTAGTAAAACAGTCAAATGGACTATAATATTACCGAACAGGTCAAATGAAGAATTCATTCATGTAATTATTGGTTAGTAAAAACGTTATCTGTTTATTTGTTTCATTTGTGCAACTTTTTTTTTTATTTTTATGAATACTTTACATAATTGTTCTTCAAATGAAAAAAAAAATGTCTTGGTCATTTTAAAGTCTGGCCTTCAAAGGCAGAGGGAAACAAGAGCATAAATGTTACTTTCAAGAAAACACAATCTGCCTACCGGCTGCGCATTTTTTCATATATTTTTCGAAGCATAATGGCTTTTCGTTCAGTGAAAACGGTATGGAAATACATATAATCGTTAAAACTTATCTATTTGAATAAAGAAATTGCACCAAATGGCTGCAAATTGTCTACTGCAAAGGGGTTGGCATATTCTCAATGAGTTTTGTATGACTAAATTTTCAAAAAGAACAATAAGAATGGTTCTGGAGGCTGTCTGGCTTTTCCACAGAAATAATTTCATACATGTCAGGAATTCCCGGGAATAAAACTATGATTCCCACAAATCGGGAATTCCCGAATTTCTCTACTATGAAGTTCACGCACGCAGCACGCAGAGAAGTTCAAGTAGGCTGAAATAACTACGCTTAAATCGAAATTTCAAAACAGTTTCCTGCGTGTTTTGAAACATTCTAAAAAACTTGTATAGCTAAGACACGAAAAGAAGTTGTATAAACGATTTAGAACTAACTCTAGAGTGTGAAATTGACACTCAAAATTTTATTAGGAGCCCCCAAAGAAATAGTTTTGTATTGATGCGCCAAACAAAATTACAAGCCTAAAAACTTTCAATATTGTCATGTTGACACTCAAGAGCGGATTAGGGTTGATGAAACACATTTTTGAATATTAACTGCTTTCTAACCTTTGATCTTTTTAAAAATTTCAAGATACTAACAGGTGAAATTGTATTCAAATAATTCCGTAGAGTACCGTTTGCCTAGACAAAGTGTAGTTTATAGCTTCTCTCTAAGTTTTAATATGATAATAATCTTATAGATGCCTCCTTTTAAAAAAACAAAATGTTCGCCACAGATAGCCAATGACCATTCGCCAAGTTTTTAAGAAGTTTCTCAGTTCCGAGATGGAATTAACATTCTGATTGAGAGTAACATAAATTTCATGAATTTCATAAATTTCATAAATTTCGATTTTGCCCATACGGTTGGAATCCAAAACTTGACAAGGTTGAACCCAAGGCACAGAGAACAGACATACAAGTTCGAACAAAAAATCTTCAAAAAAGTGTGTAAAATTTCAAATGCTATCACCCAAAAATACGTCAGAAATTGACTACAAACAGTGCCATCTATTGCGCCGTTCAAAAGTTACAAATCAATTTTAAAGTGCCCAGTTTTCAAAAAGGCGTAATCGTATATGAACTCACAAAAAATGAATCCAATGTCTCAGTAAAATGGACGGCTTTAATGTATTGCTAAATAAATTAAATCAGGGTTACTTTTGTAGCATATAATTTGAAGCATAAACTGTCATAAATTAAATACTCAACAGTTTAATGTTACAGCTTAAATCTCAAGTCACAATTCTCATATATTATTCAAGTATTCGGTTGAAGCAACCAAGTCGTTGACATTAACAGTTTCCAAACAAATTTATTGCTGAAGCTAGTCCTCATAACCGAATAGAGACGTTGACCCATGTCATCGTCACGTATAGACAAAATAACCGAAACACTCTTTCATATTTTCGTGTGCGTAGCGTAATATGATCGTTCTGTTTGTGACTCGGTGCATCGATGCGTCAGCGCAACGAAACCATAACACAAGTGGTCGATTGTTAACTTCGCTTACGCATCGATCTGAATATATATTCTTGAAGCGCCTTATGTAACTCCAGGCTCCTCCTCAAAATAAATGTCAATGTAGAGTTAAGAATTATGTGTGTAGAGTTAAGTTAGTATAAGAACAAAGAGAAACCAAATAAACGGGTTCAGACAGTCTTCAGTCCGACTCCAACCAAATCGGATTAATTGTACAATTTTGATGACAAGTCCCTACCTTTATACTTTTAACTGGGCGAAATTTCACTTTCTTTATTTTGGCACTACTATGACAGTTAAGATAACTAACACCTTCGGTTTAAGTTTTCGCACTTCTTGAACAGTAATTTATGTAAGAAAATGCATCACCTATGTCCAGTCAAATACAAGAACATTCTTGACGATCAGTCTTACCCAGCAGTATTGATTCTAGGCATTTCAAAGCGGGTTACTTTCACATATCACTTCAGTATCCAGCTGTTTTAAACTATATATTTCTAACAAATTTGAAGGAAAAAGATAATATCTAACTTTTATGATTATTTTTTTCATGCAACATGGTGAACGTTCGTTCATCAAGTTTCGAACGAAACTTCAACAGCGATTTTCTTGAAGCATGCTTGGCAGCACATACGACCTATAGAAAACTGACTGAAACTTAGTCAGCTTTGTTTTGACAGTTCTCTTTGGTGTGTTTGGAGACATCTGGTGGACCAGCCAAAAGACAAAAATGGGTTCAAAAAGGGTGTTGGGATTTTTACACAGCTTTCGTTGGCTAGCTTGTATGTCTGTTCTCTGTGCCCAAGGTTATCGGAATCACAAAGAATATGTTATTTCACAGAATTAAAAACAAATTATCACAGAATCAAATTTCAATATAAATGAAAGTCAACTTTACTAAGAATAACCAGCATCTGTTTGGGAGCATCACAGATGAACAATACACAAGCAAAAGTTTGAATCTTGAATGTCAGATGTCTCCAAGCAAACCAGAGAGAAATATGAAAAAGAAATTGAAAAGATTACAACAGTATAGTAATTTTTAAAAGGGCCATAACTCATAATACACTTTCGTTTAATAATGTTTTAATAATGTTCTTTCGCGTAAAAAAAGGTTTTAGATTTGACCTTTTATACTTATTCTTTCTAACTTGCTTGAAAAACGTAATTTTGAACTACAGTTAGGAACAAAAATTCGGACCGTTGGTCAAGATTAATACACGCATAGCGCACTTTAAACCTGAAGGAAGAAAATATTACTCTCTGAACATCATCACGTTATCTGTACCATTCTGTCCACTTTGAATGAGAAAGGAAAAATAATGCTTACAACTAAAACAAAGTTGATAAAGAGATAGTTTTTGTCTACCTCCATCCAATCTCTCAGTAGAGAAATTTACGATTGCTTTTCCAATAGAAGCTTTTATTTTTTCTTGGGACAGAAAGTTAATTTTCCGGTAATTAAGTTTCTATTCATCACAGTTTTCCTTCTTTTCAGTTATGCCAAATTGAGATAGGTCGGATTTTATCGAAAATAAAATTTAATAAACCACTCACATTTTCTATTTTTGGGAATCTCCGGCAGCTTGCGTCTCCTCCGTTCCACCTGCCCGGGAATCCAAGGCAAGGAGCTGGTCCGTGCCAGCTGTGCCGAACTGCTGGCAACGGAATGTCCAATCGATGGCATAGGAACGTCCTCGTCGTGCAACGTCTCCAGCGAATCTAGTCCATCTCCATCTCCGGATCCTCGTTCGCATTCCGGTGCCGAGTCCTGCTTGGTGATGGCCATCAGTCCCCCCAGGGCACCCGAAGCAGCAGCAGTTGTGGTGGTCCTTAGCCCATCTCCAATGCCATCCTCGTCCTCATCCTCGGCACTGCTATTGCTGATGGTCGAAATGGTTTGCAGGATTTGCTGCGTTTTGCTCGGAGTGGCTTTTAGCACTGAATCTGCCTCGCTGACGAGATCTTCGTGATCCGAGCCGTCGCTGCTTTTGGTCGATGGCGTGTCCTCGTCCAGGTCGACATCGGGGACCAAGCTGAGATTTGTGAAGGAAGAGAACGAGAAAAAGCAAAATGTTAATACAGAGTGCTAAATTAGAATTTTCCAGTCTATTAATATTACAGCAACGTGCCGCAGCAATTCACCGGAACTGCCCCGGAGGACTAATCAACACTGCGTTCCGGTAGGGTTTCCAGTAGGTTTCAAAAGAAGTGACAACCATTGAAAAACACTAAAATGACTATAGTTGCTGAACATGATCAACATTAAAACTTTATTCTTTAAAACAGCAAATTTTATGACATTTGGCTGCCTTAAATGAATATTACTATTTGACACAGTGCGACTCATCTGTTCCATTAAAAGTAATCTAGGTAACCATCTTATCAAAACTAAAATTAAAAATAACCAGAACGATGTTTTCAGATTAGAGAGCCAATGGAGATTGAATTCTGGCTGACTTAGTTTTAATTTCCATTTATATTCGTTTCAAATCAATGAACTATTTTTCAGTGATGTTCCACTTCACCCACTTCTTCGGCTCATTGACACCAATCGATAAGCTCCCAATTTGCTGCTCTCAGCAGGATATGCGAACAATCTAACAGATGTAGCCACCCAAAAGGTCGCGTGTCCCGTTTGTGACCATTGCATAATTAGTTTTGGTAAATTTGGGAGAATGTTCTACCAAGCATTATTTGTGACTTTTTTTTTATAAATGAGCTATTAGTGAATTGATTGAATATTGGACCAACTGTAATAAAACGGTAGGGTAAGTGGGGTAACTATGAACAATTTTACTTACTTTTTAAAACTTATTGAATTAAGTATTTTTTCTATGTTCTAATTCTAGAAAATTATTCTAGAATTCTAGAATATTATATATGTTGACTTTAAAAAATTAATATTTTGAAGTTATTTGAAAAATTCTGAGCGAGTTTGATCAAAATAATCATAATCGGGTTCTTGAAAGCCTAAAACACGGTTTTAAATCTGCTAATGTGTTGTAATGAAAGAAAATGAAGTTTTTTTTTCTTGATTTTTATTGAAAATTTCTTGTGTTTTGACCAAATTTGCCGGATGTTGACCCGGTTTTTGAGTTGAAAGTTTGGAAATCAATTGCCCGGATTTTGCCAGGCTTTTAGATAAAATAGACTGGATTCGTTCGGTCCGGATAAGTGCGCGATAAAATCTAGCAACCCTATTTGTGGCGAATCAAATACTGAACGTCAAACTCTTGAAAACAAAATTAGATACACATTTAAATTTATGAGGGATTTCATAAATTTTATCGTTTTAAGTCATTTATGCGAGTCTTTATTGATAAATGGATAAAAAAAAATCTTCTTCATTAAAATTCTTTATCCCAAAATCAGGATTCATAAACTGTGCAAACACATATCAAGAAGCAACCAATATGAAATCGAAATTGGCGAAATGAACAGCTTAAGATATCTAGTTATCAAAAATTTTAAGCCTGTTAAGTTTAATTTAAAGAATTGGGATTTAAGATTAAAATAAGGGCCTACAATTCAATTATTCAGACTCGTGAATTCTAGACTCTTTAAGGAAATCAGATGTTTATTAAAACCAGCTGACCCGGTAAACTAAGATTGCCAGATTGCCCGGTTTTAGCCGGGTTTGCCCGGATATTTAATACTAAATTTAAGAACAGTCCGGCCCGGCCCGGTTGCCCGGATTTCATTGAAAAATGCCAGAATTTTGCCCGGTTTTTTTTTTTACTGTCTTTGGCAAATTAAACAAAAAAACAACAAACACCTCCAAAACGAAATGTTTTGAACAAGTTTTATGAAAATAATCATGAAAGGTTTTTTAGAAGCCCAAAATACGGTTCAAAATCTATCGATTAGATTTGACGAAAAAAAAATTTTCATTTTTTTTTTCTTGATTTTTGTTGAGGAATTTCTGAGTTTTGACAAAATTTGCCCGGATATTGCACGGATTTATAATCGTCCTGGATTTTGCCAGGTTTTTATATAAAAATTGCCCGGTTTGTCCGGCCTGGATACCTGCTGAAAAAATTCTGGCAACCTTACGGTAAACTTCGTTTTGCCTGTTACCTAATAAATCGTAAGAAAATATTTAATTAAACTACACATCTTTAACTTCTTCGTGCTCGTGAATCAGTTTTCATGAAAATCGTCTTCAAGTTGTCGAGTTGTGTCCCATTTCTAGTTGATTTTGTATGAGAGCCCCCCTTCCATGAAAAATTAGATTCTCGAAACTATTATACGAACCATCATGTTACAAAGAAAACGCTTCGATTTTTATACATAGGATATGCTTGAAATAGTATTCATAAACGAGATTAAAAATTTAAAGTCATTTTGAAGTCAAAAATAAATAAAAAATTAATATTCAAAATTTCGGATCCTTATGTGAGGTTTTCATTCGATATGTGCAAAATTGTGTTTTTTTTTTACAACCCAATTCTCTTTTCCGATCTCGTATACGTATCTCGAAAAATGCAATCTCAATATATTTCAAATTTTATTTTGTTCTGAATCAGTTTACAGAGAAAGACGATAATACCCTTACAATTCAAACTTTCCAAAGCTTTGATTTGTAATCTTTACAGTTTTCTATTTAATGCTTTGATGTATTTCGAACTTTTCGTCGAATACCTCACATCTTTTTCTGCATGATGGTAACATCAACCGTATCGGCCATTTCTTCTACCATTTTACCAAATTAGATGATGATTTGATTAATTTGAAATCCTTTTAAAATTGACACTTGAATATATGACCCAATATCTTTTGATTGGACGAATCTGTGGGCAGTTTGTTGACCTGAAACTTTATACAAAAACATCATAATTATTCTTCTGGTACCATTACAAATTATCCCAGGTGTAGGTTTAGG
The DNA here is from genome assembly GCF_029784155.1 of Uranotaenia lowii. Lineage (NCBI taxonomy): Eukaryota > Metazoa > Arthropoda > Insecta > Diptera > Culicidae > Uranotaenia > Uranotaenia lowii. Next base: position 85,246,207 of record NC_073693.1, read on the forward strand.
TCGTGGAATGTACTTTTTGACACTGAAATCAGTGCTGAAAAATAGCACTTTTAGAAATGTTCACTTTTCAAAACTGAATTGCATAAATGTTTTTTTTTTCTAGGTAGTATAATTATACAAGATATCTGCTTGAATAATCTTAACCCCTCATTTGAAGATTTTCTTCTTAAATAAATTCTCAATAGAAGGCAATGTTGAGCACATGAAGGGAAAAATAATAAAAGAATATTATTCTAAATAAATACTGAGAATAATTAACACATAATTAATCTCTTCATCCTAAAGATAAGATAACATTCTCATAACTTCAAGCCGGGATTATGGGGTGGCATAAGGGCAATCTCCCCTGCTTCAAGCTCTAGAAATCCAAAAAAAGAATTGAAACTAGAAAATTGAAAATAAAACATAAAATATAACAAGTAAGGGGGCCCCAGAGAAATGGTAGCTCAAATAGATTAACTGAAATATAAGTTAAGGGGGTCTCCTAGAATAAGAACTGCAGAATTCTTCCCAAATTTTTATTGGTTTAGCAAATCAGTACAACTATTTTCAAAACCTAGCTAAATCTGAGCATTTGGTTTTGTATTTTTCACACAAAATTTGAACAAATCAAGAAAAGTGACAAACACCTTAAATTTTCATTTTTTATCAAAATTTGTCAACTTGTCGTTCGAATCGTTGTTAAAACTACCAAAAAACAATTTAGATAAAGATAGCTAAAGAAAATTCAGACTAATTTGAATTTTCTGTTGGAGCCAGATCATAGTTTTCTTCGCTTATCCAGTCCATCTGGAGATGCCTACAATACATAATTCATCACTTTCTCTTACTTATTAAATAACGAAAATATTAGGATTTACTAGCGAATCAATCATATTTTTTTTGAACATGAGAAATTTTTTCCCGTTTAAAAAAAATTACGATTTATATGACAGCTAGAATATCGGGGGCTGGAATAATAATAACACCGAACAATTCGGAATGCTCACTTTATAAGCATAACTTTTAGTATAAAAAAAAAGCAAAATTATTGTTAGCATTTCGATCATTATTGAAATTTGCGTATGTTTAAAAACTCTACACTCTTTTCCCAATATGAAATTAATTTTGAAAAATCAAACATTTAAAAACTACTGTAAACAAATCAGCAGTACTCAAGTGATTTTCCATTTCAACTTAAGTCTGTTATTTGAAATTCAAAATTTAATTTTTCCAACAAATTGAACCCTAGTTTGATTCTATTGATTCTGATGTACTTTTATTTCAAAATTTTCCTTTACTTAAGCAAATACCCGGAAATCAACGTGCTATTTTCTAGTTCTTTTTTCACATTGATAGTTGAATTGTAAATTTCATTGAGTGATTCTATAAACATGAATGTGATTTAAATCTTTTCTTCTCCCACATTTATGATTCTGTGTTACGAACATTTTGTCACATTTAGAAGAACTATTTGACAAAAGCTACTGATTTTAATATTTGATCTAATAAAAATCTTATTCTTTATACAAAATTGTAAATAATCTGCATTATTTTTTCAATTTGAAACACCTTTCATGGAAACGTTTTTTTTTTTAATTTTTTAAAGATATGATGGATTTAAGTTATAAATTTCAAAATTCCTGCTTTGGCCCTGATCACAACTTTGTTTCTTAGTTTTGAGTTGAAAATTCATTTGTTATCTGTTTCTCAAATCATGATTAAAAATTATGATTATAATTCAAGACACTGAATTGTAGTTCTGAATGAAATCCGATTTAAGGTTTCAAATTTTACTCTTGAACTCTTAAATCTGTATCTCAATCGAATTTTATTTTATTTCTATTAACTTTTTCTAATCTTTAATTCTTAGTCTAAGATCTTATTGTTATTTTCCAATTGTCATTATGGAAATATTTATACTATCGATCTTTTTAATCAGCTTTCGATGATCTGCAATCAATCATGAAAAGGAAAACATGTAAATGTCTTTCGTTAATGTATACAAAATCAGAGAATTTTGAGAGATGATAGAATTTTTAAATAAATTGGAATGAATTTTAGTTTCAATCAACTACTCTGCAACATTTGCACGTGATGTATTAACAATTATTGTTGGGAGACACCGGACATAATTGTTATTTCAATACAATATACTAAGCTTGCCAGATTTCCATTTGACACAAAAAAATAGTAACTCAACTCCAGTATTTTGTTTGGGTTTGAAAATAATGTGCATAAATCTGTCAATAACTTGGCTTACTTCTAAGACTTTCGGCTAACCGGACCGGACTGCAACTTTCCTATATTTTAAAATTGAATAATTGAACCCGTATAAACAAACCGGATAATCTTTTAATATACTGAATTCGTTTCAAGTTCCTTTACGTTTTCTCTGGGACAGCATATGAAGTAAAATTATTATGAAAAATATTTGGTCTTAATTCAAAAATTCTTGAAAGTTCTGTATGGATTTGACATACATACAACACCACGACAACACCACTCCTTTATTTCTGGGATTGGCGTTTTGTTTGACATTTTTTGTGAGCCCGTTCTTTTATTTTACTTTTCCATGTTTGTCAGCGTTTTAGTTCTACTATGACCTTGCAACAGGGAAATTTCATAGATGATACACAGCTCCCCGTTCCATTTAAGTTTTGTTAAGCTCAAATTTTAATTTAAAATGTTCTAAAATTTCTTCAGATAAGACGATTTTATTTTACTGTTCATCCCTAATTTATTTTAAACCTTCCGCCAAATGCGTTTTGCGTTACTCAGGGTAATTTATTTTTTTAGATATTAGATGAAAAAGATACTTTTAAAACGCACAGCAACGTTTATTCCAGACTACAAATTTTGAATTGAATTTAATTTGAAAAGTTAAATATTTGAATTTGGATTTGAAAATAAAGCTCTAGCACATCTATTTTGAATCTTTCCTACTCATTACAATATTGGTTTTAAAGTTCGATATTTTAACAATGCTGTGATTTAATTTTTATTATATAACAGTTGTTCGGAATTATAATTGAATTTGATTGCTTTGTTTCAAAGTTTAAAAATATATTAAATATTCAATAATTTATAGAACGGTTCTATCCTTAACACATGAGAACAATATTACTTAATTTATAACACTGCTTTTAGTTCCGCATTGAAATCAAGTTATTTAAAAGCTTTTAAAGTGTTTATCTTGAAAAGTTGTGTTTATAATTCTCAAATTCCAAAACACTAGTTAATTTTTTTTTTATCTTGAATAATTGTTAAATCTCGACTGCCGTTCTATAAATTAGAGAAAAAGACAGGGATAACAGATAAGCCAAATAGCAAACAATATAAAATAATATTCAAATGATATTTATTCCATATTTCTAATTCGGTATTGAATTTTGAATATGGCGAATGCGCCAACATCACTTTTTCGAGAAAAGGCGTTCAGAGTTTAAATATAATTTTGTTTTCTAAATTTCTCGGAAACCAAATATCATTCATATAACTTTGTACTATCAAAATGTAGATCAACAAACGTACTCTTTGACCCACCTGATAACTCAATTTGTTTACATTTGGCGCATTCGTCCTTTTCAAAATTAACTACCGAATTAATGTCTCTAAAAAAAGAAAGGAGTGTCCACAGGAAATATCTAGGAGCATGGGAGGTGTAGGAAAATAATATAAACGCACCATTTACCAAAATGGATCCTGATCTTTGTCTTACCCTAACCAACACAATCCCTTCCTTGGATACTTAAATATGGATTCGCAGACGTATAGACGGTTTCCATAGTTGGTTGTTTCTTGATATTTCAAAATTAGATTTGGGATATGTGGGAACATAAGTTTACATTTAAGGCCTGTGTGTAGAGTATCTAAATAACTAACATTCCTTTCATTATTACCATTGACTACTAGGACGTGGCCGGCGCCGTTATTGTTAATTTCCATGCATGAGTTTTGTGCATTAAGAATGAATTGCTTATCTCAAGCAGAGGAATTATAGGGTGTCGTAAATCGGGCGTGAAATTAGCCCACGCCATGCACGCAGTTGTTATGGAATTTTTATCACATTACATAGAAAAATAATTAAATCTTCGTTTTTCTCCGATTTTATAAAAATTTTCAGTTTATAGGTTGAAGGAAATAAAATTCGTGATGATGGATCGAAGCAATCCTTTGTTGTGGCAAGACGTGAAAAAAAATGCTATTCAAAAAATTATTTGAAATTGGTCCAATACTTGAAGAACCTTTTAAATCCCTGGCGAAATTACTTAATGCAACAAAGATCATCAAATTGGTGAAGCGGTCGAAGTGAAAACCCAAAATTTCGGTGTTAATGAACAACGCAAAGTTCCTGTTTTATCTTGGAAGATTGCACTCAATGACCGGTTATGCAACAATCCGTTTGAATTACTCCAAGCTCGCAGCAGAATATATTACCCGGAATACCCTAGACTGGACACTTCAGATGAGGGAGAAAGAATCAAATTTGTAAAATTCGCCAGTCGAGAAGATTCAAAGCTAAGTACCCACCCATTTCTATTTGATTACATATTCTCAAGAATGATTAAGTTGCTCACGAGAAAAATGCATTATGCATATGCATAAAAAGTTTTGTTTAGCTTCTGTATTTTTTGTAGTTTTTATGATAAACTTCCGAAATCTTATAGACCTGAAATTTTACAAAAAATGGGAGCATATGAAAATTGAGTTCGAATAACGAAAGATACAACGTATTCAAAATACTAACTTTCGCTTCTCGTGATTAGGATAAAAATGAGACCCATTTGTGGTAATGTTTTAAAAAATAAATACATGCTATAACTTTTCAAATTTTTTTTAAGTGTCTTATTCTATTTTAATAAAATTATTGGATCATAGATTTCAAAATTTTGCTTATGATATTCAAATTGAATTATTCAGCTTTGTAGTTTTTATCGATATTAAAACTCAAGTTATCAGATTTGCCTATATAAAATATTATATATTATTGTACCCTTGAGGATCTTGATATTTAAAAAAAAATAGCATATCAGTACAAAATGATAGGGAAGAAACTATTTTTATTTTTGGAAACAGGGCATCGACACGGAATTCAATATCAATTAATTGTAGAACTTTTTTGTTGTTGTATTCAATTTGACTATTCCCAATTCTTTTTGAGGTTTTTAATCAAAAACACCTCGTAGATATTAAATATTAGGAGTTTCCTTAGGAAATGTGTAGGAGCATAAGAGGTGTAGGTCCACCAAAGATCGCACCATTTTCCAAAAATGGCTCCTGATCCAAACCTCTTCCATACTAAAACAACCCTTCCTTTGATACTTGAATATAGATTCGCAGACGTTTGACGGTTTCTTTAGCTGGTGACACTGACTTATCGTTGTTTCAGAGTTTTTCAAAACAAGCTTTTGAAGAAAACTGGAATAACAGATTTATGGTTGATCCTAAAAAGTATCTTATTAACAATCCTTCCTTCATTCCTCTTTGACTACTAGGACGTGGCCGGCGCCGTTATTGATCTTTTTTTTTTTAAGAGAGATCATGAGTTTTGTGCATTGAGAATGAGTTGCTAATCCCAAGCTGCATTCTTTTGGCCCTTGTACAAAATTGATGGCCTCGATCAATCACGGAGTAGCAACCATTGGCGATGTGGAACTAGTTCTACTTAGCCATGCCAGCGATCATGAAATTCGAAACGCATTGAATGATTTGATACATTGTAATATTAAGTTTTTTTTTTTGGATATGAGTAGTCAAACAAGCTAAGCTAAGCTAAGCTGAAGGAACTGAAATTCGTGATAAAATATTTGATTTCAGTATAAAACATATTGAATAAAGAGCTTAGAATCATTCCAAAACTCGAATAAAAGTTAGATGCAAGATAGAATAACATTTCAAATGTAACATTTTACTATGAATAAACACGAAACTTGCATGTTAATTGATTCATTAGAACCTTACGATGTGTTTTCTCGCAATATTGTCAAGTTTTTAGATTGCAGTGAGCTTGGAAACAGTTTCTGTTTTTTCAATAACAAGTCGATTTCCAAATCCGCATTAAGCATATATTTCAACTATAATAAAAATCCCTGTGAGGTTAGGGAAATAAGTTAATGTTTTAATGACAATAGGTTTGTAAACACACGTTTAGTGACTTGCCCCGTTTCAAGCGATGTAAATCCTCTTAGGTTCCTCTGAGGCAACCGAGATATTACTACCTATTAAACGTTTATAATTCGTTTATACAAACAAAAATTTAAAAAAATTTGAGTTACATTTAAGGGAATAATTAAACAATTTCATACAAGATCCTCATAAATGGTTTAAGATCAATTTGGGCTCGCTTAGATTTAAAGACCGAATATCGTTTGCGATCTAAAGAGAAAATCAATAGTAAGTTTTCTTTGTAATTATATCACCTCGCTTAAGCAAATCTCGTCTACACCTTTCAATTAACTTCGATATCGCAACCGCCTATTATCGTAGATAAAACTAACTTCTTTAACTCGTGGTTCGAAAGCACGTTTTACTTAATGGTTTACAAGATTGATACTCTCCTTGCTTTGTTTTGGTAAGTTGTTTGTCGTCTTAAGCTGCCAGGCGAATTTTCCTAACTCGCTCGAGGTAGGTTCGATACCGATTCCAGGGACCTCGTAACAGTTAATTCGCATTTTATGCAGAATAGCTTACCAAATCCTATTTTTTTTTAAATAGGTTCATAAATCTAGGAATCAGAATGTATGCATTTGAGGAAAGTGGCGTATAAATTACTCTAATATAAAAAAGATTTTTATGAAGGATTAATCACCGTAATGTATGTTTGTTATTTAATTTATTGATATTATCGGTGAGAAAAGTGAAGGACATCTTAGTAGGGACATCTTAAGATAATGAAATTTTATAGATGGATAGAAAGTTGGAAGAATTGGAGATGGTGATAATAATTTATTTAGAAGCATTAACATCACATATAAAATTTTTGTTCAGCACGGGCCAACTACTATGAAGTAGTAGCTACAGATAGAGTTGCATCTACCACCACAAATTAGTGGGCCAAGCGTGGTTCGCCCCACAAGAGTAAAACTTGCACTATGAACGAACGAAAAAGATGACTACATTGTAACATAATATCATCGTTAATCAGATCATAACCCGAAACATTTCTAGCTGGCACAAAATCTATAACCAACAAATTCAATAAACACAATTTGTGCTTTGAAGATTTGTTAAATTATTGGATTATAATTGTGCTGCAGAATTATCCGATTGGCATTCAGATTCGACCAATTATGCAGTTTATTCAAAATCGTATTCAACTCCCAAGGGGTGCGACATGTGTATCGAAAGCAAACACAATTCGGATCGAAGAGATAATTATCTCCCAAAAGTTGTGTATCGCAACAATCTTCACCATGTGGTGAGGATTATTTCGATACAAGTTTGAATTTGCTTAAAACGCTCATGAGTAGTGTGTCGCTCGTAATATCGAAACAGGTTCCAAATCGCAAATTTGTTTTCCACCTGGAATTACCCTGCAATTTGTGTCCATCGACTGTTTTTTGACAAATTGTTTAAGGCTCGAGTGAATAAAATGCTCCACTATCTGTAGTCCAGAAGTTAGTCTACCCACCTTTGAACCGTTGCCAATTCTGACGCAATTTTCATTCCACCTATACACACACTTCTGTATAGAGATTGAAAGCTCTAGCTCCAGTGAATAAAACGAGGAGGAATTTTCCCAGAAGATAGTTGCATATTTACCAACCGGAAGCTGCTGGTGTGGTGAGATCGGAAGAATCTATCCTCTGAATGGTCTGTCCGTTCAGTTGGGGAATGGTGGAGCAACAACAAATGCAGGAACAAGAAGTGACCTACATTAAGCAAACGGTTTTATGAGTTTTTGATTCCCGTGTTTTTCTAATTTAAAATTTAAATCAGGTTGATTTCAACGGAAGAAAAACTGATAATCCGATCCCAAATTTTTTCCTATTTTCTAGAAAGATGTTTTTTGAATTCCTTCCTAAACTTTCCGCTTAGTAGTTTATTTGCTTTGGATAATATTTTCGTTGGAAACTGATTTTTTTTTGTATTATACCAAGTAAAAAAAGTTTAACTTCTGTACACACCGACAGTGAAAGTTAGACAAATTTAAAGGATGATGGAAAACAATTCTCCAACCTAAAGTTTAATTCTCACATTCTACTTCAAAAAACAATTGCTCAGTTCCAAGCGGAAAGCAGACAAAATCGAAATCGAAATCGAAATCGAAATCAATCAACCGGATAGCACTTGCAGTTGCTTTGAATCCTTCGGACTTCGGGCTGATATCATCAGAGCTGATGACGATGATGGACGAAGGCTGTAAAAGTCTCATTCAATATTCTGTTCCTTTAGAGATGATTTGTCGTCGGTGGATCCTTTAGGTTAGTTTCGGGTCGATCCGGTTGAGGAGGCCTGGTCGTCGTCGGCAAAACCGCACTTCCGTGCCACAAAATTCGTCCAAGTGTAAGGCCACATTTCTGGTTGGTTTTTTTTTATGTCAACGCAGAGAGGATTGATGATGATTGTCCTTTTTCATGAGCCTCAACCACTCCACATACTAATTCAGTCGACTGACTCCTACCTACTTGTGCTGTCTCCTGCGTTTCTGTTTCTGGTTTCTGGAGCTGTTTCTGCTTTCGTTGCTTTCAACGGTCGACGAGAGGCTCTGCAAATCGTTGGACCCCACTTTACCCCTAGTGGGTGATTAATACTAAAACAGGATTCTGGTGCCTGACAGTTGCTTGGCAGTGGTGCCCTTGGGCGAGGGCTTTGTGCAATATTACTTTTGTGCAGATAGTTTCACCGATATTGAAGCCTTTTCCAAGCGAAAGGGGATACATTGAGCGATAAATGAATTTTCATCGATTTATCAAATGTTAATGGAAACATCCATCCTTCGAGAGTTTAAGTTACTTGAAGTGAATATTAAAAATGTTATAAACTGAAATTCAGAAACTACAAGTTTTTGAGTGGAGATTTCTTGACTCCTGACTTGATTATTTAGAATTGACTCTCAGGAATCAGCGATTTGTACTAGATAACAATATTTTCGATTAATATTTTATAGTATTCTTAGTGATATATCATCCAATATATTGGATGAATCATTATTTTCAACAAATATTCGATACTGCGCATTAAAATTTTAACAAGTCTCTCTTTAGAATATCCATATTTCAAGGGTAAACGACTCAACCAATACATTTCTTGCGTATGTCAATTGGAACGAAGCGGGAGATATAATAAAACAAATTTAATCCCCGCAAATTGAGGTATGTATGTATATTTGGAATACAAGTTAAGGATTTTATTTTCGGGTTTAAAATTTTTAATCTATATCTTAGAGTATCATTTGAGGCTGGGAAATTGTTTTCACATTAATGATAAGAAAAATAAAAAGAAAAATAGAAAGGATAACCAATTTGCAATAAAATAATATTCTTAAAAATCAACAACGACGCTCTGATTAACTCATCAATATAGAAATTGTATGAATCGTGAGTGATTTCCGAGATAAAGCAAGAAATTCCCCCTTTTGGATTTCTTTACGACCCATGTGTTAACTAAGACGCACCAGAAAATATTGAAAAACTAGATTAGCAATAAAAATCCATCCTGTATCTCAACTGTGGCTAGGAACTATATTAAAAATTGAGAATTCAGATTAAGGATTTCAATTCAGTGATTAGACTAAGATTAAGCATTAAAATCCGGAGTTGAAATTCGAAAAAGAATTTGATTTCCAAGTTCAGATTTTGATTTATAAGTAGTTAATAAAATCCTCAAGTTTTAAAACATGGTTTATAAATAAATGATGCAAGTTTATAATTCTAAAGTTTGATGATATATTCAAAAATGTTACACGATCGATCATTACACGAACCAATTTGTTGAAATATAAATTTTTATGTGCGTCCATCACTCTAACAAATTTAGAATTTATGGAAAACTTGAAGCGATTTGTTGAAATTTGATTTTTTTTTTCTAAGTTACTGTTTTAAGGATAACGCTGAAGCGGAAAGGGAAATACGAGTAATCTAGTAATTGTTCTTCTAATCAAAAGATTTCATCAAGAATTCTGACAAATAACAACTCAAATATTTTGAATGATCAGGATTTTTCATTTTAAATTAACTTCTGTTTGACCTGAAAGAGAATCTGCATTATAAATTTTCAATTCAGATTATGATACCTTGAACTCATTTATCTGTTTTATACACGCTTTCTAATATGGAGGATTTTTTTTAACAAAATTGAAAACGCAATCAAACTGTTACTCAGATTTCGACTTTTAATTACAAATGATTTAAATACAAAATTTATAATAATCATGTTCTGTTTGACATTCTTCATATCTTTCGCAAAACGTTAGATCGTAAAATATTCGATAAAGATCGAAATATGAACTATGCCTTTTAAAATAAACGAAATTTAGGTGCATATATAAATCAAATTTGTAATCTGTAATCATATTTTTTTTAAATCAAATTCACAATTTAGAATAAAAAATGGATTAGTATACAAATAAAAATTAAAAATATTAAAATATTTTATTTTAATTTCAAATTTTATCTTAGGAGCTTCTCCATTATTGATGACCTTAGAATGATGAATTAGAATAAAAAAAAAGTTTTTAATACATGCATTATAGCGAAAATACAATATGCACACATGTCCAACTTAAAAACATTGCTATTCAAAAAAATGTAGCTCTTTGTTTTGTTAATAACTTTTGAATGTTTGGATGGAAACTGACAGTTAAGCTGCCTATTGATGTAATGTATACGTGAAGCAAAATTATGATAAGCTGCCATGTGGTTTTAAGGATAGCGTCCACTAAAGAATCTTATTGACAAATTTTTTTGGGAAGGATCAAGAAAAATCCAGGAAAGTCCTAGTGGGAGACCCAAATACAGCTTGAAGTCAACTATTCGACCAAAATTCATATGGTAAATTCTTAAAAGAGTTCTAGAGGATCTAAAAGCGAGCTAAAATTTGAATAAAAAAGAGATGATTGATTCCATGAAGTTAAGGAATACGAGAAATCAAGGGCAACTTGAAGATTTCTATATGGGTCTGGGACTGGTTCGTCTTGCTGACTGATAAACAGGCCTGACTTTAGTTTCTACAAGATAAAAAAGCTGCACACCGGTATAATAAACAAAATACGGTGGTCAAAACGAGCGCAAAATATTTGGACCGCTAGCGAGGAAAAAGCTTGGAAAATTTCGTAATGGCCAGCAAAACGAACTCTTTAGCGAGCACCTGGCCAGTGTTCCTTTTTTTCGAATATACTGTTTACATTTGCAAAACTTTAGGCCTTTTTAGAGGATCTTATTAGTTCGATTAGTTCTTGTACAGGATCCTTGGAAAGTTCCGAATCAGCATTTGGATTAGAAACAGAAAAAGATCTTGGTCAGGTTCCGGGTCAGATTTCGAACCGGAATCTAGAAAGGGGCTATGATCAGGATAAAATTTAGGATCAGTATCAAAATCAGGATCATGTTCAGGATGTGGGCCAGGTTCCGATTCAAGCTCTGATTCAAAATCAAAATCGAAAACAGGTTCAGGATTAGGTTCCAAATCAGGATCAGTATTTAAATTTGAATCATCATTTTGAGCAGGAACAGTATGGGAGAAGTTTTCAAAGTAAACCAATCGTATAAATAAAGCATAATGTACAAAATCAAGCTACTTTAAAGCCCGTATTGATGGCACACGAAACCATTAAGTTCCCTGAAAGTTTATTGGGAGACACGTATGAAGTTGACATTAGGTGTTGGTACCGTAAAACGGGGTAAGATTGATCACTTTTTTCAATATTTTTCGATTATTTTTTCTGTTAAGGGAAATGTGGCATGTTTCATATTTTTAAAACCAATACTGGGCTCCTATGCACGTAAAACATGATTGCAGAAATTTATCAGACTACTTTAAATTTGATTTAAAAATCGTTTTCGTCATTGTTTAAAATTTGATGCACTGGAGTAACATTGACCTGTCTCTATTTCGACGTTTTAAACGGGGTTTCTTGATCAAAAAGGATACAAAACAACTTCATAAAATTTACAAATGCTAGTTTATCAATTCCTAAGGCAGTTCGGAACAAACTCAAATGATACAAAAATTAATCATGAAACTCTCCAAAATTGAACACAACACTTTCGGTGGCTCAAAGATACTGAATTTGTATCTTTTGGTCCAGTGAATTCTGAGATATATAATGCTGAATCTCGGTGTTTCTTGGTTTAAATTTCTTCGCGGTCCAAAAAAACAACATTGCGGTCCTTAATGTGTAAAGGCCGAACGACAATTAGAATCAAAAGAAGGACAATCATGCTGCATAAATTAAGGGCTAAACTTTTAAACATTACCTATAAAATTTTAACTACTAAAACAAATGAAATTTTACCTTGATTCAATTCCCTAGACCATCGCACTGTTCCCATTTAATTTTTTCCCTCACATTTTACCATTTGATAGGGTTTCTAGCCTTTCGTCCTAGACTGGCTAACTCTTGAAAAATGGCCCTATTTTTTTTAAATATCAATAATTTTCCTCAAAATACAACAAAAACCACACCAAAACTATAGATTTACTAAGGAAAAAAATTGAACCCTGAAACAAGTCAACATGTTTGCTTCTAAACGCTTTGATTTCATCAGAAAGGGTGTTTGTTTGCGAGCCTTCAAAAAATTAAAATATTTCAAAATTTTGAAATTACATTAAAAAAAAATCATATTGATCAAAATTACTCCGGAGATTAACCAGCCTTATCGGAGAAAAGTGATGTCCTTCTTAGTAAGGACATCTTAAGATTATGAAATTCGTTATAGACGAACAGAAAGTTAGAAGAAATGAAAGATGGTGAAAATGAACGGGTAGAATTATACTTTTTTATTTAATAACAGCTGCGAAATATTTTAAAAATTTAAGCTGAATCAATCGTGCTGTTTTTTCCGATGATTTTCAACATGTTAGATAAGCAACATACTTAGGAGAATCCTTGTAAGGTTTTTTAATCTTTTGATGTTCATTTTAAATTCCTTTTTCAGAAAAGGGCAACGTGGAAGAAAGCAAGTGAGGGTTTGTCAAAAGGAGGCCAAAAGTATCTAAACGGTCCCTTACTTCTGTACGTAAAGATTCTGTACCAACAATAACACAAAAATCTCTTTTTAAAATTAAGTTTTAATTGTGGCAACCATGGCTTTTGATTTTTTTTTTGTAGTGATGTGTAATGATCGATTACTTTTGTGACGTGAAATCACGCTCGAATTGACCATTTTTGACTTCATTACATACTACTTCGATTTTTTGTTCTGTTTGTGGAAATAGGATATCAATGCCTTCAAACAAGTTGTAGAAAAAACAGTTACCCTCAATTTGATGTTTAAAGCTTCTTGATTGAACAACAACGAACAAAGTTATGCCTCTTTTAAGTTGTGACGTAAATTCAGTCAGTTTAAACAGAACTGGGTATTGTACTGAATTCATGTCATGAAATTTCAAGTAATTCTGAACCATCCTTTAGAGCCCTCAAATTTTATGTACACTTACAAAAATGATATTTTGTAATTCCGTCTACAATCAAAAATTGTCATTATCTTTTCCTTATTTTTTCCTTATTTTGAGGAATCATTCGTTAAAACTACCACAGTTTTCCACAGTCTTTATTTTAATATTCATTAAAGAAAAAAAAATTTAATTCTTATTTCAATGTTTTTGTTTTTTTTTAAATTGAAAATTACGATCCCATAAAAAAAAATCAACTAAATTATGTTCAACTCGTGAAAATTCAACCATCTGGAAAGTAAACAGCTTTCAGAATATATTTCCCTTTTAAAATATTACAAAAAAAATCAAATTTTGTGACGTGAATTCACTTATTTGCGCTGTTGTAACTCACAGGCTTCGGACTCTTTTCAGAGCCCAACAAGAGCGGTGTAAAAATCAGCTCCGCTCTTTGAATTTAGTTGTGAGCGGAGCAAGAGTGGTCGATAGGAGCGGAGTGACCATACACACAGGGAGCGTTTTTCGTCACTCACAAAACACTCAAAATTGAAATGAGCGCTCTATAAGAGCGTCACCTAAAGAGTACTTCTAAGGTGTACACAATGTGCGTCCAAGTAATTAATTGATGGTGCTGTTCGCTTTGGTTCGTATCCAGCTGTTTTTTTTTTTGGAAGATGAATCAAAAAGATAATAACATCAAGCCGGAATAGATGAGAACAATAATATATATATATATAATATATATAATAATATATATATATTTATATATATATATATATATATATATATATATATATATATATATATATATATATATATATATATATATATATATATATATATATATATATATATATATATATATATATATATATATATATATATATATATATATATATATATATATATATATATATATATATATATATATATATATTCTAATATACTTTGGTTCAATATAAGTCTCTATCAAACAACAAACCAAACAAGTCACGCTTAGAACCGATCCGAAAGTTCTTTACCGGGTGAAACTAAATTGCTCTCCCACGGTGGTAAAGGTAGCATAAGTCATCTGCAGTATAGTGGTGCTGATTGAACATTGAAAGTTAATTTTGCAGTCCGCTAGCTAGTGTCGAGGGTGTTATCAACAAGATTTTTTTTTAATTTAGATTGTTTTGAATTCGTGAAATAAAATCAATACCTACTAGCCTATACTAGCAAAGAATGCTCCTAAATGTTTGTCAGAAACAAGTCGTTTTCATGGAGTTCTATGTGACTAACAATTGTTACAGGCTACAATTTTGACCAAAATATGCGTTTTTGAAAAACGTTATTTTTAACAAAATTTAAAATAATGACATATCGTCAACTGGGGCAACATGCAACACTTTCAACTAAAATGGCTTCTAAATAACCCACGTCCACAGATAATCATACATAACCTTTATACATCTAAAGTTTTATGGTTGATGGGATATCAAATTGGCGCAGTCAAAAAAGCTATTGGTTTTTTCAGTTATTCTTAATTTTCAAAATACATTTGATTTTCACTATACATACTAAGAAGAAGTAATAACATGCAACAAACTTAGTTTTGAATGAAAAATCTAATTAAAAAGTATATAAATGTATTGTTTTTGATAAATTTTTGATGCCATAAAAACCATTACGCATAAAAACACCAATTGCAGTAAATTTAGGATCTGTTGAAACTAATTTTTGAATTTTTTTGTGAATATAAGGATGCTGCATACATTTAGGGGTAAAAAATACTAAAAAAATACTACAGAAAAATTAAACCAGAAAAAAAGTTTGTAGGTGATATCATTAAGCCAATCCGTCATACTATGGAAAGTATTTTACGGCATCGAAAAATGTTAAAATTTGTACATCTATTGCTCGATTTTTTAAATTATTTTTAATTTTTTTTTTGATTTTTTTAAATTTTGAATGAAAATAAAAATCTTTAAAATACTAACTTAAGATGTGAGTAATTATTTCATCATCATTTTGTAGGCATTAAAAGACAACTTGATTGCATTATATAATATTGAAAATAAAACAGGGCTGTAGTAATCAAATGTTGCATCTAACCCCGCTGTTACATGATGCCCTGTTTGACGGTACTTGAACTCAAAGAGGAAGTATTTTGTGACTAAAACTCACGCAAAGCTAGATATTTGGTCTACTAACACCCGGATAAACGAAAAATTAGTGGGAAAAGGAAACGTAAAGTGATCAATGATTGTGGAAGGACCGCAGTTCAAGATTTTTTTTTGCCAAAAATTGACTTTGTGGGACTTTTTCGGTTTTCTGAAACATAGTTTAATATGCATTATGAAAATTCAAATGATTTACATGTGATTTTCAGCGAGTTGTGAAATTCTTAAATATTCCATATGAATCCCTTAGAGATCTAAAAAAATGGCAGTGCCAGATGTTTTATGCAATTTCTAAGTCAAGTGACATCAAACAGTCATCAAAATGTACGTACAAGTTTTTTTTTAATTTTATAATGAAATTTTCCCCATTCATCTATTGTCATAATAATGTAGATATATGTTTTTGAGTAACTGTAAACGATTAATTTACATTACATAAATTTCATTAAACCATTGGAATTTGAATCTCGGCACCAAGCGCTTGCACGCTTTGCTTTCAAAGCGCTGCCTTAAGAATTCCATTAATGAGCGTCTTTTTTTGCTATGCAGATGATGGGAAGGACGGTTTCCTAAAAACACACTTAATTTCCCTAAGAGCACGCTCTAAGAGCTACACTGACGGAGCACACATCACTCATGTAAGTGAGTGTCGAACATTTATTTTCCGGGAAGCAAGAGCAGAGTGTGTGCGGTTTAGCGCTCACAAGAGCATGGGTTCCACTCCTCTTTGTGAAGCTTTGCTCTTGCACTTATGAGTGACACCTCAGGAGTCGTCCGAAGCCTAACTCATTTCAAAGTCTTCTCGTAAAATTTCAAAGCTTCCTTTTTTGTGACGTGAATTCAATAATCTGTGACTGTTTTTATTCGTTTTTTCAAAACAACCCCGTTGGATATAAAAAAATCTTTTTTTCACATATTGAAGAAGTAATTGTTGGCTTCATATCATAGACCCTTAAAAAAATTCAATCCACATATAATTATTATTATTTTGTAAAAGTTGTCAACATTGATACTTTTTTAAACAAACAAAATTGATTTTCAAAATTATTTAAAACATGATAAAAAATTTGTTTCCTCTTATTCCGTTGGTTTAATGTGATTTGAACTATAAAAATTATTGACAAGTTTGAGATTTTTTGATACGCGAATGGATAAAAATCACTTGTTAGCGGTACAAGCGCGTGGAATGTGTCAATATAATTTTTCGGTATCTCACTCTTGTAAGCAGTGCGATTAATTTCTCTCTGCAAAACTTCGGAGGAACAGCAGAAAAAAATTGCACTCTCTTTCACTAAACAATCCGAACTGAAAATAAATGCCAACAATGTTGATCGGGATTCCCGATCAGAAGAGAAAAACAAAATTATACCAAGGAGGGATATTCTGATATTCAATTTTTTTATATCAAATGAGATATAATTTAGTACTCGTAGGATGTTAAAGTATTTCAAATTATAACAAAAATTCCATTAAACTCTATTGATAGCATTTACAAAATTATAACTCAAACTGAAAGTATATTTACCACAAAAAAAGTCTTGCATACAATCTTTTATGCAATGTTCACTTTGGACTCTTTTTGTTTAATCGGATCAGTTACTATGCGCCATCGAAAATTGGATGAGAAATTGATTTCTAATTAAGATTAAAACAAAAGCAGTGAAGACTGGACATTGGAAAGAAACGAAATCTGTCAATAACAACCGTTAGACAGTACCCTTGAGAAATACCATCAAAAATGGTCGAAACGTCGGGAATTTCTTAAAGAAAGTTGTTCGCTTGAAATCCAAGACCGTAAGTAGCTAAAAATAAAACATTAAACATCAAAAAACGGTCAATAACATATTTCTAACTACACATTGAGGTATGTATTTGCTTTTCTTTTAAAGATTTTATATAAGAATACTCTGCTCCTGTGGAAAAAAACAACATTTTTCTAAACAAAAACTTAGGTTTTCGCTTTTTTTTAAAGATTGGTAAATGTATGTATATTTCGCATTCTACGATCTTAACTAACCGATTATACTTGATTTCAATCTTATGATGGTTTTGCTTCTTTTTTGTCAGATTTTCCCGGCTGACATTCCAGTAAAAACGTTTTCAGTGGAACAAAAATAATCAAGTTCTGTTAATTTCAAAACAGCGGATTCCACCAAATTGCCCTCAGTTTCTATCAAAAGAGAAGTATTAGGCCAAAAAGTAGCGGAAATCGAAGGAGGAGGATGGGTTCAACTAAGTTCGGAAGTTTTTTTTAGAAATTTCTGTATAAATAAAATTAAACTAACCGATGTACAAGAAGATTATCCATCTTGAAAAGTGGGATAATCTCCAACAGAGATTTCCATTAGGTAGAGGATAGGCAAGATAAAAAAAATAGTTTCATCTTTTGAAGAAAAAAATATTGGGCCTAATCTATTCAAGCTTCCTAAAAAATTATGGATGCAAAAAATGTTTTCCGTGAAAGGATGAAGCAGCATTCTAGAAAAATTATTTCAAATTTCGGTTTTTTAATCAAAACCGCATGAGAATAATTTTTCAATAATTTGAAAACGATAAACAGAGTGAATAATCTCAATAAAAAATTAAAAAAGACTAACAAAACTTTCTGTCTTTCTGTATGTCTGTCTGTCTGTCTGGCTGTCTGTTCCCTATAGACTCGAAAACTGCTGAACCGGTTTGCGTGAAACTTGGCATATGGGGGTATTTGAGGCCGGGGAAGGTTCTTATAATAGTTTCGAACCCCTCCCTCTTCCTGGAATGAGGAAGGGGTATCTCAAAGAAAAGTATGTAATATATAAATCTTCATAACTCGAAAACTGATCATGCAAATGGAACCAAATTTGGCATGGAAGTGTGTTTCGGTACGAGAAATGTTTGTATAGTGGTTTCACCTCCCTTCTCTAGGGGGGAAGGGGTAGGCTTCCATAAAATTTTCTACGTAACTCGCGAACTTATCGAGCAAATAGAACCAAATATGGAATGGGAAGGTATTATGAGGGGAAAAACTTATCGAGCAAATAGAACCAAATATGGAATGGGAAGGTAGTATGAGGGGAAAGAAAGTTTAACTTACTACTACTTCAATTTCTACAAATCTATGGAAAGAAATCATAACAACAAGGGTCATCCGTGAAATAATATCTAGAAAAGATTTTCAAGCTAAGGGGACCCCCTAGAGTAAGAAGTGAAGATGTTTTCCCGCATTTTGCGGGCTGAGAATATCAAAATTTTGGTATTGAATTTTAAAATTTTTCAAGTGTTGACCAAATTCTAAAAAAAATTAAGACGAATATGAGGCAATGAGGCTTTATGATAAACATTTCAGAATTTTACCCGAGCAGTATCCGGGTTAATACCGGGTATTATTATAAATTTTCACTTTTCAATCATTCTTATTGAACTTTCCATTGGTTTATTAATTCTTAACCGTTTTCCTTTCCTATTTTTGAAAATAAATGCTTAAAAAACTGTAGTTGCTTAAATTGGACCAATCGATAGTACAGAGTTTCTTTATTGAATTTCCATCTCAAATTCTTAGACTTATTGGAACATTTTCAACTGATTTAACCCAACATTTTATCAGCTACTGAAGTAAATATCCTGAATTCAGTATACAATTTTCCAAATGATCATTCTCAAATTATCATAGAAACGATCTAATAGTTAAGTTGCCAATACCATTGAGTGATATTCTTAACATGAATATTTCTTTGTTTTAAATCTTATCTTTATCCAGATTCAATTCATCGAAATTTTCAAGTCTTGTGGTGTTTCTTTAGTTACTGAAGTTCAGTTTCATGGTTTTTCTGAATTTTGAGAATTCAGGATCTTTGTTTAAGGTAATAAACTCATTTTAATTCCTTTTACCATGATAACTGATTCTGTGATTTAAACATTTAATCTCTATTCCGATTTTATTTTCAATCGATCATTTTTGCAGTAAGCTAAGAGGGCATTCAATTAAATTTTTGTCACATTTAGAATAACAATTTGATAACCATTTTTTGATCTGATCAGAATCACATTCATAAACATATTCATAAACATATTCATAAATATATTCATAAATTTTTTTTTTCAATGATATAAAACTAGAGTTCACTTGTGATGAAATTTTTGCTTTGGCTCTGATTGTAACTTTGAACCTTTTTTTTCAAACTTAATTCATGTTTTTTTTTCTCAAAACTTGCTTTAAAATTAAGATTTAGATTTGAGAGACACTGAATTGTGGTTCGAAATATAACCTGATTTTTATTCTTGAATTATTAAACTCTTATATCTGTTTCTCTATGGAATTTGAGTATAATTATTTTGTTTATTTTTTTGAATTTTGTTTTCTATGTTTTAAATCTTCATTATACTTTCCAATTGTCGTGTGGTAAATATTTCCCGATGAAACAAAAATAAGAAAAAATTTTTGCATTTTTCAGCTCAAATCAGAGCATTCATTTTTTTTTAAATTCTCTAAACGCTTCCGCGTTGTTTGCACGCGATTAATTAACAATTTTTATTTGAAGGTACCAAAAACTATCTTTAAGGCAGACAACATGGCTATGAGAAGACGGTATACTGAACTCATCTCCAGTTCTTTTACACGGTTGAAATGTTTTGTATTCTCTGGGACAGCATTTGAAAAAAATCGAATCATAGGGGCCCCCCGAAAAAATTGCCCCGGCCCCCCGATGGCTTAATCCGGCCTTGGATACGAGAAATGATTATATGATAAATTGAGGCCCCTCCTTTCTTTTGGCGGGGAGATATAAATGAAACAAGGGGGCTTCCATACATATTTTGCATAACTTGAGAGTTAATCGAGCAAATAAAATCGAATGTGGCATTAAAGGGTATTTAAGTACACAGTGCACAGTGCACAGTGCACAGTGGAGCAGAACACCAATCTAGCTGTACGAAATTAGTACCACCCAGGAATGAAGAGATAGACATTTGATGTCTGCAGCAACATTGTTCAGTTTTACAGGAGCATATTCCAGTATCAAAATTTTTGACGAGAGATCCACCGATAGCGAGATAAAAATGCTAACTTTTTTGTTTTTCAAATTAGAGCTTTGATGTTTTCAACAAAGTTGTTTATCTGATCCAAATACATAAGTTTGTTGAATATGTTAAAGTCACATCACATCACCCTCAGAAGTTACAGTCAAAGTAAAAAAATCTCTTGAAAAAACAGTTTTTTGAACCTGACACTTTGTAGATTGGATATAGTGGTTCGCTGTCTTTGAAAAAAAGTTGTAACAAGCCACACCTACAATTGTCTCATACAGTATGATGGGTTACAAAGTTGCAGAAGCCCTATAGAAAGCATTTAGTGTATTTTATTGGTAACTTGGGAAGGCTCGTCCATCGAAAAGTGCACATTTTCGCAACAACCCCTTTTTGAGATTTTTTTGTGATAAGGGGAACCATTTCTATTTGAAATTAGTGGGGAAATCGATGGAACTATTAGAGATTTAAAAGAAAAAACTGTTTTTTCAAGAGAATTTTTTTACTTCGACTGTAACTCCTGAGGGTGATGTGATAGGACTTTGACATATTCAACAAACTTATGTATTTTGATCAGATAAACAACTTTGTTGAAATCATTAAAGTCCTAATTTGAAAAACAAAAAAGTTAGCATTTTTATCTCGCTATCGATGGACCCCATCGGCAAAAATTTTGACACTAAAATATGCTCCATGTAAAACTGAACAATGTTGCTGAAGACATCAAATGTCTATCTCTTCATCCCTGGGCGCTATTAATTTCATACAGCTAGTATGATGTTCTGCACCACTGTGCAGTAGAAAGATAGAAAATGGGATTGGGGAAATGGGGTAAATTTCACTTTCTTAATCGAAGGCTTTCATACATTTTCTTGCATTACCCGAGAATTCATCAACAAATGGACAAAAAATGACATAGGAAATTATTTTGATATGGTTCTATGATTATTTTAGACGACGCCCGTCTTCAATACAGTGAGCGAAATAAGAATAGCACCACTATGTTTTTTGCTTGTTAAAATATGAATGTTTGAAAATTACAAAAATTTTCTTCCACACTTTGTTCTGAATTGCTTAATGGATAAATCAAGCATAAGTTTACTTTTTTTGGTCGTAGCAATTGGCGTTGAGGATCAAAAATGTAAAAAAGGGGTGCGAAATAAGAATAGCACCACTTGAGTTTTTCAACAAAAAACAAGATTACTTTTAAAAATTTACTGTCTAAATGTGAATAATAATGCTTTTACGAATTATTTGAATAGATAACTGCATTTTAAGGAGTTTTCCAGAATTCCAAAGGTGTTCAAAGGTTTTAAAAGGGGGTTTTAAGCGATGCTCCTCTAGCGTTAAGGAATTTGATATTTAAGCTGTTATTCTTTACCGAACTACTTACTTTCTTCATTAAAATGACGTGAAATTATGAAACAAACCTTCAGAATGAATTTTGAATCAGAAAAAAATAGGTTGAAGATCATAAACTTTGATTTTGTTCAGTAAACCACACTTTTTCCAGTTTCAAGTCATAGATGGCAGCACTATCTTGCAGTTAAAACCAAATTTAGTCTCAATATTGGTTTTTCAGGTTTATTTAGGCCCATATTCATCATTTTTAGGTATTTTCCCATCACAGTTTTGTGGAAGTTCACGCTGCAGAAAGCTTTTCCGGATTTGCAAAAAAATCACCAGCACAAAAATGTACAACCGCCAAAATTCCTGCTCATCTCAACTTCCGATTCTATTACAAATCATACCAATAATACTGCTAGCCGTCTGGTCCATCAAGCTCCATCGCAAAGTATAACTTTATTCTGATAATCGGTCCATAAAATTCACTTTTAGTGACCTTGATGCAATTCTATTTTTTTTTTTGGATTTATTGATCTTAGAATTTCCAAAGCGTTCACATGGTACATGTATTTTATCTTGACCAAAATCATCCAGCACTCCCTAATTAATCCCGGATATTCGAAAATGGGCATGAATTTGGTTAAATGGCAAGATAGTGCTGCCATCTATGACTAAAAACTAGATAAATATTGTTTGACTATTAAAATCCATAAATATTTTTGAATTCCAACCTGCTTTTTGGATTCAAACTCAGCCTCAAATCTATGTTTCATCATTTTGCATCATACTAATGAATGTTAATGAAGAAATCAAGCAGTTTGATAAAGTTTTATAGCTCAAATATCAAATTCCTCAACGCTAGAGGAGCATCTCTTAAAAAAAACCCTTTTAAAACCTTTGGAATCCTGGAAAACTCCTTAAAATGCAGTAATCTATTCAAATAATTCATAGAAGCATTATTATCCACTTTTAGACAGTAAATTTTTAAAAATAATCTTGTTTTTTTTGAAAAACTCAAGTGGTGCTATTCTTATTTCGCACCCCTTTTTCACATTTTTGGTCCTCAACGCCAATTGCTACGTCCAAAAAAAGTAAAATTATGCTTGATTTATCCGTTAAGCAATTAAGAACAAAGAGTGGAAGAAAATCTTCGTAATTTTCAATCATTCATATTTTAACAAGCAAAAAACATAGTGGTGCTATTCTTATTTCGCTCACTGTACAATTTTGTTAGCATAAGTTCTCACAAAGCTCTGACAAAGCCAGCAAATGGATCAAGTATGGCATGGAAAAGATATTTGAGTATGAGATATGTTTCTATGATTGTTATAGATCCTCACGCCTTGCAGTGTGAAGAGGGTAGGAAAGCAAGGGGTTTCATATAATTTTTTAATTTTTCAACCAATGTGATTATTTTTTTTTGTTTCGGAAGAAATGGGTATGATTATTAAAGACCCCGACTTTATTCCGGCAGTGGAGGATGAGACGGACAGAAGGGGTCTCTTATCAGTTTTTTGGCATGAATCGAAAACATATGAAGCAATGGAACCATATTTTATAAAATAGGTTGTTTGCGTATGGATAATTTGAAATTCGAAAACTCTTATAAAAAAATGGAGCCAAATGTTGCATGTGATATTTTTTTAGATACTCAAGTATTCGTGAACCTTTCCCGCATTGGAAGGGGGAGAAGGTGAGGAATTTATATTAATTAATTGATTTAATTAATAAATTTATTGTCCCCTCTGTTGTGTTGTGAGCCTACTTGGTTGAATGATTCACTTGAATCAAAGAAATCGAAAGATTTCTTTTAATTCAACCACGGTAAATGAAAAGTTCATATACCAGTATTTCGATAGCAACTTACTACCTTCTTCAGTGAACGTTTTCGATTGATAACGTCGATTGATAATCGAAAACGTTCACTGAAGAAGGTAGTAATCTTTCGATTGCGTTGATTCAAATTAATTGTAGAACTTATGAAGCTTATAAAAGCAGAATTGAAATTTCAAATCTGGGAATCAAAATAAGAAAATTAGTAAAAAATATAAATAATATGTAATCATATTTTTTTAAAGGTGTAGCAAAGCACACCGGGTCAGCTGATGCAATATATTTATATAGGTACAAAAATTAATCTTTTTTCATTGAATAAAATACCTTGAACTTTATTTATTTCTTCCTTCATGATTTTCGGAAAAATCGAAGGAGGGGGGGGGGGGGGGGGTTGACAAAACAAAATTTTGAAACTCGTTCCAGACTAATAGAATCAAAAAATAATTATCCCACATGTCCAGAAAACGCGGTTTTGATTTGTTTTAGTTGGGTGGTCAAGATTTAGTTTTACTGGTAGACGTTGAAAACTATTCACTCATGTTAGAAAATTTCGAATTTAATAATTTCAATATTGTGAATAACTGATGCAAAGGGAAATATTCGAAACCAATCTAATTTATCAAAGACTCATTCAATATGCTTTCTGCTTGTTGCGAAAGCTTATTATTACCTTTCTTCTTTCTTTTCGCTGCCAAACATTTCCCACGCACATAACCGAAAATTTATCCGAGCGTTACCCGGAATGTTTCAAGAGCTGGAAGGCAACCAAAACAATGGGGCTGTTCATTTGATATGCTCGACAGGTACCCGAAGAACACCTTTTACCGTTCTCCATTGCACGAAATGACGACATTCCGTCGTCCTCCGGAATATGTATGGTTATTAAAATAGGCATGTTGAGCTGCTCACTTGGAAAAGGAAGGAAGTGTATACTGAATGAGAGCCATGGTATAAAAAATTTGAACCCTGTAGCTGGTTCATTGAAGTAAACTTTACTCGCTTTTGTCTTCCTAAAATCAACCTGAAACAGCAGAGCACATATTTGCCCGGGACCAACAACTCAATTCTAATTCCTGAGGAAACCAATTTCACACCACGTGCTTGTCATTTAAAGAACTGTAGAACGAAAAAGTGGAGAAAAAATCTGAAACATTCAAATGTCTGTCGGTTTTCCTGGGAGCCGGTTAACATGCCCAAATTGAAGCGTTAATGCCACTGAAAAGTTCAAAAATGCAAAGCAGCTTCCAACGACCCTTGAATAGAGCTGCTAAAAAAGTTGAAATAGCACCACACATTTAATTTCAAACAAATGAGAAAAAGCCCACCCGTCTTTTTTCACCCTTAGGGAAGAAAAACTTAAAGCTAAATCTACCCAAAGTGGTCCAAAAGTCAGCATCAGATGAGAATTCTTCCTTCCATTTCGGTGTGAACTTGAAAGTTCTGAATAATGTGAAAACCCGGTCCAAGTTCCGGTTCGATGGATTTTATAATAGTAACGCCCACCCAAAGATAAAACAATAAAGCACAAAAAAAAAAACAACCCGTCGTCCATTGGCATTTGGGAGGTGGTGGGGGGCACTTTCAGTAATTGAAGATTCGCTGCTGATGCTGCCCGGGACGATTAAGGAGAAGATGCCTCAGAAATGTGTAGCTACATGAAAATCATCTCGTATCTGTGTGAAAAATCGGTGAGAACAAAAAATCACCACCAGTTTTATGCTTTTGCGGAGGTCATGGCTCCAATTGTGGTTCCGAACGACATCATCAGCTTCCGGATGAAAATTGGTTGTTTCCGTTTTTGCTGAAAACCCACATTTGGGAACAAGAGCATTGTCATCGCTCTGGCTAAGCGAAGCACGAACAGATTTGAATCTTTTTCAATTTGTTTGATCTGCGTGTGATATCCGGTGCGATTTTTTTACATGGCCACAAATTTATTTATGTGAGCATCTTTGAAAATCTGCGGCTCATTTGCAATTGAAAGCTTGGAAGGTTAACTGAAATGTTTGTGGACGAACAACGTTATGGGAGTTGAAACAGGAGAAAAAAAATTCTAAGTGTACTAATTAGATGATTGTATCCTCCTTCCAAAAATTTTGTAACTCTATCGTACTTTCGTATTTGGCGTTTTATAGAATTCCTCCTCTTGATGCAAACTATAAATTATCACAAATTAACCGTTCCAAATTCACTTCCCTTGCCTTGTTTATTGCTCTTCCGTCTCATTGTAAATAGTTGAGGATTCACAATTTCCAAGAAAAATTATCAATGGATAGAAGTTCAGCACAATCTCATTGTCGCAATTAGTCATTCATCCCATAATTTTCTTTAAACAACTCCTATCAATTAGTCCATGAAAAAACATAACTTATATTTATTCTCTTGCTTTGGGAAAATCCTTTAGATTTTTGTAATGTTTCTTTTCCGATCGACAATTTTATTGAAAAAAACGCACCAGAAAAAAACGAACCAACTTTAAAGCATTGCTTCAGATGAAGCTTATCGTCGAAAGAGAAACGAAAACACTCGAAATGATCAGCTAATTGAAAATCTGTTCACGGTTAGAGTAACCGTTAGAAGGTCGAAATAATCAAATTAGGTGAAACGATTTTCTTTATGGCTACGTTTTATTTCGCTCCCCCTTGTAAAATTTGATTTAAGTGGATGCTTGCAAGATTCTTGTTTAGATGAGAATATGAAATGTTTGCATTATGAAGAATGTGAGGCAAGAAAAAAATCTGGTTGAAGGCATTTGTAAGATGACCGGAAAAATTAGGAGAAATAATCGATTCTCGACATTATTTATCGCGAAACTCGAAAGTTCAAAACTAAAAGTAAATCCTGGACTGAATCCAATTTGAGTAAATCGTAGGAAGGAAAAGTAGACCCATGAGAACCCTCAATATAAAAACCACTTTTGTTTGTGGTCAACTGTCTGACACAATCATTAAATAAAGTATTCAAAATGCATGCGAGCAAATCTTTCATTTTAGTTCTAGTTTTTATTTTAACAAATGCCCTTCAAATATTTGCTAAAACCATTTTTTCCAAATTTCAAAACTACTATAGATAAAAACTACAATAGCCTGATAAACAATATCAAAATGACATTAGCCCAACATAATAAAAGACATTTAAATTTATTTCAAAAATCTTGGATCTTAAATGTCTATTTTTTATCAAAACTATGGTACATTACGCAAGTTTTACCAATGGACAACAAACATATAAGTATTTTGAGAGAGCTTACTAGAAAATTCATACGGAAACGATATTTTTATTTTGTATCACACAGAGAATTATATCTGCCGGTCTATAAAAGAGGAATTGCACTTGCTGACGTTGAAACAAAATCAAAAGCATTATTTATAAAGAACTAGCTGATCCCGAACGAACTTCGTTTAGCTTTAAAACATTGGTACGTCAAAATGAGTTTAGAAAATGAATTCGAAACATTCTTTCCACAATTTTGGGGAAAAAATTCAACAGTGTTTAAAGTCGCTATTATTACTATTACTTGAAATTCAAATTAAACGGTTGATTGGATTTTTATTAAAATTTATGTGAGAGTGTTTTCTTCTCGATCGGTTGCAAAATCTAGACATTATGGCAGAAACATGTCCTATTTGTTTATGTGCACGACTCTTTTGCTTGACCTTCACACTTAAATTGGTATCAATTAACTGCCTCGAACAAAATTATTGCACAAAACACTGAACTTTGAATGAAACCCTCTTTTTCTGTCCCGTGGCCCGAAATTCGATAATTAAAACCAATTTTACGTTCCTCACAACTCCCTTGTGCCATTTTTTTTTTTCAAATTATATGTAAAATAACGTCAGGAACTTGAAAACAGTGAACAGTGAATATAGACGCCCCTTTCGCCGACCCTTGACACGGAATATGCTACCTGGAGTCAATTGCTCATAGTTTATAACCCTCATCTGAACATTTTCATCTCAATCCGATGCATGATCACGACAATATCGCGAAAACAGTGATCAATTAACATGGACGGCCTTTTTTTGACCACAATTCAAAACTTGACACCTGAAATCAATTATCTTTTCTGTTAAACTCCCATGTGTCAATTTTCATTACAATTCTATGCTCAATCAAGAAAATATCGTAAAAACAGTGAACAGATAATAACCCCTTTTGCCGACCCCTGAGTCAAGATTTGAAACCTGAAAGCAAAAGAGCGTCCCTCAAAACTCCTATGCGGAAATTTTCATCTGAATCCAATGTAGAATAACTTCAAAATCGCAAAAACATTAAAGTTGGGTATGGACGACTCCTTCAGCCGACTTCTGATCCGCAATTCGAAACTTGAATTCGATTGCTCGTCCCTCAAAACACTCATGTGCTAATTTTCATCACAATCCGACGGAAAATAACGTCAATAACGCGAAAACAATATTTATCTTGTATGGACGACCCCCTTCGGAAGGGGTCTCCAAAAATCTATAACATTTTTCATCATTCCTGGTCCTAATGAGCATCCATGCTAAATTTCAGATCTCTAGCTCTTAAGACGGCTGAGTCTATAGAGGACAAACAAACAAACAAACAAACATACAGATAATTGCTTTTTATATATATTTTTATAAAGAATGTTTTATACACTAGGAAAGGACAGTTAAATCCAAAAGTCTTTATTATGCACATTGTCAATAAAAAAATCTTCTCCAGGAATATGCGAGAATGGTTCGCATTGGCAGATGAATTACGAATCTTTCCAAATTTCAATACCAGTAAATTAATTTATGATTTTTACTAAGTCGATTAGACACATTGATATTAAAATGGAAAAAGAATTGCCGAGCCTTCAGTGGGAAATTATATTTGAAAATTGCAATCAAAACTACCTTAGCTCAGGTCAGAAGTCTTCCTTTTTTATCCTGCTGAGAGATTTGATTCCAACAAATGAAAAAATAATATAAATGAGAAAAGATGTAAACATAAATGGAATTAAAGAAAGAGCACGATCGCTAAGATGGAACAATAAATTTATTTTCCAGAAACATTTTCAGAACTATGTAAATATGATTTGATTTAGGCGTATTAGTTGATAAGAGTGCAATAAGATTTAAAGGAAAAATGCT
Source organism: Uranotaenia lowii (assembly GCF_029784155.1). NCBI lineage: Eukaryota > Metazoa > Arthropoda > Insecta > Diptera > Culicidae > Uranotaenia > Uranotaenia lowii. Next base: position 85,275,194 of record NC_073693.1, read on the forward strand.
AGTTTTAAGTTTGTTATGTAAATATAAAAAATTTTGATCAATAAATAGAGTATTTCCTGAGACAGATTGTGGTAGGGTAATGTTTTGTTTTTGTTTTGAAAAATGTGAACACCAAGTGGTCGCCATTTTGATCTTTGATGATAAGCTCAGTTCAACGCTTTCTCTGAAAAACTTTTTTAATTAAAATCATTAACATACCTTCATGTCTTAACTTGTTATAAATTTACAATTAATTTAATAAAGAGTTTATATTCTCCTCACCAAGGTGCGCTTGCAAAATCACTACAATTGCATTGCCCATTTTATTTCGTTACTATCTGGTCATTGAACTTGCGTAATGTTGTTGTTATGTTTACCCTACCACGATATGCCTAGAAAATGTAAACATGAGAAATCAGCTGTTCGTTTGACAAGTGGGGAAATGCCTTATTATTGGTACACGCTCAAATTTGTTCAATCGTTTATGACTTTTCTTGAACAGTTTTGTATTTTTTTTTTCGCATCAACTAATATTATTGATGTTTTTCTATCATAACGACGCCCAATGGGAAAAAGTGAGTAAACCACGAGAAAATTCAATAGCTTTCCTCCTACATGAACCAAATCTAAGAAAATATACTTTTCTTTAGAGGACGAATGACCAAGCTGGCTAGAATCCTCTATAAATAATCAAAAAATAGAATAGAATACTTTCCTTCAGTGAAAATGTCCGGAGAATCGATTGGACATTGTTGTAGACGCCGAAAGAGCTTACGAAAGAAGATATAGTGCCTTTTTAACCTCCAATTCCCTTATATTTTGTAAACAATTCAGAAAACACTGATTTGGACTACAAAATTTTAAACAAAAATATACCTATCTTGTATGATTTGTTCCCGAGGAATCTTATGAAGGCAATTTGTGCTACCACACATTTCGGAAATTGGAGTTATGGCTGATTTTACCCTCAAATCCCCAAATATTTTTCAATTAATTATGAATAAAGCTTGTTCGGACTTGAAAATTTTAAACCAAATGAAACCTATCTTGTGTGATATTTTCGAGAAATCAAATAAAGGCTGTTTGAGCCACCGCACGCATTGAAAAATTGAGTTATTTCTTTTTTACCTTCAATTCCTCTACATTTTTCAATCAGCTCACAAAAAGCTTGTTCTGACTTAAAAAATTTGAACCAAATGAGACTTATCTTTGTTATTTTCAACCACCGAAAATATGGCTAATTTTATTTTCGATTTCCGTACATTTAGCATGTTTGGACTTGAAAATTTTGTCTCAAATGAGACCTATCTTGTGTGATGTTTTTCTTAGAAATCGAATGAAAGCTATTTAAGCCACCGCACGCATCGGAAAATTGAGTTATTGCCATTTTCTCCCAATTTCCTTAATATTTTTAATATAGTTAAGAAGAAGCTTGTTCGAACTGGAAAATTTTGGAGCAAATGGGACCTATCTAGTTCAAGTTTTTTTTTCGAAATCGAATAAAGGCTGTTTGAGCCACCGCACGCATTATAAAATGGAATTATGGCTGTTTGAACCTCAATTCGCCTAATTTGTTTTACCAATTGCAGAAAAACATGTTCGGACTTGATAATTTTAAACCAAATGGAGCTTCTGTAGTGTAGTTTTTTCGGAGAAATCGAATAAAGGCCATGACCAACGCACGCTTTGGAAAATGGAGCTATGGCTGATTTTATTCAACATTCCCCTATATTTTTGAATTGATTAAAAAAAAGTCCTGAATTGATAATTTGAATCAAATGAAACCTATCTTGTAAATTTTTTTTTTCGAGGAACCGATCGAAGGCTATTTAATCCATCGCACGCATCGGAGAATGGAGTTATGGCTGTTTTACCCTCAATTCCCCGACATTTTTTAAATATTTCAGGAAAAACATGTTCAAAATCGAAAATATTGAATCAAATGAGTCATTTCTTATGTGATTTTGTTTTGAGAAATTGAATGAAGGCTATTTCAGCCGCCTCACGCATTGAAAAATGGAGTAATACTCGTTTTTACCCTCAATTTCCCCTACATTTTTGAAATATTTATGCCATAAATCCATTTTACGATGCATGTGGTGGCTCAAATAGCGTTTAATTGATTCCTCGAAAAAAAAAAACCACACAAGATAAGTCTCATTTGGTTTTAAAATTGAAGCCCAAACATGCATTTTTCTGAAAAATTTGTAAAATGTAGAGAAACTGAGGTAAAACAGCCATAACTCCAGTTTACGATGCGTGTGAGGTCTGAAATAACTTTCGTTTGATTTCTCGAAAAAAAATCACACAAGATTAGTCTTATTTCGTTCAAAAATTTCGAGTCAGAACTTGTTTTATTTCTGAGTTAATGGAAAAATGTAGGGAAATATTATGTAAAACCAGCCATAGCTCCATTTTCCAAAGCGTGCGTTAGTCAAATAGTTTTCATTCGATTCCTCCAAAAAAATCTCATTAGGTAAGTCCCATTTGATTTAAAGTCATTAAGTCCGAACATGCTTTTTTGCAATTTGTAAAAAATTTGGGGAACTGAGGTTAAACAGCCATACTTCTATTTTACAATGCGTGCGGTGGCTCAAATAGCCTTCATTTGATTTCTCGAAGAAAAAAATACACTAGATAATTCTCATTTGCTCCAAAATTTTCTAATGTAAACAAGCTTTTTCTAAACAATATTTTAAATGGTGGGTATTGAGCGTTTAACGGCCGTAACTCCATTTTCCAGTACGTGCGGTCGGTGTCTCAAATTGCATCATTCAATTTCTCGGAAAAAAAATCACACAAGATAGATCTCATTTGATTCCAAATGTTCGAGTCCGAACATGCATTTATTAGATTCCTTAAAAAAAAATTTCACAAAAAAGGTCTATTTTTGTTTAAAAACTTCCAGTTCGAATATGATTTTTTTCTAAACTGTTTGAGAATGCAGGGGAATTGAGGTTTAAACAGTAAAGAGTGTATTCGAAGAAAAAGGCAACACTGTGTTTAGTGAATAACTTTTGAATGCAGGGATGTAAATTGATGAAATTTTCAACGAAGTTACCTGGTAATGTGATGTTTACATCTGCAAATTGTTGTGATATTCTGTCAAGTGGTTTTTGAAATAGCGTCCAATGAAGAAATTTTTCGACTTTTATTTTTGGGCAACATGTGCGCCATTTATAATGCATACTACGAAATCTTACTTTTTCTTTCAAATCAAAGCTGTTTTAAATTCGTTTTCTGCTTCCTGAAGCTTGACTTTCAAAATAACTCAAAATTTTTAATTTGGTCGAAATTATTACGAATTTATCCGATTGTTCTCATTCGGAACAAAATCAACATATTTGACTTTTTTTCACTCCACCACCGTTTTTGCGTAATGGCGCGATTTCAGATCCAATTTAAACGATGTATAAATTTTGTGGGAACTATTAAAGAACTTTTTAGAGAAAACGGTCGCATTTGGAGGCAGTCTTTTTTGCATTTAAGCTATTCATCGTACCAAACGTTATGAAAGGCTGAGTAATTTGCAGTTTCAAGATCGTTAGCCTCCTCAAGTAACAGACATTAAATTTTCAATTTTCTCTTACTGTTTATCTCCGAGAAATACAGGCAAGAGTTGTCAACGAAAGTTTTCTGGTTGAAATTTTGCCAGGTGACCGATAAAGAGTTCATTATGAAATTTTTCAATTTATCTCTCTACAAACAGTGAAAATATTTTGTGCACGATTTGACCACCGTATTTTCTTTATTTTACCTGGAGGACAGCTTTTCTTCTTTGTAGAAATGAAGTCAGGTCTATTTATATGTCAGCTAGACGTATCAGTCGGAAAGACTTGAATTTTTTCCTCTCTTCCTCTTATCAAATTTTTGAATTGAGCTTGAAAAAACCTCTCACATTTCTTTCACTTGATGTAATCAACATCTTTACTTTTATTCAAAATTTAGCACACTATTGGATCCTCTAGAATTTTTAAACCATGTTTACTATGTGAATTTGCGTCAAATAGTTGATTTCCAGCTGTTTTTGGGTCTCCAACAGGAACTTTTCTGGGTTTTTCTAGATCCTGCCCAAAAACATTTTTTCAATAAACTTCAGTTTTGGACGCTTTTTAAGTTATAACAGACAACATCAAAACTGGAAAGAACTTTTTCACTTTTAAAATATCATTGTCCTTTGGCTGATCTTGAATGCAATTTAAAAAAACTTTTTTTTTAATTTATGAATACAATTTAATTAGCAAATAATAAAAATGTCAAATCAATACAGATGTTATGAAATCGTTTGGTACATCTTTGTACCTGAAAATAATCACATTTTCGTAGATGACGGAAAGAATTGAAGAAACATAAGCTATCAAAGAACGAAAGAACATGAGCCGTAAATATCATGAATTCTTCGAAAAAGATACAACGGCTCGGCTGAGTGGGGTAATATGCCCCATCTACAAGAAGGGCGACAAATTGGACTGTGAGAACTACCGAGCGATCACTGTCCTCAATGCCGCCTACAAAGTGTTGTCCCGAATCCTACTCCGCCGCCTAACGCCACAAGCAAACAGATTCGTGGGAAGTCATCAGGCCGGCTTTTTGGAGGGACGGTCTACGACGGACCAGATATTCACATTACGGCAAATCCTCCAAAAATGCCGTGAACACCAAGTCCCTACGCACCATCTATTCATCGACTTCAAAGCCGCATACGACACGATCGACCGTAACGAGCTATGGAAAATCATGAACGAGAAAGGCTTTTCCGGGAAGCTGATCAGACTGATCAAGGCGACGATGGATGGAACGCAGTGCTGTGTACGGATTTCGGGTGAATTGTCGAGTTCATTCGAATCGCGCAGGGGGCTTCGACAAGGTGATGGTCTATCCTGCATGATGTTCAACGTAGCGCTAGAAGGTGTTATTCGACGAGCGGTGGGCGAAATGCGGGGCACGATTTTCAACAGATCCAGTCAACTTATCTGCTTTGCCGATGACATTGATATAGTCGGCAGATCATCTGCGGCGGTGGAGGAGATCTACCGCAAACTGAAACGCGATGCAGGAAGGATTGGGTTGATGATTAATACGTCTAAGACGAAGTACATGCTGGCCTGCGGATCCGAGACCGACCGAACCCGCTTGTCCAGTAATAACAAGGTCACAATCGACGGCGACGAGCTGGAGATAGTCGAAGACTTTGTCTATCTCGGCTCACTGGTGACCGCAGACAATGACACCAGCCGTGAGATCCGGAGGCGAATTATCAGCGGAAGTCGTGCCTACTATGGACTCCACAAGCAACTGCGGTCGAGAAGACTTAGCCCTCGCACGAAGTGTAACCTGTATATGACGCTCATTAGACCGGTTGTTCTCTACGGGCACGAGACATGGATATTGCTCGAGGAGAACCTGCGTACACTCGGAGTATTCGAGCGACGAGTGTTAAGAACCATCTTTGGCGGCGTACAGGAGAACGGAATGTGGAGGCGAAGGATGAACCACGAGCTCGCACGACTCTACGGCGAAACCAGTATCCAGAAGGTGGTGAAGGCTGGCCGGATACGCTGGGCGGGACATGTTGCGAGAATGCCGGATGACTGTCCTGCAAAACAGGTGTTCGCCACGAATCCGGTAGGAACAAGACGAGCGGGGGAGCAACGAGCGAGGTGGTTAGACCAAGTGGAGCGTGATCTGGCGAACGTGGGGTGCCCGAGAAATTGAAGAACGGTTGCCATGGACCGAGTGAATTTTAGGAATTATGTTCGTCAAGTTATGTCGTAAGACGGAATACTATGTAAATAAATAAAAAAAAATAACAACGGCTCACCGGCAGGACTTGAACCTGCAATCTCCGCTTCAGTACAACGGCGCGTTAGCCAATTTCACCACGGTGAACGTGATGAAACCGGCGAACCCGAGCAATCGAGCTCTGCCGATCAACTGCTGGACCCAGTGATGTCAACCTTCCAGATTTTGTTTGGATCTTCTTGGACTTTTTGGACTTTTGCCAGACATTTTTTCAGGTTTCCAGACTTCCAGACTTTTGACATTTATTCCAGACAATTCCAGACTTTTGGGGTTTAAACAAAAATTGTTCTAAGAAACTATGAAAATTCAATTTTGTAACGGTGTAATATGGTAGGAAATTATTAGAATTTGTGAATTATGAATTCATAAGGGTTCGAAACATATTGATATTGGCAAATGCTTCGAAGATGTATGTTAAATTGAGACTCAGACAGAGCACGTGACTGATACAGTGACAAAAAAACACTATTGCAATATTAAGATATGGGGACCAAAAAAAAAAAAATGTCGTCACCTTTAAATCTTAGGTGTCCAGACATTTGCAGCCATTTCCAGACATTTTTTTAAATTCTTCCAGACTTTTCTGAAAAATAGTTGACAACCCTGGCTGGACCTTCTATCGAAAATACAATGTATATCCCGCATGTGATCTTTCCCGCTATTGATCTCTCTTGTTTCTCTAACCCCACCCATCGACTCGGGATTTAAGCCGAGCGAGCACATGGTCGATTGCTTCGGGTTTGCCGCAACTTACGGTCAGAACCAGCGATGCCACACATACCGATTTTCCGGTATTTATACCGATTTTTGAGCAAAATTTTGACCAAGAATCGGTATATACTGATTACCGATTTTTGGCAAAACATACCGATTTCATACCGATTTTTAAGATTTTAACTCAAACTTCATTCCACTTCCACATTCCCACTTAATTCAAGCTATCCTCGTAAAGATCCCGTAGAAAGGAGACAAAGTGCGGTAGCTGGCGTGGCGTAAGTTGATCTGTACAACTTTTAAAGTAGGGGAAAGGTTTGCTAAATGGGCCTATCGGGTTAAATGACCCTACGGCTGTTTGATGAAATGGTTGACTAGACAGCTTATCTGACCAGTGCATTTTGAGGGTGATACACTTAGAACATAAGGCAAGAATGAATTTTATGAATTTACAAACTCAAAAAAAGTTTAAAAAATCATACAAGGTTTTGATACATTTTGATGTAATATTTCGACTTTTAAAAATTATACGTAAAGAAGCTTAAAACAAAAACTAGGATGGTTTTTGTTTCTTACTCAAATGAGCTTAAGAAATTAAACATATTTCAGTTTTTGTGGAGGTTTATAATGATTATATAGTAAAATAACAGAGTGTTTTTGTATGCCTCCATCATGTTTGTAAAATGCCTCCATTCTAAAATAACAGGTTAAAGAGAATAAATAAATGATTTTTATCATTGAACCTTCAAATCTAAGCTCTGAATAACATCTTAAGAGAGAATTGAAGATCTTAAAACAGATATGATAAAGTTTTTCTCATGGATGAACTGCCTCCATAGTATGGCAACCCCAACTTTTGTTTTATCCCATAAAATTATAATAAACATAGATTTTTATACATCTTCAGCCTTGTTGTACGGAAATTATTACTTTCTAGCAGTTTCAATGAAATTATACGGAAATATAGCCCAAAAAACAGAAATTTTGTTCAAAACATAAATAGGTGCATTTAGCCCGCACGGTTTGAGGTTCGGCATTTTAGACAACACTTATAATAAAATCGTTTTCTTAGAAAAAGGAGAAAATTTTAACATAAAAATTACTCCAATGTATAGAAAACAGATGCCTGCACACGTGTGAACAGTTTTTGTATACATATTCGATGTGATATTTGATTAAATCAGTGTTCTGCTTAGTAGGCGCTTATAGCCCGCTCCTCCCCTACCCTGCAAAGATCTCCACGGCTCACTCTCATAATTCGTTCAGTCGTTCGCGCTGTTTTGTTCCTATGTTCTGTCAAATGATGCACTATTATAGTGCTCAACCTCAAGGCCAAAGTACTCAGATCAAGGCTGATATTTGACCTTCTGCGACTGCCAGCAGAAGGTAGAAGTTTCTAAGGATCAATTTCAATTGACAATGCTCTTGTCTCCCGAGATGCTAATTTTTCAAGGTATACACCGTTGGAATGTAATACTTGTTCAATTTGTCGCCAGATGTGGTATGTCAAGATTTGGAGTGCAATCTGATACACGGTTTGTCATATCATCGGTATAATTTTCAATTCTTCTCCATTTTGTTAGTCAAATAAATGATATCACATGTACCTAACCGCAGAGATCGCCAGGCCACGCCAGGAAAAATGGGTATTTTCAGTTTTGGAAAAACAATGTGTTTTTTAAACATATTTCTTAGGAACACCTTCTTTTAGAACACGTTTCGCATAAAATTCTTGGGTTTTCATATGATAAATGTGTGATTTTTCAAAAAATAAAATTAATTTTCCATTGCCTGAAAAAAAAATTGAAGCAACAACTCTCTCAACTTTCTTCAATCATTCCTTTTTTTAATCGCTACTCATATCTAATGCTAAAGGCTTTGAAAGCTGAAATGGCAATTTTGGCAAAAAAAAAGCCATCAACCAAACGAAGAACATCAACTTGGGCCCATATATTTACCTAGAACATCATAAAGCCATTGGATTTGTAAGTGCTTACTAAATTAAAATATCCTTTAGATTGACCTGGTTCTATTGCTTTATCAAATTCACATTCCATCTAAGCATCAATTAAAGAATCAAGTTTTTATTTAATTAATATGCCTAAACCACATGTAACCTGAAAGTGATCGCCATGCCCTTATATTTCTTATCAAACGGTAACTTTTAAATTAGATTTCCATTCAATTATAGTACTGGAAAGGAATACTTATTTTGGATTCTCATCTGAATTTTCAATTGTGATTTTTACTTTTTGTCAGCAAAAGCAGATAGTTTAAAACAAATGTATAAGTCGTAACAAACATAAAGTTCTGTTAAAATTTCAAAACCGTCTTTTTATGTAAACTTGCGTTACCTAGAACCAAGATGAAAAAAGAAGAATATATGCTAAAACACACTTAGTCACCTAGTTTTAATACTCAAATTAACATTCATAAGAGTTCTTAGACTTGCTTTTTATTGCAAGCTGCCATTTATATAAAAATTACGTTATGGAGTTGAAAATGTAAGCATTTTTGATCCACCTCAAATACCGATTTTCATACCGATTTTTAGGATTTCCATACCGATAAAAGATTTTTTTGGGTTACAAAATACCGATAAAAATGTGGCATCACTGGTCAGAACTCAGATGTAGAAGCAATCAGTGCTGCTCAAGGTTCCGAGCAGACCAGTTACACAGGGAGGTGTTGCTCTGTTGAAATCAATACTGATGTTATGAAATCGTTTGGTACATAACGCGCCGTTGTACTGAAGCGGAGATTGCAGGTTCAAGTCCTGCCGGTGAGCCGTTGTATCTTTTTCGAAAAATTCATGATATTTACGGCTTATGTTCTTTCGTTCTTTGATAGCTTATGTTTCTTTAATTCTTTCCGTCATCTACGAAAATAAAAATGTGTTTTTTTCGTATTTGATCTGTTAAATGGTGTGTTGAAACCCCACATCTGAATTTCTTTTAAGAGTATGGATGCCAGATTTTTTCAGCGCCTATCCGAGCCGGCAAATCCGGCAATTCTAAATAAAAAGCCTGGCACAATCCGGGCATTTGATTTCAAAACTGAGGATCAAAAATCAGGGTAATATTCGGGAAAATTTGGTCAAAACCCAGAAATTACTAATCGAAAATTAAGAAAAAAAAAAATTTATAAAAGATTTTTTTTTTCATACAGATATTCAATTGTATTCTAGGATTCCAAAAAAGCTTTATGATTATTTTTACAAGACTTGCTCAAAAAAATCGTTTAGGAGGCATAAATTTAAAAAAAAACTCCAAAATTTGTAGTTTCTTTTATTCATTTGCCAAATAAATCCAGGCAACCGGGTCGGGCTGGACTGTTTCCAAATTTTGTATTAAATATCCGGGTAAACCCGGAAAAAACCGAGCAATCTGGCAACCTTAATATAGAGGTATTCCTTTGAACTGTACACCCCCAATTCAGCTTTTACTCCAATCATGAGTTCTCAACATTGCAACGCCATTGGCCAAAGGTGTGAATGCCATTGGCGCTGATACGATTTGTTATCGCTGAAGTTGTATATAAATACTGTTGTGTGTTCGATACTCAGTTCCTGACGGCACATTTTTTTCTTGTTCCTGGGATGAATTAAATATCCAATGGAATGAAATCCCACTAAACGTTTTTCTTGTACTTAGCAGTCATACATTATTTTGCACGGGAGCTCGAGTCTTTATGCCAGTAGTGCTTTTCCAATCATATCATCTTTGGTGCAATGCATTTTTTAGCGTTTTTTTTTTTTTTTTTAATTAAGAGCTACCGCCGAATGGCATTGAAATTTTGCATCCTCTTCTGTGAGTGTAGTGTTGCTGTTTTTTTCGAGTACAGTCCTTATAAATCTTTTAAGTTTATAATACAGTCAATCGAATTGAGTTTTGTTGGAAATTTTAGATTAAATTTGCTTCTCTTGCTTGTTGAAATATTTTTGAGACCAAATCCATTCCACCCAGCGCTATGAATTTGTCCACCTAAAACCTATGTACATATGTAGGTAAGTGTTCCCCATCCCTTTTTCCATCGTTCTCTAGGATGTTGGATCATCCGTATCGGAAAATTCGATCGACATTTAGCTTTTCCGAGCCATTTCCAGCAACGGAGAACAACAATGTCAGCAAATTTGGCTTCCAAGAATTGGCTTTGAGAGCTCCTTCTCGCCATGCAAGCAGATAAGCCATATTAGAGAGACATGTGGCAGCTGTTGTCAATTATTATGGATCTTATGATTTGCCCTCTCTTGGCCGGGTCCTTTCTCGGTCACGGCAATTTTGATGAAATTTTGTTTCACTGTACCTACCAGCTTTAGTTGGTTGGTGCACTTGAGATAACAATTTCGTTCGGATGGAAGCGCTGCTGCAGGCTGTGATTTTAGAATGTTGAAGCTCGATTTCATTTTTTTTCCTTCTAAGTTTCTGGCTGGTGCCCATCAATTTGTTATTTTGTCCCCACGGCTTAAAAGTTGTTGGTGCGAGAGTGCGATGAGCCCAATTGATGCATACGACTGAATATGCCCAGAAGACTTTAACTTTATTTGTTTTTGTTTTCGTGTTTTACGCAGAGGAATTGAATGTATCTATACGATTTCACCGGGAGTTAATGCAAACAGGAAAACTTTTCCAATTATTGCTTCGTAAGCTTCACTTTCGATGCTATATAAATAATGGTAAACAAACCAGCAATAAAGAAAAAAACTGTGATGGAAATTTGACATTTAGATCGATGCATTTTAATAGCAAGTTCACTGGTGTTGGGAAAAAGTGGTAGAAATTTTAACATTATGAAAATTTTACCATGCAAATATGTTTTCAAGATCTTTGGGCGTTGTATTTTTTTTTGCAGCACTGTTTCTATTTCAGCCGTATGTGATAGATTTATTGCTATTTTTGCATCACAGCATGCGAAACTACAACACGTGTTGTTAAAAAACTTGAAGGCTACAGATCTTGAAAATGTTTTCGCACGGCAAAATTTTCAAAATGTGCTAAAAGTGACAAAATTTTACCACTTTTTCCAGTGAACAAAGCCTTCTAGACCTAGATTTAGCTGTCATATTTATCAAACAAGTTTTTTCAAAGATTCAGATTAATTCTAATCATACCATTGGACGATTTAGAAAAAAAATGTTAGTTTACTGAGATTTTAATTCAGAACTAGATTTGCTTGCACTTTCGACATATAAGTATACCGACTAAAAATGTGAAATGAGCTGCAAATTTTGAAGAAAAACTTTCAATTCATGACACCATTTAATGTATTTTTTTCATTAACAAGTATTCGAAGTATTGATTGACTGTTTTGTTAGATTGATATGCACAAATTTAAACAATATTTCTTTTTGTGATTCTTCTTAAGAGAATGATTCAGGATAGAATCCTCTCAACAAAAAAATTGAGAGATCTTGTAATACAATAAATTGCCTGATCATGTAATAAAAGATTTTTATGCTAATTTGAAAAAAAAATCTTATTTCAAGTGTTGTTTTTATTATATTGATTTTGTTTGGCAGAAAATGTGAGAGGAGTCTTTGTGCTTCAATAAATCGTTCGCATTCATATAAACAGTCGCCTTAAACTTCAGTTGGCGCAACTCATCAACTCTTCGTTTAAGAAATTACAGAGGTATTGTGCCAAATTCTCTTTGGAGAAGTTTTTACACTACCTGACTTATTGTTTTAAAAAACGTTAAGTCCTCTATTTCGTTGCCTTACACGGAAAATAATAAAAAGGTAAAATTTACCAAAAGAGCAAGTTGAACGTTCGCGCTCGTGGAAGCCAAAAAGGTAACTTCTATCTCTTCAAGGTGAAACTCACCTCACAGCGAGGTAAAGTTTACCTGAATCGTCCAAGAAGAAAAGGTACAATTCACCGAGAAAAAAAGGTGAATCCAAAAAAGTTGAATCCAAAAATGGTAAAACTTATGTCGTAGCGAGGTGAATTGAGGGGAAAAAAGGTACAACTCACCATGAAAAAGCGTAAATTCATAAAAGGTAAAACTTACTTCGTAGCAATGTAAAGTTGACCTGGATTAAGCTGTTAAATTTCCAAAAATTGGTATAAACACCAACGTTTTCGAAGCTCTATTTTGCTTGTTTCGCGATTTTAAAACATCAAATTTTCTGTAAAAGAGACAGTTTACTGCGACTATATTGTGTTATTCGCTGAAAACTAAGATTGCCAGATTTTATTCGGGTTTACCCGGATATTTAATATAAAATTTGGTAAAAGTTCTGTCAGGCCCGGTTGCCCGGATTTCATTGGAAAAGCACTTTCTCAAATCAAAATTTAAAACAAATTATTTATATTTTGGTTTGTTTTTAATTATGCATCCAAATCGTAATTTTTTTTAGCAAGTTTAAAAAAAGTAATCATGAAAGGTTCTTTGAAAGCCTAAATATCCATTTAAAATATGCTATTAAAAAAAACTTTTCATTTTTTTTCTTGATTTTTAATGAGTTAGTAATTCCTAGGTTTCGACCAAATTTGCTCGGATATTGCCCAGATTTTTGTCCACAATTTTGAAATCAAATGCCCGGATTTTGTCAAGTTTTTAGATGAAATAGCCTGGATTTGTCCGGAGTCCGGATACGTGCTGAAAAAAATCTGGTGCACATTAAAAATCTGGTATGTTTATGCTTCTTAATTCCTTGTACTGAGTACTTTGCAGGGAACAGCATTTTGGCTGCCTATCTTTTAATAACTGAATTTGGAAGATTTTGGAGTCGTGAATTAAAAACATTTGTCAATTTTTTTTCTATCACCTCTTGTTTAGATGATTTGGCGTGTGGAAATTTCAAAGTTTGTCAGTTTTGGATAAAATCGAGCTTTGATAAAACCAGTTAATCTAGGGGAAAGTTGGGTAAGATGGACACCCTAAAATAGAATCGCAATAGAAAATCAGATTTTGTATATCTCATCGCAGGTTTCGTACAGATGAGTATTTAAGGTTGTTTACTATCGCATTAACCATTGGAAGTAGTAAATTTCATCCATGAAGACTGTTTCTATAGATGGCTATACATGCTATCATGCTTGTAAATACACTTTTCAAAAATGGTTGGATAAAACGGACACTGAGTAGAAAAGGTATGGGAGAGTGGGGAATCATGGGCCGTTTTTTTTCGTTGTTCCATAACTTCTTCATTATAAAAGATAAAATGAAAATAAAAAATGGTATGGTTTTCAACATTTTCAAGGTATCATAAGGTTTTTTTTTAAATTTTTAATAAGTTATTTTCCCCAAATTCTGACTGTTTGAAAAAAAAGCAATATTTTTTGGATTTTGAAAAATGGTGGGGAATCGTGGGCCACCGAATCCTAATTGACCAAATAATATGCAAAGTTTATGAGTTAGAAAAGACATACACCGTCTTAGCCGAATAAGGCTTCACAGACTGAATAAAAGACGTGGACAACTTAAGATTAACATTTAACACCCAGTACCAAGATGGGAATCGAACCCATGCCATCAGTTGACCAGTGATTACCGTCTTACCACGCTAACCACTCGACCACCGAGACGTACAGTTGAGCCAAAACTGTGATTTCCTAATTCATTTCGTTATTTTAAAGTTTTTTGAGATGATGAAATAAAAAAGAGAGCTGTGTATGATCGCATAGATTCCAAAACCGGCTCGCGAACGTTTTGGCAAAATTTTTAATATAGGATGGACAAAATATTTTTCATAACTCTTCATTTAGCATAAGAAAACTTTACAAATAGGAAAAACGTATTTTAAGTTCTGAATGTGTATAAAAACATAAAAATATAGGTGATTCAAGATGTGTGGCCCACGATTCCCCACAAGCTATGATTTGCAAATTGGTTGCGTTTGTGTGACTTATTGATGTTTCATCAAAAATTCCTTTTCCACGTGAAAGATCATGACAAAACTAAGATTATAAGCGTATGAGCATATTTTTGTTATGCACTTTAGGTTCCCCATCGATGAAATTAGCGGGTGTTTTTCAATTATGTAAGTAAATTTTTCTAACTTTTTTTAGCTTGATAAATAAAAGAAGCATATGATGCGTATTTCAGTCAACAACATATAGGAATATATGCTCACGAAAAGCGACGACGATGACAGTTGGTTTGAGATTTTTATCTCAACACAAATCTGAGATATCAAAAGGGGCCCACGCTTCCCCATGGCCCACGATACCCCACTCTCCCCTACATTTTTTCGGAAAAAATTCTGTTAAAGTACCTACTCATTTTTGATAGTAAAGTATTTGAGAACGTTTTTTATCCAAAATGGAATCAACTCTAAGAGTCCTGGAGCGAAACAGTGTGATTTTCGGAATTCCGTAATTTATAGGTGCTGTGTTGTTTTTACAGTTCATGGACTGTTTGAGATGGTGAGTGTATTTCGATCGACGATTGCTCTTGCCAAGGTACTGATGATAAACTTTAAATACCTGGAGAAACTTACCTATGTATGTATCTGTTTTACCCGACCTTAAGGTGTACGTCTTACCCGCCTCAACATTTTTTTTTTCAAAACGTTTGTTGCTCAAGCCCTTTGATCCTAATTTGCAGATTTTCCTGCATATGGTTGAAGAGAAGCCTAATAAACTTTCCACATTTGAAAATGGTTGAAACTCGAAAGTAAACATGTAATGAACTATTTTCTGAGTAGAGAAAATAACATCAAATAATTGACCTTCGAATTTTTTGTTTGTTTTGCTTTTTATTATGAGACTTTGCTTGATATAAATAAACAAATGGTTCCAAAAGTATTGATAGTTACACTTTGGCAAACATATTCCCATCATTTGATTTGTGCCAAACAACCTTATTTTCGAAATGTTGAAAGTGGCTGAATAACCTGACTTTTCCGTACATGAAAACTTAAAGCTGATTTAAATTATTTTATTTTTCTTAATTCAATCATGAATTAAGAGCTTGCCTTGATGTTCTTGTTTCAGAGATACAAAGTTTTGAAAAAATAAATCGATTTCTCAAAACAAAAAGTTTTTAGAAATCGGTATAGATAAAATTTCAACTATTTCTAACATCAACCAAGTAAGTCATTGAGTATTTGATATTAAAGTTTTCAATTCATTTAACAACTTAGTCGAATGCTGCGAAATGATTTGATTTATGATTTTAAAGATATCGAAAAATCAAATAATATAAAAAGTTTCAAAAATTACGTCAATTTCCCCGTTTACTGCAAATTTGGAGAATAAAAAACGAAAACAAAACTTCAATAACTTTGCTCACAGAAATCAAAATTAGTCGCGGTCTACCGGAATGTGGATTATTTTCAGAATATTTTTATGTTTTATACTGCCGTTCTAAGCAAGATTGTCTCATGTGGAAAAACGTGCAAACGAGAAAAACGCGATTGAAATATCAGCTATATTTCCAATTTTTCTCTCAAAATAAAAAATCACCGACAGTTTTTTCGTAGTGAACAGTTCAAGTTAATCATTTTACAATGTTTTCTGCCAAAAAAAATTACATTTCCTACAAAAAAAAAACAGCATATTAGAGCCAAAAATGCTCCGTGTGACACTTTTGCGTAGAATCAGAACACATGCCGATGCTAGTTCTACGAAAATCGGTCACACGGCTACAATTCTATCATTTTAAAAGCTTGCGTAGTTTATTTTTTTCCCAAATACTCATGCTAAACCGTAATTTGAGAAATACGTTCCTCTTTGTTTATACAAATGTATAGTTGAGTATGGATCCTGTAAGTAGTGCCTACCGAAAAGTGTTTAGTGAAAATTTCTCTGAATAAAACACTCAAGGCTTCTCGCTCCTCCTTTTTTTATTTAAAAGACATACACCGTCTTAGCCGATTAAGGCTTTACAGACTGAATAAATGACGTGGACAACTTAAGATTAACATTTAACACCCAGTACCGAAATGGGAATAAAACCCATGCCATCAGTGGACCAGCGATTACCGCCTTACCACGCTAACCACTCGACCACCAAGACGTACACTTTTCCCTCTATTTTAGTGTTATTTTCAGTGAATAACATTAAATTCAACAGTTTGAACTCATCTTAAGACAAGTTTTTGATAAAATTTTCATTTTTCATAGAATTTTCTCTAGTGTGACATTCTTGCGTAGAACTATCAACATAGAAACAACCACCTTGATGAAAATTTCGTATAAGTTCAGAACAAAGTATACTTGTTTGTGTTTTTATTCGAAAGTTAACACTAAAAGAGACCGTTTCCAGCAAAAAAGTGAAAATGATCCAAAAGTCACATGGGACATTCTTGCTTAGAACGGCAGTATAGCTCTTCCGAAAGGTACACAGACTCATTTAATAAATTTTTACCTATTTTCAAAAATATTTCGAAAACAAGAATAGACAATGACAATGAATATTTGGAATCAGTGGATCAAAATTTATCAAAATTTGCTGTTATATTCTTAGTACCTCGGAAGATTTTCAATTTTATTGACATACTAGCTAATCCCGTACGAACTTCGTTTCGCAAGCAATTATAAAAATGTAATGAAATAAGATGATGTAAAGGTAAATTATTCTCTTCACTGAACAAGAAATACTTTTTCTGTAACAGTATTCATATTGAAAAGTTGAAAAATCACCCCCATTAACAACGCATCTGTTTCTTCCCAGAACCCGTTCTTCAATTCGTACGTTTACCAGAATAATTTTCACAAATGTAACGATAACTGTTGCTGATTCTTAGGAATGACGCTTATTCGTTGCATGATTATCCGAAATTGAATACTCAAAATTCTCAATGAATATATGTGCACAAAGTCATCGATCCTCAACAGCATGAACTTCTAACTTATAATTTCACATTACGGATCGATTCGTCTCACCTCAAAAATCCCCCGTACATTGATTTTTACAGCCATATAATCGCCCGTATCTTAAAACCCCAAGTTAATGTGGTCGTGAATATTGCCGACCCCTGCCCCGAAATACGATAAATGGAATAACTCCAGTGTGCTTCATCTCAATCCGGTGAATAGTAACGTAAATATCGCAAAAAAAACAGTAAACAGGTAATATGCACGACCCCTTTGGCCGACTCTTTTTACAAAATATGATACCTGAAATCGGCTGCCCGTCTTTTAAAATCCACATGTGTTAATTTTCGTTGCAACCCAATGTACAATAACGTCAGTATCGCAAAAAGAGTGAACTCATAATATGGATGACCCTTTTCTCCGACTCCTTACACCAAATTTGATATCTGAAATCGATTATCCATCTCTGCAAACTTCCGTGTGTCGATTTTCATCACAATCCGACGTATAATAACGTCAATATCGCGAAAACAGTGAAAAATTAATATGGACGACCCCTTTGGCCGACCCTCGACTAAGATTTTGATAATTGGAGTAGATTGTTCGTCCCTTATAACTCCTATGTGCAAATTATCATCACAATGTATAATAACGTCAATATCATAAAAATATTGAAAAGTAATATGGACGACCCCTTTTACAAAATTCGATACCTAAAATCGATTGCCCATCCCTCAAAACTTTCGTGTACTAATTTTCATCTGAATCCAATGCATAATAACGTCAATATCGCAAAAACAGCGAATGGATCATTTGGACGACTCCTTTGGCTGGCCCTTGACTCCGCATTTCATACCTGGAATTGATTCCTCGTCATTCAAAACTCCTATGTGCAAATTTTCATCTTAATCCGAATTATAATGACGCCAATATCTCAAAAATATTGAACTGTTGATATGAATGACCCCTTCTGCCGCCCCTGACCCAAAATGGAATACCTGAAACCAACTGGCCATCTCTCAAAACCCTCATGAGCAAATTTTTATCACAACCCGACGAAAAATAACGTCAATATCGCGAAAACCATACTTTTCTTGTATGGACGACCCTCTTCAGAAGGGGTCATCCGAAAATCTGAAAACATTTTTCATCATTCCTAGTCCTCATGAGCATCCATGCCAAATTTCAGCTTCTAGCTCTTAAGACGGCTGAGTCTATAGAGGAAAAACAAACAAACAAACAAACCCACAGAAATTGCTTTTTATATATATAGATAAGAAAATGAAAAATACGATAGTTATAGTTATATGAATTCCGGAAATAGTTTTTTTGTCTAAACGATTTTTTCGATAATCGCTATGAAATCTGTATGTTTTGCCAAAAATTCGTATTCAGTATACACCGATTTCTGAAGCAGCACTTTTGTGCCTTTTATTTGACTTAAGTCCCTTACAACGTACAAATGATGAACTTTCCCAACTTTCAAGTTCGTTTATGAGTACATATAGTTCACTCATGGGAATGAGGCAAAATAAATCACCAATGTACATATTAATCACTTTTGCAAATTTCAAGTTCATTAATTAGTACATAAACTTCATTCAAGGAAATTGGGCAGTTGATTCTCTTTGTCAGCTAAAATGTAACTATAAAGCCTTCATTAAAGTAAAAATGTGACTGTAGGTTGCTTGGGCAATTAGTATTTACCTTTTGAATCAATTGAATGAGAAAACGGTATTATTTACTATTTTGCTAGGTGAATGCAAAAAAGATAAAGTTTACCTATTTGCTTAATGAATTAATAAAAGATGAAATTTACCTTTTTGCTTGGTGAATGAAAAAAAAAATACCGAGAAAGATGGGTGGAAAAATCACAAAGTTCTAGGCAAATTTGACCTTTTTTTTTTAATTTTCCATGCAGATTTAAAAATCTCCTCAAATGGAATGTTGAAAGTGCCCTGGACGAACCATGCGGCCACTGTGGACAGCGTTTGAGTCTTCTAAGCCACAGGTCATGAGTTCTTTGTCTTTGTCTTTGTCTTTGGCAGATATAGTATATTAGACTGAGTCGATTTGGATCATTTTTGAATTTGGAGTTTTAAAAGCTTCGTTATGGTTTAAAACTCATCCATGGTTTTTTGCAATACATTTTTCGATACAGTTAATTATAGATGGTTCGGCCGCCATGTGAGTGCACATGTGCCTCCTCTTTTGGGTACTACTTCTTGAATACGGTTAATTGGTGCGGGACAAAGAATCAAGTATGTGGTCAAGCTTCTGTTTCAAATGCTCCTCGCTCTTTTCACCACTTTAGAATTTGCTACTGATCATCTATCCGTCCTCATTTCAACTCTTTAACCCTCATCGATAAAGCCGCAACTTAATTTCATACAACAAATTCACGGTGATTTATCTTCTAATAATTGTAAGTTGTTTAACAGGGGTTTGTGTTTTAGCATCAATAAACGATAAATTCGATTGACATCACTGCTGGGGCCTCGCGAAGTATTGCATAGAAAGTAGTCATGTAATACCTCGCTGGGCACCCAGCAGTGATATCAATTGAGTTTATAGTTTTTCAATGCCAGAAGACACGCTCCCATGAATCACCTAATAACTTATTTGTCTAATTAGATACGAAGTTACGGTCTTGGACAAAGTTATTCAGCGGAAAATTTCCTTTAGAGAATTTATAAATTGGCAGAGAAACCATCATCAGGTTCGGTTCCACACATGAAACAAACATGATGTTGAATTTTCAGTACAAAATATTAAATTTTCCCATACAAACATAAAAGTTCCAACTTATTCATATAAACATTACTTAGAAATTCTGCATGAAATCTTGGATGAGTTTTGAACCAGAACGAAGATGTTTAGACCGCTGGGTTGGAGGATTTCAAAAATAACCTCAAATCGACTCAGTCTAATAATATAAACTCTTTCTGTGCGCTGGTGGTGTTGACGTTAGTATAAGGTTGCCAGAATTTTTTTCAGCGCGTATCCGGGCCGGACAAACCGGGCAATTTTTATATAAAAACCTGGCAAAATTCAGGCATTCGATTTCAAATTGACGACCATAAATCCGGGCAATATCCGGGCAAATTTTCTCAAAACTTATGCCGTGTTTTTTATTCCGGAGTTGCTTTTGAATCCGTCCAAACAAAAAAAGATTTTCGATTTTCGAATTATTCCATACGTGCGTGAGAACCAGTGCAATGTTTACATGCAGCTGTCATTTTGTTTTCCCTTCTGGATTTTTTCACTCGATTCTTCACATCCGGATTGTCTTTTTTCGTGTCCGGATTGCACTGGACAACAAATAGTACGATTTTGCTTGGCTGAGAGGTTCAAAATCGCGGCAATAATAATTTTTCCGTTCATTATTTTAACTGTTTTGCTTTCAGCCCCAAACAGCTGTTTATTGTTTTGACAACAACATTGAGAGTTTTGGTGAACTTCTCCCAAAATTGACTTTTTTTCCTCAGGGCGACTCCGTCCGTTTTTCGAGCGAAACTAGTTTGCCTCTAGAGTAATAAATGAGCACGATGACAGCAGTAAGAGCGAACCTAGGTTGCCTCTGAGGTGAAGAAAAACACGGTATCTGAAATTCCTCAACAAAAATCAAGAAAAAAAAATTAAGAAAAATGTTTTTCATCTAAAACTTATGGATAGATTTTGAACCGCTTTAAAAGCTTTTAAAAAACCATGATTAGTTTTATAAAATTTGCTCAAAAAATTTCGTTTTGGAGGTGTTTGTTGTTGGTTTTTTTTGTTGAATGTGCAA
Source organism: Uranotaenia lowii (assembly GCF_029784155.1). Classification (NCBI taxonomy): domain Eukaryota; kingdom Metazoa; phylum Arthropoda; class Insecta; order Diptera; family Culicidae; genus Uranotaenia; species Uranotaenia lowii. The sequence goes on from NC_073693.1 coordinate 85,296,239, forward strand.
AATAAAGTGAATAAATCCGGGCAAAATCCCGGCATTTTTCAATGGAATCCGGGCAACCGGGCCGGACAGAACTGTTCTCAAATTTAGTAATTAATATCCGGGCAAACCCGGATAAAACCGGGCAATCTGGCAACCTTACGTTAGTAAGATGCTAGCCGTTATATCATTAAAAGATGTACGTTTTAGTCTTAAGTAGGAATTAGATCAGTTCAAAGAAACATTGCAAACAAATTTTTGCTTATATACTTTTTTGGAGACAAAAATTAAAATTAAAATTGAAAAAAATATACAAATTATTCCTACAACAAAAAACGGAATTGGACTTCTATATTGAAATAAAAGTAACTATTAGCATTTATAATTTTAATTTAAAATTTTCCACTTCAGTACTTAGGAAATTTATTCATATTCACAATTTTATTTTAACAAAACGGGTTTAGCATGCGGAGTATAATATTGTTATCATATACAGATATTCTCAGTGGCCATTTGAGAACTATCAACAATTTTTCCCTTTCGGAAATTACCCTATTTTAGATCCCCCGTAGCGAGCCTCTCGAAAAAGATATCCGATGACATGAATTAGCATTGACATTTCGCTTCTTTTTTTTTGGCAGTCCCATCTGATTTCGTTCGGCATCGATCGGAAGTCTAGAATTGAAAAAGGACCCAATTCCATGTTAGGACGACCATGAAGACAACGGCCGGAAGGTCCGGCACGAGATTGGCGGGACATCATAAAATATATGACTCCAAGGGATTACTGCTACACTTTACGCATTTTGATTTTCCGTTTCGGGATACTTTGTCGCTCTGGAGAATTCACATAGCATAGAAAACTTGAATGTCAGATTTCGGAAGGATTGGAAACGCTTACTTTATGAGATGATTTCATGGCACTATAAGTTTTTTTTATCATCCAATGATGTCATTTTTGTTTTTTTTTGCCATTTCTTTTCTTCAGATTAAGGTGCAAGCCATAGGGAAACAAAGTTTCATCCATGGAAATATCCATTCGATATTTATGACATATCAAGTGTGGGGATGAGGTAGAAAATTCTTCCTACGCAGATAGTTTCTGATTTTTGATTGATGTAACCTTTTCAAACAAAGTAAATGTTAACTTTATTTGAGCAAAAAATGCTAAGCAAATTATAGGATCCTAATTAACTAGAGAGTATGACGATCCATATTTCCTCATACTGTATGATGATTCACCAAAACATGAGTGTAATGTTATTCTTATTGCAGATTATTCTGTCCTTCACGAATATTACCACGATTGCATCAACAATTGATTAACCATTTGAAATCCTTCGACTCGAATGTTAACTTCGAGCGGGTGAAAAAAACTTCCAATATTTCCCAAATCGACCCACGGAAGCGATGAAAAATTAACTACTCACGAATAAAAGGGAGCTGGAGCCTTGTTGTAGGTTGGTAAATTATCCAAGTTCTGGCGGAACTCCTCGAAATCTGCATCGGCCATCCTGGCACCGACGGAGACCCCGGAAGGGATACACACTCGCGATAATTATCACTCTTTCTAGTTCCGGAAGAAAACCTTTCGTTGGCACCAATAAATCCAAGAAGGAAAAAACTAATCAACCTAATTTGTTCCCAGAAAATCAGCAGCAGGGTGAAAAACTTCACACGCACGGAGTTCCAACTTTACTTTACATCGACACGGAACCGCGGAGAAAAATACACTACACACTGCTGGGGGAAAATCTGTCGATATTTCCCGTGTGCTATTGCGAGTTGCTATTTGCGATTTCCACCACCAACACTAATACATCGGCAGATCGGGGGGAGCGAAAATTTGCACTCACTTTTTAGGCTTCTCACTACATGGGGCGCTCTTCTCACGCTGGAGTGAATAAGTGAGAAGGGAGTTTTCGGTTTCATGCTTTTGTTGCATTATCGTTGCTCAAAGCGAAGGACCCTACATAAATGATGCCCAAATTGGTTACGATTTTTTTCTATTCTTTCTCACTAACTTTTGTCGATGAAAAATGAAAAATGTTATTATCTAGAACCTTTGATGTTCCCGTTTGTTATTTCTCTATAAAATGTTTGGAATTGTTTTTAAATAAATCTATACTGCCCCTACTTTCATAACAGTCCCATATGCAAAAACGAGCAAGCGAGAAAATCAGCTTTTTCTGTTTTGGAATATATTTTTAAATTGTGACCACAGCTTTCAGCATAAACAAAAATCGTTTAATGGAATATGTTCTAGGTTGTCATAATAAATCGTAGGACCTGAGTTTTTCGAAATTTGGTAACTGGTAAGGTCTGGAGCACCATTTTTGTTTGTTATGGGACTGTTATGCGGGCATATTCGAGACCTTTTTCAAATCTACTCGCATAACAGTCCCATACAGAATATGGTTTGCTCGCCAAGCTACCTTCTTAGACTTAAGTTTGATCATTTCTCAACTTGTAAATGTAGTTCGTGAATTCTACATTGTAAGTTGAATCTTATCATGGTTTTTAGTTGTTTCTGATAGTTTTTCTCACAGGAAGACCATACTTCCTTTATGTTAGCCTGTCTTTCAAAAATTGTAGTTAAATTCACTGTGTAGTGTGCATAATTCAACGTCAAGTGAGTTGCATCTTGTTTAAATGACTTAAAGCAATAAATCAAAGATAATTTCACTGAAAGGAACATAGTAAGTTAACTACATCCGTGATATTTCACATATGGGACTGTTATGCGTGTATATTTCTTATGGGACAGTCACTAGTTGATATTTTTTTTCGTAATTTCTAGAACAAAGCCTCTTTTTTTATTGTTGTATATTGAAGTAAAATGTTCAAAATGACGAACTGTCAGGTTAGATAAAAAATGACGAAAATTCATATGGGACTGTTATGCGAGTAGGGGCAGTATAGGTATATATAAAAAGCCATTTTTGTGGCTTTGATTGTCCTCAATAGGCTCAGTCGTTTTAAGAGCTAGAGGTCTGAAATTTGGCATGGATGCTTATTAGGACCAGGAATGATGAAAAATGTTTTCCGATTTTCGGATGACCCCTTCTGAAGGGGGCCGCCATACAAGACAAGTATTGTTTTCGCGATATTGACGTCATTTTTCGTCGGATTGTGATGAAGATTTGCACATAAGGGTTTCGAGAGAAGAGCAATTGATTTCAGGTATTGCATTCTGGGTCAGGGGTCGGCAAAAGGAGTCGTTCATATGAACTTTCCACTGTTTTTTGCAATATTGACGTGATTTCACATCGGATTCAGATAAAAATTGGTACACGAGAGTTTTTCGGGGCGGGCATTCGATATCAGGTATCAAATTTAGAGTATCGATCCAACGAAAGCGGTCGTCTATATTAACTTTTCAATATCTTGTGATATTGACGCAATTATACATCGGATTGAGATGAACATTTTCAAGTAGGAGCCCTAATTTTGAGCAAAGGATCGATCGAAGGCGTCGTTTAAGTTAACTATTCACTGTTTTTGGAATATTGACTTTATTATACATCGGATAGGGATGACAATATGCACACGGGTTCTGGGACGTGCAATTGATTTCAAGTGTCAAAATTTTTGCCAGGGGTCTACAAAAGGGGTCGTATTAATATTTAACTATTTTTTTTTGTGATATTGACGTTAATATGCAATGGATTTGTTTGAAAATTTACACATGGGAATTTTGGGGGAAGAGCAATCGATATCAGATATCAAAGTTTGTAAAAGATGTTTCCACAAAAGGTTCAATTTTTTGGAAATATTTGCGTTGTTATGCAACGATCGAGTCAAAATTTACACACGGGGCTAGGACGGTCAATTGATTTTTTGTTTCAGTATTTGTATCAATCAAACGACAAAAAAGAGGGTCATCCATGTTAACTTTTAAATTTGTTTTTGTAATAATTTGATAAGTATGTATCGCATCGAGACGAAAATTCATACACGGGGTATTTTTTTCACAGCCAATTGATTTCTAAAGTTTTAATAATAATGGCCAGTCAATTGTAAGTTAAAATTAAAAATTTAGATTTAAAGTTTAATGTTAAAAAGTAAAATATAATTTTAGTGTCCACTGAGGAGGAGCGAATGCCAGAGTAGCTCGAAACGTATGGACAACTGGTAAATCTGTTTTATTATTATTAAAACTCACCGAAAAACGTCGATAATTTCGAAGAACAAACAATCGCGGTGATAAATTAAAAATTTAATTTCAAATTTAGTAGTAGACGACAGAAAAATTAATCGGCCATCTAACGTATTCAATATTTTTGAAATTATTGCTCAACAATGCATTCGGAAATGCATCTGGAAAATTCATATAAACTTTTCATGACATATCCCAAGTAGAAAGCGAAATAGAGTTCGTACGGGAGCAGCTAGTTAAGAATAAAATAAATGAATGTTAATGTTTTTCAAAAACAAATATTTTTGTTAAGTAATTTTACACCTTACCAGACAAAAATATAGAAATTTAGTAGTTATATCAATCCGATTTTTATAGAAATTTTTTGGTTTAGAAACATTTATCAGAAATTCGAAAAAAAACCCACACATCTTAACTCTTATTTTATGTTAAATAGATTTTCACATTTCTGGGCTACAACATATCGCAAATTTATTTGCAGCCTTTAATTGCCATATTTAAGATGTAGATTCACTTTTTTCTTTCAACAAATCTAACGATTTTTTCGAATATTCGATCAAAAAACTTTTCTATCATATTTTTAAGCGAATTTAAATAAAGATAAAAGCTGAAATTTATGTCAATGTGATTTATTTAAATTTAATTTGTATTAATTTTGAGTTATTTGATCTATTATGAACCTTTCTAGTAGATAATCTTTTTTCTACACACTAAGACTTTCATTCGATTTCCAATGAAAAAAATTGCTGGAATCGTTCAGCAATCCATTTTTTTTTCTGGAAACCAGCAATCGATTTTCTAATTACTGGATTTTTCAGCATTCGGTCGTGTTCTTGCCATTTTTGCTGAAAAATCAGCAATCGGTTTTCAAATTGCTGAACTTTCCAGCAATAGATCTATTTGCTGGAAAATCAGCAATCGAGTTGTCAAATTGAGGTTCGTTAGTTTTCGCACGCCAAAGCAAGATGGAACTCTATTTTTTCGAATAACGATTAGATTAATACAATTAATTTGATTATCAGACATCATGTCAAGGATGAATTTTTATTAGATTGGTAGATTTTATATTAAAGATACTAATCAAAACTCTTTTTTTCAGGTGGCCGATGAACAACACAAGCTGCCATCTCAGAGCCGGTGTTGAAATATTGAAAAAAAAAATCATGTTTCTGAAAATAAATACATCCCTTATTGAAAAATGTGAGAAAATAATTGTTTTCATTGCTTATTAAAGGGTGATACGGTCAAAATTTGGTCAATATCAACTTGACGTATTTCTTTCAATTTTGCATTTAAAAAAACTGAACACCCCTCATTTTGAAGGTGTGTGTAGAATGTTGCTCCTATTTTGATTTTGGAATTCACTCTTCAGTTGTCAAAATGCCGTCCAAGAAAGAAGAGCAGCGTTTCAAAATTTTGCTCGCGCATCGCGAAAATCCGAGCTACTCGCACGCAAAGCTGGCAAAATCGCTAAAAGTTGCCAAATCAACCGTTACAAATGTAATTAAAGTGTTTGAGGAACGTTTGTCGACAGCCAGGAAGTCTGGATCGAGGGGAAAACGAAAACCGGAAGCCGCTGAGACGACAAAGAGAGTTGCCGGTAGTTTCAATCGAAACCCTAACCTCTCTCCAAGATGCCGCAAATAAGCTGGGTGTATCGTCTACAACCGTGCATCGAGCCAAAAAACGAGCCGAACTATCGGCTTACAAGAAGGTAGTGACTCCAAATCGCGATGATAAATAAAATACGACGGCCAAAGCGCGATCCCGGAGGCTGTACACGACGATGCTGACGAAGTTTGACTGCGTGGTAATGGACGACGAAACCTACGTCAAAGCCGACTACAAGCAGCTTCCGGTACACGAGTTTTAAACGGAAAAAGGAAGGGGAAAGGTAGCAGATATTTTCAAGCACATGAAACTTTCAAATTTCGCGAAGAATTATCTGGTTCGGCAAGCCATCTGTACCTTGCAGCATTTTCATAGCTTTCGGGACTGTCAACCAAGAAATTTACGTGAAAAAGTGTTAGAATAAACGTCTGCTGCCTTTCCTGAAGAAACACGATTGTTCCGCACTGTTTTGGCTGGATTTGGCTTCTTGGCATCATTACGGTAAAAAGGCCATGGAGTGGTACGCCGCCAACAACGTGCAGGTGGTTCCCAAGGAGAAGAACCCTCCAAACACGCCAGAGCTCCGCCCAATTGAGAAATACTGGGCTATTGTCAAGCGGAACCTAAAGAAGACCAAAAAAACTGCTAAGGACGAGCAGCAGTTCAAGGCAAACTGGCTTTCTGCGGCGAAGAAGGTGGACAAGGTGACTGTACAAAATCTGATGGTAGGGGTTAAGCGTAAGGCCCGGCAATTCGTATTTGGAAAAGCGTAAGCCCAACTGAATATTTTTCCTGAATTTTATACTAATAAGACTTGAAAAAGAAATTTAATTTGATTTTTCAAATAAACGATTTCACCGATTTACACGCATTTTCCCTTGACCAAATTTTGACCGTATCACCCTTTATATGCATAGCCAGTATTCAATACTTAATTTGGAATAAAAATATAAATGTAAACCCAAATACAGCCGATTGTTTTGGGAGAAATGGCTGGTTTCCAGCAATCTGGATTGCTGATTTCCAGCTATTTGAATTGCTGGAAACAAGGCTTAATGTCCACCAAATTTCCAGCGAGGTTTCCAGCCAAAAAAAAATAATTTGCTTTGCAGCAAGAAGTAAAAAAATCAAAAACTGGGAGTTACAGAGCTTTTAAATATCTGTTCACTCAAAATAATTTAAAAATTATTTTACGGAGTTTTGCACGTCGAGTAAGTGTATGTTCATACCATGTGTCTTGTAGAAGCGGGAATTTTTGTTGATAAATTAACATATATGTTTAATAAGTTCAGTTTGAGGGTAACACGCTTTTGACACATGGCTCGAACATTTTATATTGATTTACAAATCAATAGAAAATTTAAAATTAATTTTTAAATACTTTTTTAAAAAATACTGAACTATAAAAATTGTGCTTACAGAAACTAACAGTTTTATCGGTCTTTCTTTTTCATTCAGCTGATAAAAACTTTTAAAAAAGTTAAAAATTATAAGAATTTGGAAGAAAATAAGTTTTCTCCTTAGTATGCGCATATATGTTGCTTGCCTCTCCTTTAAATACTTTACTACCAAATAACTGACTCGTGAATTTCACGCAAAGTCAAAGTATATGTTTGAAAATCCGTTTTGTGCATTTTTTTTCAACCGTGTGGTGATAAATTCTTGAGCTTGAGCTTGAGCTTGCTATCAACTACGGTCCACCTACGGCCCCTCCTGGCCAATGGCATAATGGTTGCACTCCGTGATTGGTTCGAGATAATCAACATTGCACAATGAACCAAATGAAAGGTGCTGGGAGCAAGCAACGCAATCTCACTGTACAATTTTGAGGATCTCCTACTTTTAAATGAACCAATAACGACGCCGGCCAAGTCCATGTAGTCGATAGGAGGAAAGGAAGTACAGCACATGTGGAGATATGTTTAGCGGAGGCCGGCTGTACGCCATCCCTCCACAAATCTCCACGCCGAATATTTGGGGGAAAAAGGTAATATGGTATGGAAAATCACCTTGGTAGGCGATAAAACCACTTGAAACCTAAGCTCCTAATATCCTACACAGTAAACGAAAACTACCGAGTTCGGTAATTTTTTTTACCGAATCAGTTCTGTAATTTGGAAAAAATCGGTAATTTATGATTTTGACGTCTATTTTCTAGCGAACTTCGTTGATCGAATCTTCAATTACCGAGGTTCGTTTAGATATATGTAAACAAATCGGTTTGTCATCAACTTTTCGGTAAAAAACGCAGAACAAACTGTAAAATAATCCTCCCGTCATATGTCGCTGCCAAAACAAGCGACGAAACTGTCTCTCTCTCTCTCTGATACCTGTAATGTAGTGGCATCTCGCTTGCGCTAAGTTTCATTTCTCGCTCTTGCAACCGTGTTCAATCGGTTCAATCGTCTCGAGTTTAATCGTGTGAGCAAACACAGCGGAATGCAAATAATTTTTACCAATCAAGCGTCGCCATCTTCGTCGGTCCGCGTGTCAAATTGTGTTGTGGTTTTTATTTTTTAATCATACGCTGGTAAGTAAAGAATAGCTGGTTAATGGTGCCCCTCCGGACAATCACCCTCACCAATATTAGCAGCAGCCGTCGCACTAGTGGCATTCATCCAGCTGTAGCAAAAAATGCACGGCAGCTGAATACCGCCAGCATCAACGCCTTTTTTTTAATCGGTTACATATCTATTGTATTAGGGTGAAACGACGAATTGGCGGTCGCAACAAACATCGTCATTCGGGTGACCATCATCAATAGCAGCAACATTCACAGTTCCAGCTTCCAGCGATCATGTTTCCGGTGAACCCTTCAGAATTTGATCCCAAAACTCCGCATCCGGCAGCTGATTAAATCGGTTTGTGGGAGAACGTCCAAATCAGCACTATATTCCCAGCACCACAGCGTTTGCAGCAGCAGCATCACCGCCAACAGCAACATCTACCGCGGCACCAGAATGTCACTTCCCGTTCCTGATTGCTTTCGATATGCGATTGACGGAAATCAACAATTATCCGAATCTGGGTGGAATGTCTGCTATAACGAGAAGGGCACCCGGTATGATGATGGAGGAGAAAGGCAGCATCGAATAGATCATCCGGAGCAGCAACAGGGGATTTTTCGTTTGCCTGTAAGCAGTCAGCCTTTTATTAACACCAAGGTAAGCAAAGACTTGTTAATTTTGTGTGTTTTACATTATATAATGAAATCGGAAGTTAGATTCTGATAATTAACAGATTGTAGACACACGTTTTGGATTAGAATAGGAGCGACGCTCACGATTAGACTCCATTCGGGTTAAGTCCTCTGATGACACGTTTGAATATAGATTAAAATTCAGTTTTGAATATACTGTTTTGTCCGGGATTTTCATCCTGCTCTCATTTATGCTGCATTTGATAAAAGTGATCTCAGTAATTAAATATTATTATTATATGTATTCTGAATATTACAGGTTGTTCGATTAAAAAAATATCTTCGAAAACCGCCAGTGTCGATTCTAACCGTGGGATGCTAAATTGTCATTGTTTCCCTAAACTGATTGAATTTTGATTGATTTATAAAATAATGAATCTAACAGGGATTTTGTTATGTTTTACACTTGGGGTTGATCTAGTGATTGGTAGCTCAGAATACCGACATTATTGGTTTGAGCTTATAAGCTTATAAGGTTCGATTCTGATTTCTTTCAGCTTTCAAATATCAGATTCAGATTTTAGATTCACATTTCGATCCGCATTCGAGATTAAGATTTTAGATCTAATTTCAGATTCAGATTTTAGTTCAAGATTCAGGTTTTAAATTCAGATTTGGATTTCGAATCCAGATTCAGATATAGGGTTCAGTTAAGATTTAGATCCAGATTTTAGATTCAAATTTAAATAAAGATTTCAGATTCAGATTTCCAAATCCGTTTTAAATTGGAGATTTACATTGAGATTACGATTTAAGATTCAGATTTCAGTTTTCGATTCATGTTTCAGTTTACGATTCAGATTTTTAAATTCAGATTTCAAATAGAATCCGATTTTGAGCTCAGATCGAGATTCAGATTTAGGTTTCAGTTTGAGATTTTCATCCAGATTCAAAATGGAGATTTTATATTGAAATTAATTTAAAGATTTCAGGTTCAGATTCAAATTTGCGATTCAATATAAAATTTGAGATTCACATTTATATAAGCTTTTCAGATCTAGGTTCAGATTCATATTAAGGTTTCCGAATCAGATTTAAAATTCAGATTTAAGATTCACATTTAGATTTGAATTTCAGATTCAGATTTCAGATCAAGAAGGTTCACCTGGAGCTTGCGATATCTAGCAGATGATTGTTCCACCTACTGGTCTCGCGGTGGCCAGGAAACACACGATGCTATGCGCAATGTGGAAATTCGTTGGATCAGTTTATGTTTCCAAAAAGGTTGGTTGTATGGTTTTTCTGAACACAAAATTTGTTCTAAATTATTACCATTTCACTTCTAGCGTCTGTGTGGTGGAAGCCCGTGGTTTGGATGATCTGGTCCTCCTAGTCAACTATACTCCTAAATTTCCTTTACTACACACACCTTACCGAAGTCAGTTTCGGAGTGGCCAATGTGGTAAGTTTACTATTGTAAACATCAAATTAATGCAATATCGCAGTTTTTTTTAATAACATTTATCGCTAGAATCTTTTGTATCAGAATTTGTTCAGTTTTGTAATGTTATACTGTGAAATTTTATACTTCAGATTGTTTTCCCCCTAAAATTTCAATTGGCTTTTTAATTTCAGTTGAAATTTGGTTTCTAATAAAATGATGCAAGCTTATTTCATATTTTTCCTTTACATTTTTCTAGTGCAGAAACGGATTCCATCCGGGGCGGTGGGAATCTGACAACCACCATTTTTCACATTTCAACCCTAACTGAGCTAATGGCTTGCTGCGGTCTGGTCTAAGACTACAAACCAAGGGAGGATAAGCTACACGTGGTCGGGCACGTTGCGAAGTCAGACAAAAGTTTATCATCTATCGTCTGTAGAGGTGACGCTGAACGAGCAAAGATCCGGGATTCGCTGTGGACGACCTACTTTTGCTTCTCGCATGACATGCTCGTCGACTACATGAATCTGGTATTTTATTTTTTTTTCTGATTATAAATTTATTCAAAAACTATTCTGAAAATTTTAACATAAATAATTATTTTTCGCTTCTATAAATACTAACATTTTTTTTTATTGCTGTAGATACTCGAGCTACTGGAAACCAAATTAAACCTGGACATAAACCAGCAGAAACAAGGCTGACATTACCTAGCTTACCACCATCAGCTGATCTTTAGCCGAAAAAGGATACGTTTATGTCAAACAATATTGTTCGGTTGGGTGCGGTGTTCCATACAAATGTGTTAAGTAACTTGATAATAAATGGCATTTATGTTTGAATAAATTGTAAATTATTAACAGCTTTGATTTATGAATTCAATTGGTCGTCGTAAATAAAGGTAAGTGTTTATTCATAATCATTACCATAAGTTTAGTTGTTCCACCTTGACTCACAATATTCTTCTTTTATAGGCCTATATTTTAAAAACTTGGTGGCAAAAGCTAATTTTTATTGAATATTTACCGAAAACTTAATTATATCCGAAAATAGTAAAACGTTTAGTAATTTCAGCTTATGATGCACAGCGCATAACGCGAGATAATCGGAGTCTCCAGACGACACTTGAAGCGAAATTTTTTAACTCTGATGAGCACAAATGGACATAATAATATTAATATTTTTGTTTTTTTTTTTTCAAAGTTCTTTAAACTATTATAATTATAAAGTCCATCTGTGCTCATCAGAATTGAAATTTTTGCTTCAAGTGTTTTCGAGAGACTTCGATCATCTTGCGAAAAGCGCTGTGCATCATAGGCTGAAATTACTAAACGATTTATCGGTTTTCGCAATAATTACCGAAAATTTTACAGTTTTCGGTAAATATAGACGACATTCCGGTAAAAATTACCGATTTTTTGGTTCAAATAGCCGATTATTTCACATTAAAATTACCGGATTTCGGTAATTATTTCAGGTATTTCGGTAAATTTTACCAATTATTCGGTAAATATTGCCGAAAATGTTTACTTTATTCGGTAAAACTAAGGGGTATTTCAGTAAAAATTACAGACAATTCGGTAAAATTTACTGGTTGTTCGGTAAACACTACCGAATCTTTACAGCCTTTCGGTAAAAAATCACGGTATTTCGGTAATATTTATAGATATTTCGATAGCAATTACAGGTTTTTCGGTAAACATTTCAGGTGTTTCGGTAATAATTACAGGTAATAAGGTAAACTATACCAGTTGTTCGGTACATATTAACGAGCTTATATAGTTTTTCGGTAAAACTTCACCGGCCTTTCGGTAATATTTGCAGACATTTCGGTTCAACAATACCGGTTATTCGGTAATCTATCGAGCTATCACGTTGACAACTGTCAATAATTTGACAGATGATCTTAGATATGATCAGCCGAGTTTCGATAATTTTTTACCGAAAAGAGTCTGTAATATTTGACAGCTGTCATTTCTCTGCAATGAAAAAAATTACCGAACGGTTTAACGAACTCCACATGTTAGGATTTCGGTAAAAAAATTACCGAACTCGGTAATTTTCATTTACTGTGTAACCCGCCTCAGTTTCCTATTGAAACTCCTGATTAAGCCTAGAGGCCATAAGAAATGAAAAATGATAAATAGGTTGTAAGATTGTAAAGTTTCTGATGATTGATTATTTTAATAATTAATTTAACTGTCCCTAGCTAAACTCGGCCTCATATAATTGGATATCAGAATTTTGTGATGTGATTAAATTGATCTCTGAGGAATTAATTTAAAATTATGAATGCGCTGTACAGTTCGTAAAAAATCTATCAACAAACTATTAATCTATGCACAATTGAGTTGTTTTAAAAATCCTATAAAAATTTGAAAAAGTGGTAATTTATTCGAATTCGTTGGTACAAACGAGGTTGACACTGTTTATTTAAAAAATTAATGCTTGTGATGAAAATTATCCGAGAAGTAAGGAAATTACAATTTGGATTGATTATGTATCGACTTTGAAAATTCTGCTATCGCATTAAACTTGTATTATTTCTCCTGGTGGACATCATGTTTATGTTTGTGAATGAAATATTTACCTAACGCGAAATCCTAAAAACAACTTCTTTTATTCATACTTTGCATTTTGTGCTATAAAAACATCTGAGACTTCTTAAGTTTAATCTAATAATTTTTTTACGATTTGATTGTATTGTTAGTTTTTCACTGGGTATTTTGAAAATTTTATAATTAAATATGTGCAAAGAAAATTCATGAAAAATAACAAATTATCCGAGTCAGGAAAATAAATGTAGTGAACCTTTGAAACATCAACAATATATTTTGAAAATTATTCATGTGGTATTATTTTAAAAGATTTAGATTCCATTTTGCTAGTTTGGATGGAAAGAAAAGTGTTGGCAAAGGGATATAGAATAATTGGAATTTCCTCACCGAGTTTAAGTAGGCTGCGTCTCACTCTGCGATCGAATTCGTTTAGTCTTGTTTTTGGATGCTATTTCAGTGGTCTTCATATTCCCATTCGAAGGAATTCGATATTTAAAAAGAATCCACCATTCACATAAAACAGATTTGAATAAAGATAGAATTCTTCCACGAAATTGACAAATATGTTGACGAAGATTGAACCGAAAAAATACCACCATAAACGTTGATGAACTCGTTCGAACAAGTAAGCAAGCTAAAAAAAACACTCTTCCCTTCTCCCTTTTTCCCTTCCCATCAAATATCCAAATACGGCACTTTTCACTTTCGACGATTTTTAAAATTCAGTTCCTTTGTAACTGAACCGTCCATATAGTTCTAGAAACATTTTAAATCCACGTGGAAGGAAAAATTATGCGCAATCATCGCACCAATTCACTCGCCAAAACCAAGAAAAAGGAAAGAAGAACTTGTCGAACTTTCAGGAATTCTCGCCTATATTCAGCCGAATGAATATACTAAAAAAAAAAAGAATATACTAAAATACACTTTTTCACAACAGTTCTTCGACACCATCCAATGCCACTCCATCGAGAAACACTCAATCACACGATCAAATTATTTATTTTTCAAAAACAAACATCGGAAAAATTGCTATAAACAGGAATTTTCACGGACCGCAAAGAAAACGCGTGTGCTGCAAATCGGGCAAATGTCGTCCCAGTCCCAATTTTACTAAAACCAACTCGCGGTCCTCCGGTAATCATTTCCCTGATGTATCTCGGATCCCTGTCAACCAGAAGAGCACTTTTAGATCATTTCAATTAAATTAATCACATTTGTTAAAAACTTTATCAAAACCACAGTCGGAGCTTTTCACACGGATACCACACATTTTTATCGTAGTTTAAGAATGAAAGCTTCCAATATCCAAACGAAACCACATTTTCTTCGCGTCGCCATTTTACGTTTTTTTCTTCCAACTTCCAACCCAACATCAATTTTTGTCACACAGAAAACCTCTGAATCTCATAAATTCAGCTGAAATTTTACGATATAAGCCAACCACCACGCTAATAGACAACCAGTTTCCGGGATTGAATTCACCATACTTCATCGGAACCCCATGAAACCACGACACCGAAACGGGAAAACTATTCGGACTTCTCTGCGACTTTTCCTCAAAAAACCATACAATCTGCTTTCAATCGCTTCATTTAACAAAATCGCACAAGAAACAACTAAAAATCTAAAATCCCACTGAAAATGTTGGGAGCAACCGGTTGGCAAAAAAACCTCAGGACCGCAAAAAAATACGAGAGAAAAAACCACAACCGTGTGGTGATAAATTCTCACAAAAAACTGGATTTTTCATCAGTTTTTCCATCGTTCTTCATCTAAACTAAAAAAGTAGTTGCGTATTGATATAGATAATTTTATTGTATATCTAGCCATCATTTTAATGTGTCGTCCTGGTAAGTGATAATGATGCTTTATCATATAAAGTTCATTTAAATTTTTTAATCATTTAAAAGCAATGTCGGTGGATGCAAGTGAAGAACACTTGCACACTTGTTGGAACTGATCACGGTTTCAATGCGTTAGGAGATCTCCAAGAATTGAAATGTTTTGATTTCTAAAGCAGATTGCTTAAATTTTACCCAAATATCATTTCGCTGCTTTCATTTCGCTCATTTCTCGTAGCTTTAATAAACACACCGCCTGAACTTTTTGAAAATTTACGTAATTGGCTGATTTCCAATATCTACGAATCCACTAATTGCAGATTATTTTGCATGCACTTATTTTTTTCAATTTTCTAAGGTTAAAATAATAACAAAACTGCTTTAAATAAATAGTACACGGTGTCTTTTTTATCTTATAAAAGAAAACAAAGGCAACTTTTAAAATTTGCCACATTATAGAGGAGACTCTTCCTTATCCAACGCTCAATTCAGGAAAAAAGGTTGGAGTGTCAAAAATTTTATTTATAGATATACGTACAAAATACACGAGAAAAAATTTCAATTTGTCAATTATGATTTTTCCTAATAACTTCTAATTTTACATTTGTGAGCTTATATGTGTTAACATTTTTTCAAAAATTAATAATAACTTCATAAATTTGATATACATAAATTTCAGTTTAAAAATTTGGCAAAATTGTTAAATTTTGAAGAAAATTTTAAAAACAAACAATAAAAAATTATCTAAAGTTAGCCTCAACATTAACTACCAAACTGTAGCAAATTATCATGAGCACGATAGTAAAGGTTTATTCCCTTTGATCATTTGTATCGCAGACAGAGTATAGTTTGAGATAAGTGAAGAAAATTAAATCGATGATTCAACAATATATTTTTCCCATCACCATTTACTTGTACTTTGTACTATGGGTGTGGTTTAGGGAAAAGAAACATAAACTTATTAGCTATATATTTTAATAATGATTGAAGGTGTGCATTGTTTGCACAGTTTGGAGAGTTTTCAAAGATGCTGATTTTTTGTGTTGAAATAGTTCTAAAAAAAACAAAAAATTTTTCCATGAAATTATGATTATTCTATAATTTTAGTATGCTTAAGACCTCAAAATGTTGTAAAAAATCCTTTTTACCAGGCTCTGGAAATTGTGTTGGGCGCTTCTGAGTTTTCTCAAATTTTAAAATTTTGTTCATGACTTAAAAACGCATAATTTTCTATAGGTATAAAACAAGTTTTTAGATGCATTTAATTTAAAATTTTTGATGATTTTTGAAATGTTTGTAGCTTTTCTCCAAAATTCATAAACTAATTAAAATTTTAAAATTAAAATTGACACTCCAGGAACTCTAGCGGGTAAAAATTTCTGGGGCGGATAAGGGTTAAATCTTTTTTAAGAATTTCAGTCAGAAATCCAATAAGAGAATCAAACAAATATTTTACTATAAGAATAGGATGTCAGAGTTGATGTTTTGATTTTTTTTTTTGTTTCGATTATAGTCGTTTTACCATCTTTATGGCATTCGCGACTTTATCAACGGTGCAGTTGGCGGATCGTTATTGAAAAACTTATCCTGTACAACTGTGTTCGATGTTTGCTCTGGGCTCGAACTCGGGGACATCGGCTTAGGAGACAATAGACTTGCCAACTGCGCTAAATCACAAGCCGTTTTGATATTCAGTTTTAAGTATCAGCATTACAGTTACTATCGAAAACCTATCTCTAAGATTTTCTTTTACAAACAAATAACTGGCAAGACAAAAACGATTAAAATTACCTCGTGCAAACGTGAACATACATACGTACATACATAGATAGCAAAACTTAAGTTAAAACACTTTTATCATAAACTCACTAATATGTTTAATGATTTTGACCCTAATGACACATTCCTCCGTGACGTGAAATCGCTTTTCCGGACTTTTCTGCACTGTTATCATTCTAGAAGTCAACCAATTTACTTGAAAATGAAAAAAATTGTAGCAAACCGTCGCAAATTGAATTTCTTCGAAATGGATATAATTTGGTCATTGTAAAATTTTAGTTGTTTTTGTTATGATTGATTACTTTTGTGACGTGAATTTACGCTAGAATTCACCATTTTGGACTTTAGTACATACAACTTTGATTTCCTGTTCTCTCTGTGGAAATAGAATATCGGTGTCTTCGAATGAGTTGTAAAGAAAACAATTACCCACAATTTGATGTACGTAGCATCTCGATTGAACAACAACGAACGAAGTTATGCTTATTTGAAGTTGTGACGTGAATTCACTCAGTTCAAACAGAACAGGGTAGTTGACTGAATTAACGTCACGAATTATAAAGTTATACTGTGGTTATACTGAACCATTCTTTGGAGTCTTCAAATTTTATGTACCCTTTCAAAAACGATATTTTGTTGTTCCGACTTTTAAAATCATAAATTTTCAGTATCTGCACCTAACTTTTTAATTTTTTTTGATTGGCACTTGAATAGCAATATTGAGGGATCATATGTTAAAATTACTACTGTCTTCATTTGAAGATTCACCAAAAAAAAAGTTTTATTTTTTTTCAATCTTTTTGTATATTTATTTGAAAATAATGAACTTATCAAAAAAATCAACTAAATAATGCTCGATTTGTAAAAATCCGACCATCTGGAGGGTCAAAGCAGCTTTCAGAGCATATTTCATATTTCATATCTATCTATATATATAAAAAGTAATTTCCGTTTGTTTGTTCGTTTGTATGTTTGTCTTCAATAGGCTCAGCTGCCTTAAGAGCTAGAAAGCTGAAATTTGGCATGGGTGCTCATTAGGACCAGGAATGATGAAAAATGTTTTTAGATTTTCGGATGACCCCTTTTGAAGGCGGTCGTCCGTACAACAACGGTTTTATTCCCCCGAACCGAAAGTCATGGCACCCATTTTGTGAACCGACTTTCGTTTCCGTTCGTTTCGTTGGCGGGATTATTTTCACCAGCACCATGGGCGACGCTTGCTGAGCATGAAAAATTTGAAAGTGAATATTTTGGCGGGTGTTTTTTGTACTTTCTACTGTTCAAAGCACATGCTACCGGTACGAGATATTTGGATACAATTATAAGCCTACATTTTGATTGAAAAATACAACTAGCCTATTAGGAATATATTGACTAGAAAAGTAGTGGCTTTCAAAGTGCTCTTTACCGCTGCTGGGGGGCTTTGAAGGTCAACCATTTTTATATTTTTGGAATTCCTCCTAGAGAAAGAAAATTTTTTCAGATTCAGAGTTTATAAGTTCAAGGCTGCGATTTTAATGCTTCAATTGGAATTTTGATGGGGGATTAGAAAATTGATAAGATAATAAAATTTGAAGATTTGAGTTTAATCCAATTCGATTTCACTGGCCAACTTCTAACTTTTGAGTTATAGAAATAGTGTTTTCGAAATGATTTGTTTTCGATAACTTCAAAAAGCTGTTAGTAGAACTTCCAACATTTAAGGTAAACTAAATTTAAAAAAAATTCACACATGCAGTTGAAAACATGCAAAAGGAGTTTTCAACATGCTCAACAAAATCATCCATATTGAAAAGTGGGATAATCTTCAACAGATATTTTCATTAGATAAGGGATGGAAAAGATAAAAAAGCAGTTTAATCTTTTGAAGATAAAACTATTAGGCCAAATCTATCCAAGCTTCCTAAGAAATGATGTTTGTCTAAATTAAGTTTTCAATATCTTAGTCATCTTGCTGTTTTTATACATCGGATTGGGTTGAAAATTGGCACATAGGGGTTATTTGGGACAAACAATTGAATTCATTTATCCAAATTAAAGTCAGGGGTCGGCCTGAGGGGTCGTCCATATTAACTATTCACTGTTTTGGCGATATTGTCGTTATTATAAATCTGTTTAGAGAAAATTGGTACACAAGAGTTTTGAGGGACGGTCAATTGACTTCAGGTATTGAATTCAGCGTAAGGGGCTGGCAATAGAGTCGTCTATATTAACCTTACAATATTTTTGAAATATCGTTGTTATTATACATCGGATTGGGATGAAAACTTGCACACGGTAGTTTTCAGAGATGGACAATCGACTTCAGATATCAAAGATTGTATAAGAGGCCTCCAAAAGGAGTTTGACTTTTTGGCAATAATGGCGTTGTTATGCGACGGTCGACTCGAAATTTTTACACGGGGTTTTTTTTTGGCACGGGCAATCAATTCCAGATTTCAAATGAAGTAGCAGACGACAGAAGAGGTGTTCGTTCAATATTTTTGCAATTGTAACTTAACAATTAATTCGGAAATGCATCAGGAAAATATTTGGCTATTGACTTTCATACAAACTGTTCATAACATATTCTAAGTTGAAAGCGAAACGGAGTTCGTATGGGAACAGCTAGTTTCATATAAAATTCAACAAAAAATCAAATTTTGTGACGTGAATTCACTCATTCGCGCTGTTGTAACTCAGCTAGATTACAACCGATTTCTATAAATTTTAGAGTTTCAGAATCGTCTTATCATTTCCAAAGAAAATCTCATTTTTTATTTAAAAAAAGTCAGAGTTTTCTCGTAAAATAAAAAACTTCCCTTTTTTATGACGTGAATTCACTCATTTGCGACTGTTTTTGTTCGCTTTTCAAACCAACCACCTTGAGTATAAACAAATTCTTTATTCTACAAAATGAAGCCGTATTTTTTGGCTTCTTAACAAACTAAAAATATTTCCAAAAAAAAATCATCCATATATTAAAATTAAGAATTTTGTAAAATTTGTCAAAAGCACCACTTTTTTCAACAATAAAATTGATTTTCTAAATCATCGTGAACCAGTGTAAAAAAACTTTTTTCTCTTTTTTCCGTTGGTTTTGGCTGATTTGAATTATCAAAATTATAGACAATTTCGAGATTTTTTGATACGCGAACTAATAAAAATCACTTTTGAGCGGTACAAGCGCGTGGAATGTGTCTAATGATCTTCATCATCCAAAATTGAATGCAAATCTGGATGAACCCTCAAAGAAATGTAAACTGACAAGCAATTTCATCATTCACGAACATGCTTCACGCTCTTCATTTCATTCAACCTGATGGGCTGTCTGAAGTCAGCTCACCCTATTTGTAAGAGCATGGAATACATAAATTTAACGTCATTAGTGAACCCTAAACGGATCCCCTTCTATTCTCAAGGATGCAACCGTACAGACTTCAAGGAAAGTGAGTGGGACGAATAGGTGAACAATTTTTCTCACCCTTGCAGACATTCCTTCAATGGTGATGGTAATGGTGTGGTGTTGTGATGTTCCTGCTGTTCTCTCGGGACATGCGCGTTACGCATAAGGACGAAGTGGATGACAGAATCTGCAATAACTTTGTTATGCTCTGATGTGGTGGAAGCAAAAATGTGTGGGATGGAAAAAGTGACACAACGGTTCCTGGCCATGCATTGTTGACGTTCCGTGGGTAAGGATAATTCGCATGACATTTTGCAACTAGGGATAGCTCGCTGACATATTTCTACCAAAGGTTGTTGCATAAGCTTTTATGAATAGTATTTAAATTGACCAGTCTTTTTCGATCGATTCTGAAACATGAATGTGGGATATCAAGAAACTGCAGAAACTTTCAGTCTATTAACTCTAACTAGTAGGAACAATTTTCCCGTATGTTTTGATTACGTGCCTCTTTTAAGCTTACTCCCATTCTGATGCATGAGTTTTTTTTAATAAGAATAGCATATATTGATTCAGTGAAATAATATAATTTTAACTCAATGAACACAAATTATCAGGTTGAAGCCGTTATTTATAGATGACTAGCTGATCCCATACGAACTTCGTTTCGCATTCAACTTGGAATATGTCATGAACAGTTTGTATGAAAGCCAATTGCCAAGCATTCTCCAAATGCACTTCTGAATTCATTGTTAAGTAATAATTGCAAAAATATTGGACGATCACTTTGTCTGTTGTCTGCTACTAAATTGGAAATCAGGAATCCTTTGACCGTGCCAAAAACCACGTGTATAAATTTCGACTGGATCATTGCATAACAACGCAATTATTGCACAAAAAACTATACCCTTTTCGGGGGCTGTTATACAATCTTTGATGACTGAAATCGATTGCCCTTCCCTCACAACTCCTGTGTGCAAATTTTCAAAGCAATCCATTGTATAATAACGCCAATATTGTTAAAAAAAAGTTTTAAATTTATATGGACGACCCCTTTCGTCGACCCCTGGCAAAACATTTGACATCTGAAATCGATTGCCCGTCCCTGAAAACTACCGTGTGCAAATTTTCATCCCAATCCGATGTAAGATAACGAAGATATTGCAAAATATTGAATGGTTTATATGGACGACCCCCTTTGCCGGCCCTTTACACTGAATTTAATACCTGAAATCCTTTGCTCATCTCTCAAAACTCTCGTGTATCAATTTTCGTCTGAATCCGATGTATAATAACGAAAATATCGCATCAACAATGAATAGTTGATATGGACGACCCCTTTGGCCGACCCCTGATTTTAGTTTAGATAAGTGAAATCTGTTGTTTGTCCCAAATAACTCCTATGTGCAAATTTTCACCCCAATCCGATGTATAAAAACGTCAATATCACTAAGATACTGAAAATTTAATATGGACGACCCCTTCTGCCGGCCCCTTACACTGAATTTGAGACCTCAAATCGATTTCACGTCACTCAAAACTATCGTGTACCAATTTTCATCTGAATACGATGTATATTAACGTAAATATCGCAAATACCGCGAACAGTTAATATGGACGACCCCTTTGGCTGACCCCTTACACAAAATTTAACGGCTGAAATCGATTGCTCGTCTTTCAAAACACGCATGTGCAAATTTTCAACACGATCCGACGAAAATTAACGTCAATATCGCGAAAACAATATTTGTCTTGTATGGACGACCCCCTTCAGAAGGGGTCATCCGAAAATCTAAAAACATTTTTCATCCTTCCTGGTCCTAATGAGCATGCATGCCAAATTTCAGCTCTCTAGCCCTTAAGACAACTGAGTCTATAGAGGACAAACAAACAAACAAACAAACAAACAAACAAACATACAGAAATTGCTTTTTATATATATAGATTCATATCGATAGTTTTTTTTTTTGTTTCGATTATAGTCGTTTTACCATCTGACGTCATTTGACATATTTTGACATCTTAAGATTCTCAAAATATTAAACACAGAATTTGTGACGACTTTCAAAAGGTAACATGCGTAATTTGAAAACAACAAAACTTAGAAGAATTATAAAAATTAAAAAATACTTGTCTTTTGCAAACAATAATAGTCCTATAGTTAAATTTGCGAAAAAAAATAGTTAAATTAGGCGTAATCATCATTTAAAGTTGAAAAACCGTCATTTGACTACCTCCGATAAGGTTAGTGTTATACAGCAGGATGATTTGTCAAACGTTGCACATCTAAGCACATGATTTTGGTTTTAATGCTGTATTTAAGAGTTTTCAACCGAATTCACTCGTTTTTTTGTTGATTGCACTCATGCAGGATTGGTCAACAAGATCCAAAAGATAAGGTGTCGAAAAAAGTGACCTAAAAATTAAAAAAAAAACATTTAAAACAGCTTGTTTGTGCCCAATAGTTGCACAGGCAAATTTTATTTCGTGCCCATTTTAAAACCCTTCCTAACCCTTTAATGCATAGTGTCGTTTGAAAACAAAACTAATCAAAATCCAAATATCTCGAAAACGCGTTGATATTTTTGAGTGATGTATTAACAAAAAATATTCTAGAGATTAAAAGAAATTAGCCCATGGTATTTTTATCACGATATTTTAATGTATGTGTGTGATATCGAACAAAGTATGCGGAAAAGTTACACAAATCAAAATAATAATTATTATTTTTTTTAAAGTAGTTTTTAGAAAGTTGCTGTTATTTATCCAGAGATGCAAATTCTAAAAAATTTCTTGATCTCAATTAATCACAAACTCCTTCCTGCATCCAATTGACAAGGTTTTGAAGATATTAGCAAAACCGTATTGAAATTACCTAAGAATTTCAAAAATAATTTTTCATCTTTGATGGGCCATAACTTTTATAATACCCAAAAACCTTCAAACCGGTTGAGTTTTGTTATTCGAATTAAAATGTTATTATTTCACTTATTAATTCAGTGCAATTCTCACTGAAAAAAGTCATGCATTAAAGGGTTAAGGCTCAGCCACCATGTGGTCAAAGAGGCTGATATTTGTTACGGAAGCTTAATAACTTCTAGTTTAAATGAAATATATTTTGGAGACGGCCCCTCTTGAGGGGTTCTTCCATATAAAACACGAATCCGCCGGTTTGAGAGTCTGGAATAGCATTTATCACACTTGAAATTTCCTCAGATACTCAAATCTACCGCTGAATTTAACCGAAGCCATTTGAGTGAAGTGTTGTTTGACTTTATTTGCCAGTATTGAGCTTTTTTATATGCCCTACCAATATGAAACTTTGTGTCATCGAAATTGCATAGAAGGAATTGAAAGATATTTGAAACATATTTTTTATGTGCCTTTTTACAGGTTTAAGGATATAGGACGCGATCTATTTCGCCTCCCCTTTACCTCTATGAAGAAAATGTGATTTTATAAAAAAAAAAAAATGAATCAGGACTCACTTGGAAGCAAGGTTGCCGAAATCACAGAAAAATCTGTAATTTCACAGAACTTTGTGCAAATTTTTCTCACAGAATCTGTGTTACAAAACACAGAATTTCGAATTATTCACAAATTTCACAAAATTTTCAAATTTTGAATAAATTTCCGAAATTATAATTTTTTGGCCAGTAAAAAATTTATATTTCTAGCATTCAATAGTAAAGGTATGATAAGATTTCTAATGTTGATTGATTTTCCTCAACTAGAATGTAAAAAAGACACAATTCGTCATGAATTTTCATTGAAAATAAAGAAAATATCATCACTGAAAACCATCATAGAATTCCTATGGAAAAATCACAGAAATTCAGTTTTTTTTTTTGCAAAAACACAGATTTTTTTTTTCGGCAACCTTGCTTGGAAGTCGATCGAATATCAATTTGAAGCTTAAAAATGGACTCAACCACGCTCAAAGTTTCAGATCGTTTGTCTGATTTATCGAATTTATCTTTTCAAAAAGTTAATTTATTTTGAATACCTTTTTCGCGAAAGTGAGATTATTTGTAATGAATGTAACCTCTGTAGCATTTCATCAATCTTCAAGAAACTTTCACATCCCATTGAAATGTTTCCCAACAATTTTCCGGTTTAAAAACTGTTTTGATCAAATTGAGTTTCACGAAATTATGACTGTTTATTTTTCTGGTTAATAAGAGCCAAATAAAGTTTCACTTATACCGTATTTGTTTTCACCACCCGAAAGTGTTGCACCTTCCAAGCTGAAAACGAGCATGAATCGAGTTTTGCACCCACCTTTGTTGGTGTACGTGAAATCGGCAGTGTCAACAGAAAACATCAAGCTGTCAAAAATCCATTACAGCTGGTATTTGTTTTCGTTTGATTTCGAAAATTGAAACAAATTTACTTTAGTTGATCATTGTCTAGTAAATAATATGAAAATTTTAACATGAATTTATGTATTATGTTGAATTGTGAAGATTTCAGATTTATTTTGCTTGGTAGATTCGCCTCTGGCTCTGATGATAACTGCAATACCGGCTGATTCTGGGCGGTCTATGTTTGCTGCTGCTAGACTGCAGTTACCCCAGCTTGAAGGTTCCGGTATTTTGAACGTTTATTCCTCGCAAACACCTCGAGTACCTATTTCCGTTTTCAGATGACAAAAGAAAAATTCTTGGAAGTCAAATTGGCGAACTCAGATCGCGGAAGTCGGGGGAGAAAACTTTGCTAACAGACCGAAATGAACGAAATTCAAGCTCCCATACGAGTGTAGTCTCGAACTAACGTTTTTGAAGGGCAACGGGTGGGAATCCGGGACTTGGCGCAACCGAGCATCGTCACCCTAAGGCACAGCTCGAAGAGAGTAGCTTCGATGCAGCTGAACGATTCTTGCTGTGGAGACCAACTTATAGGACCCTCCCGAACAAGAAAACTTTTCGGTTTGGGCGATTCCACCAGATCTTTGGGTTGGCCTTTTTGCACTCGGATTTGCTGCTCTTTTTCGTCATCGCCTGGAACCGATTGCAGCAAGCCGTCTGGGCACATTTCTTCTTGGGAGCGTTGTTTGCTTTGGAACGTGCCATCCAGGTGAAATTCTCCGCCTCTGTTGGAAACGGCACTGGAATTGAATCCGGAACAAGTTTCCGTTCTTCGGGATAATAAAGAGAAAAAAACAGCTTGAACGCAATTTTTGCGGTATAGAAATAAACCAACCAGCTGATATTTGTTTACATCGGGAAGCACGTGCTGTCAAAATTCATGATAGTATTATGGTGCACTACCAGTGGACTACTCATCCTGAAAACGAGCATGAAAACAGCAAAAAGTGCACTACCGGTAGTGCCCCGGTGCACCACCACACGAAAACAAATTCTCTATTAGATGACTCCGGTCTAACTCGCCGGCAGAATTGAATTTCTAAGAAAATTGCTCATAGATAAGCAATATATCGGGTCTTGCAACCTTCGACTTAGATTTTTTGGGATTGAGGGTGGAAGTTTTCCTACTGTACAATAATCTATTTATATAAAAAGCAATTTCTGTATGTTTGTTTGTTTGTTTGTTTGTTTGTTTGTTTGTTTGTTTGTTTGTTTGTTTGTTTGTTTGTTTGTTTGTTTGTTTGTTTGTTTGTTTGTTTGTTTGTTTGTTTGTTTGTTTGTTTGTTTGTTTGTTTGTTTGTTTGTTTGTTTGTTTGTTTGTTTGTTTGTTTGTTTGTTTGTTTGTTTGTTTGTTTGTTTGTTTGTTTGTTTGTTTGTTTGTTTGTTTGTTTGTTTGTTTGTTTGTTTGTTTGTTTGTTTGTTTGTTTGTTTGTTTGTTTGTTTGTTTGTTTGTTTGTTTGTTTGTTTGTTTGTTTGTTTGTTTGTTTGTTTGTTTGTTTGTTTGTTTGTTTGTTTGTTTGTTTGTTTGTTTGTTTGTTTGTTTGTTTGTTTGTTTGTTTGTTTGTTTGTTTGTTTGTTTGTTTGTTTGTTTGTTTGTTTGTTTGTTTGTTTGTTTGTTTGTTTGTTTGTTTGTTTGTTTGTTTGTTTGTTTGTTTGTTTGTTTGTTTGTTTGTTTGTTTGTTTGTTTGTTTGTTTGTTTGTTTGTTTGTTTGTTTGTTTGTTTGTTTGTTTGTTTGTTTGTTTGTTTGTTTGTTTGTTTGTTTGTTTGTTTGTTTGTTTGTTTGTTTGTTTGTTTGTTTGTTTGTTTGTTTGTTTGTTTGTTTGTTTGTTTGTTTGTTTGTTTGTTTGTTTGTTTGTTTGTTTGTTTGTTTGTTTGTTTGTTTGTTTGTTTGTTTGTTTGTTTGTTTGTTTGTTTGTTTGTTTGTTTGTTTGTTTGTTTGTTTGTTTGTTTGTTTGTTTGTTTGTTTGTTTGTTTGTTTGTTTGTTTGTTTGTTTGTTTGTTTGTTTGTTTGTTTGTTTGTTTGTTTGTTTGTTTGTTTGTTTGTTTGTTTGTTTGTTTGTTTGTTTGTTTGTTTGTTTGTTTGTTTGTTTGTTTGTTTGTTTGTTTGTTTGTTTGTTTGTTTGTTTGTTTGTTTGTTTGTTTGTTTGTTTGTTTGTTTGTTTGTTTGTTTGTTTGTTTGTTTGTTTGTTTGTTTGTTTGTTTGTTTGTTTGTTTGTTTGTTTGTTTGTTTGTTTGTTTGTTTGTTTGTTTGTTTGTTTGTTTGTTTGTTTGTTTGTTTGTTTGTTTGTTTGTTTGTTTGTTTGTTTGTTTGTTTGTTTGTTTGTTTGTTTGTTTGTTTGTTTGTTTGTTTGTTTGTTTGTTTGTTTGTTTGTTTGTTTGTTTGTTTGTTTGTTTGTTTGTTTGTTTGTTTGTTTGTTTGTTTGTTTGTTTGTATGTTTGTTTGTTTGTTTGTTTGTTTGTTTGTTTGTTTGTTTGTTTGTTTGTTTGTTTGTTTGTTTGTTTGTTTGTTTGTTTGTTTGTTTGTTTGTTTGTTTGTTTGTTTGTTTGTTTGTTTGTTTGTTTGTTTGTTTGTTTGTTTGTTTGTTTGTTTGTTTGTTTGTTTGTTTGTTTGTTTGTTTGTTTGTTTGTTTGTTTGTTTGTTTGTTTGTTTGTTTGTTTGTTTGTTTGTTTGTTTGTTTGTTTGTTTGTTTGTTTGTTTGTTTGTTTGTTTGTTTGTTTGTTTGTTTGTTTGTTTGTTTGTTTGTTTGTTTGATTGTTTGTCCTCTATAGACTCAGCCGTCTTAAGAGCTAAAGAGCTGAAATTTGGCATGTATGTTCATTAGGACCAGGAATGATGAAAAATGTTTTCGGATTTTCGGATGACCCCTTCTGAAGGGGGTCGTCCATACAAGACAAATATTGTTTTCGCGATATTGATGTTATTTTTCGTCGGATTGAGATGAAAATTTGCACACGAAGGTTTTGAAAGAAGAGCAATCGATTTCAGGCATTGCATTTTGGGTCAGGTGTCGGCAAAAGGGGTCGTCCATATCGACTGTTTATTGTTTTTGCGATATTGGCGTTATTATACATCAGATTGAGATGCAACTTTGCACATAGTAGTTTTGAATGACGAGCAATCAATTCGAGAAGCTAAATGCGGAGTCAGGGGTCGTCCAAAAGGGTCGTCCATATTAACTTTCAATATCTTAGTGATATTGGCGTTTTTATACATCGGATTGGGATGAAAATTGGCACATAGGAGTTATTAGGGACAAACAATAGATTTCACTTATCCAAATTAAAATCAGAGGTCGGCCAAAGGGGTCATCCTTATTAACAATTCACTGTTAATGCGATATTGTGGTTATTATACAACGGATTCAGATGAAAATTGGCACACGAGAGTTTTGAGGGACGGGTAATCGATTTCAGGTATTAAATTCAGTGTAAGGGGTCGGCAAAGGGGGTCGTCCATATTAACCTTTCCATATTTTTGAAATATCGTCGATATTATACATAGGATTGGGATGAAAATTTGCACACGGTAGTTTTCGGGGACGAACAATCGATTTCAGATGTCAAATGTTTTGCCAGGGGTCTACGAAAGAGGTCGTCTACATTAATTTAATTTCCACTGTTTTTTGCAATATTGACGTTATTATGCAATGGATTGCTTAGGAAATTTGCACACGGGAGTTTTGAGGGAAGGGTAATCGATTTCAGATATCAAAGATTGTATTTGAGGTCACCAAAAGAGGTTAATTTTTTGGCAATAATTGCGTGGTTATGCTTTTTTTTTTTTTTTTCGATTATAGTCGTTTTACCATTTTTATGGCATTCGCGACTTTATCAACGGTGCAGTTGGCGGATCGTTATTGAAAAACTTATCCGGTACAACTGTGTTCGATGTTTGCTCTTGGGCTCGAACTCGCGGACATCGGCTCAGGAGACAACAGACTTGCCAACTGACTTGCCAACTGAGCTATATCACAAGCCCTCGCGTGGTTATGCAACAATCGAGTCGAAATTTATACACGGGGCTTTTCGCCACGGTCAATTGATTCCTGATTTCAAATTAAGTAGCAGACGTCAGAAAAGTGATCGTCTAATATTTTTGCGATTATTACCTAACAATGTATTCGGAAGTACATCTGGAAAATGCTTGGCAATTGACTTTCATACAAACTGTTCATAACATATTCCAAGTTTAGAGCGAAACGGAGTTCGTATGGGATCAGCTAGTTGACAATAAATAATCAAAATCAAGGGGTTCGCTGTTGACATGAAATACAGTTCCTAAAGAGTTGCCGTCTCGAAATTTGAGGAACAGGGTTTTTAGAACAATCTTTAATTCTTTGCAAAAAATGTTTAGTGGATGGTCGGGATAAAGGATTTCTAAATAAAACATGAAGTGTCTTTGAATAAAGGTTGAATTATTGAAAATCATCATCGAGTGCATTAAATATGAAAATTCTAAGTGGAAAACAGTTCATTAGCAGTTGAGAAAATGCAAAGTATTTCATGAAAAAAGTTATAACTATTTCTAAATAAGTATTTTGAAATTGCAGGCTTTGCTTGCTGGAGCTTTCAATAATTTTATGACATGTTTAATAAATTGTATAAATTATATAAATCAACAAACTCATTGTCAGTTAATTGCGATTTTTTATTTTCATCATATGGTTCAACTGCATTCAAATTAGAAATTAAAAGCACTAAGATTTAAATTTTGTTCTGAATCTTTTGTATGACATCGAATATCATATCTGGGGTACAAGTTAGGATTGGTTTTTGTTCACATGAAATGTATTGCAAGAACCAAAAAATATTTCAAAAATGAAAAAAAAAAGTTTTTTAAACTTTTAGTACATTTCTGGTGATTTTTGAATGAAAATTTTCATTTTCCGTACAAATCCAAACACGTTGTGCTAATTCAGGTTTCAATTAATTGCTTTCAAAAGTTTTATGGATATTTTTGGCAGTAAAAACAACAAGACAAAGTTTTGGGAGGTACATACATGTCATGATCGACCGGTATATATGGTCTTTCTTTTGTCGATTTTTTTTTTTTCACTGCTTCGAATAACATCAGCAATTCGCAAAACTGGTCAGTAAACTGAATTTTTCTCAATCTCGCTGGGCCTCATATCTTTTCCGTTTAACGGCTCCGCCTTTCAATCGCACACTCAGCCGAAATAAAAACGTTAAATTCACCTAGATTTTTACGTAGGCGCTCTCTACATGAATTTTTGCTCGACTTACGTGAATCACGTAGAAGCTAATACAAATTCACTTGATCCGTACGTGAAATTCATATGGCTGATCGCTGTCAAAACAAAGTCACATTCGATCTACGTGAAAATCGAGTGATCTGCCAAGTACGAAGGGATTTAGTGCATTCTATGTGACGTTCACGTAGCTCTAGATAACTTATTCACATAAAATCTATGTGACAGAATACACTACTCAAAATGGCGCGGATCCAACAGTTGGTGCTATCAGAAAGACAAATTCTAGGTGATGGAGAAGCTGATTTTCGTAAGTAGTTAAAATTAAGTTGTGAATTCGTTATTTATATTTTTTGTTATTTTTCAGAATTCGGAATTGGGGCAGCTAGGACGACCAGGCAATTATTATGGAGGCAACCCAAATGCCGTATTCGATGCGATATTATATGTTAGGTATGTGAAGAAAAAAGTGTACAATGTTTCAGTTAAAAATAAAAAGTGCATCATGTATTAGAAAAATTAAATGTCCTGCAAAATCAACACATTTTTTATTCATAAGATCCGAAAAAAAACAAACTACGTTTATCTTTCAATAAAATCTACGTGAATCGCATGTAGCAGAACGCATCCCTTTTCACATTCGACCTACTTTATTTTCACATACAACTCATATGAAAATTACGTGAATTCCGCTTGCTGCGCCAGCTCCGTTTACTACCTGAAATTCACGTAGGTTTCACGTGATTTTCATGGTGGCAAAAATCCATGTACATTTTCACGTAGCGTTAATGTGAAGAATTTTTTCGGTGCAGGGTTGATACTTGTGCTTGGGCGACTTTTTATGAAAGTGTTGCCATTTATTAAATTTATTTTAATTTCTTTTCTTTTATTAATTAAAATTATATTCCTGTTAATTATTTCCTACTCTGTTTTATGATCATATTATTCGTGTCTTAATTTATACTTATCTTATTCCGTACAGTACACAAAACAAGAACAAGAAAAAACAAGATAAATTAAAACTGTCTTTACCGTTAGAACAGCAGAAAATAACGTAAAAAGCTTCAATTCATCAGTAAACATTCCAATTAACATGATGTAGTATTATTTTTGGGAAAAAGTAGAAAAACAGCTGAAATATTGAAAATTTAAGTCTTTCCGTGCAACAATAGGTAAGGGGACAACGATTGGCAAATCACCCTAATTATGAAAAATGTTACAAAAAAATTGATTTGATTTTGCCAAAGGTGGAGTATACCCATCGTTGGGCGGATTAATTCTGAACAAATGATGAGCGAAAAAGTTGTTATTCCATAAGTTATTTGAAATTTTGAAGGATGCTAAGTTTTCGGTGTATATTATTAAAATATTTGGAGAAGTTTATTTTCGAGAAGATTTACCGTAATCTGAATGAAAATATAGACCAATAAACCGGAATACAAAGAACATATTTTATTTTTTGAAAACGAATGCAATATGTATTGATAAGTAAATTGACTTTTATATTTGAAACATATAATAAAATTTAAGAAGAATCACTGCTTTGCAGGCTTTCAACGTAACGGTTTCTTCCTTAAAAGGATTTTGTTGGACCAATTGCGGTTTTCTGATTCTGAGGACCTACTACACTTAGCTTGAAGATGTTTACACAAACCACCAATGGATCTGACGCGTTGTAGCTACGCGCTCATGTGTTATTCATCAAATCGTATAAAATTGCAATCAATTTCGTTCTAGAGGAATGGTGCTAATCTATGCGTTTAAATGCCATTCGTATTTTTATCTCTTAGGGGTTCATTCAGAGCCATCTCCATATTACCTAGAAGAAATGGAGCACTTTTCTGACATTCTTGGAAATCAAGGATTCAAGTTGTACTCGAGTTGAGGCCCGTTTATTTTAAACTCGGTTCAACTTAACTAACGTAATTATCACTCTAGATATAGCACAGATCTCCCAGAGAAAAACCGAAGAAAAACATTGAAAGAAGGCTCCAAACAGCAAGCAAACATCAATCACTGCTGAAGAATGGTCTCCCTTGTTGAGGGAACCTTCAACAGAGATTCTTTGAATCTCTTCAGAAGACGAACGAAACACCACAAACGGGAATGTCAGGACCTTACCCCCTGCTCTTGGTTATTTAATCCGGCCAAAGACTAAAAGTAAACCCGCATCCACTTGTTGCGTCCGGCAGAAGCAACACGGTTCTAGGTTTCTTTTTTTCTTTCGCCCCACATCCTGATAATGGGGCAGATGAGTTTCATTTGGGGGTGGTTTAAGTATTCATCTTCACCTACCATTCCCCAACTCGATTCGAGACAAACGGTTTCCTTCATCCACTTCCTCTTGAGAGCTATCTGTTGTTCTGCGTCAGTTGGAATGAAATTCACATTTCGGATGCTGGTTGATGCTGCAACGTGGACGGAACCGAACAGAATTAAGAATGGATGTTAAAGAGTTAACTTCTTGTTGCGCCTCTGCAAACTGGGGAGGGTGTGAATACTTATGTAAGGAGGATCCCTAGGCCGAGGTGAGAAGTGGAACGAGAAGAAAGGAAAACCTATCCTTGCAATGAGCTGATTGAAGAAGCTGAGCAAAGAATCCGGAAAATCCGATAGGTAAAGGCTTGTGCTAGTATCTTCTAGGTTACGTTTCTTTCATTAGAAGTATGATAATTATGCAATTTATTTTCAAATCTCTTCCTTTCGAATATTTTTTTCATCAAATTTTGTTTTGAATCATACTTAAATTATTCATCGGGTACTCCCTCACCATTCAGTTGGCACCCACTTCCTCTCCGAAATCCGAATTTTATGTCTTAAAGTTTAACCTTCTGTGCAGATAGTAAGGACGTGGTAGCGTATGGGATTTATGACCATTGCGTCGGATCATATTGCGAAAAAGATCCGTGATGATCTTCTCCATTTTTTCCACATTTTTCCACACTTCACACTTTTCGATCGATGCCCTTGGTCTCTCACCATCCTACTCTATAAGCTTATCCATATGGGTTATGATCTACGCTCTGCCACAGTTTTCTTAAGTAGGTATTTTTGCTATTAGCTTATTGGGTGCTACACTGGCCACTCGGTAATCCGGACCCTTAGTTTTCTATCGGCATTGAGCATCGACCATTGAAATCGTCGCCCGGCTGCAGTTTCGAGTGAGTTCATCCATTTTGGTATGGGCTGAAGAAGATGCCGTTGATTTTTCACAATCACAAATCCATCCCGAGAATCTACTACTCATTATTTCCTGGATACCTACCCGTTCCACGCGGGATTCTACACACTTCTGATCCTAGTGCAACATTGCATAGTTTTTCCGCCTATCGATTGCTCTAACAGGTTCAGCTAAATCACCTCTAATTTGCATTCAACCTAATGCCGATTCCGGACGATTCCTACGGTTCCATACGGTTCGTACGGTTCCTACGATTCGAACGGTTACTACGGTTCCTACAGTTCCTCACGGTTCAAACGGTTCCTACGGTTCCTACGGTTCCCACGGTTCGTACGGATCGTACGGTTCTTACGGTTCCTACGGTTCCATACGGTTCGAACGGTTCCTACGGTTCCTACGGTTCGTACGGTTCCTACGGTTCGTACGGATCGTACGGTTCCTACGGTTCCTTACGGTTCGAACAGTTCCTACGGTTCGAACGGTTCTTACGGTTCCTACGGTTCCATACGGTTCGTACGGTTCCTACGGTTCGTACGGTTCCTACGGTTCCTACGGTTCGAACGGTTCCTACGGTTCCTCACGGTTCGAACGGTTCCTACGGTTCCTACGGTTCGTACGGTTCCTACGGTTCGTACGGATCGTACGGTTCCTTCGGTTCCTACGGGTCGAACGGTTCCTACGGTTCGAACGGTTCTTACGGTTCCTACGGTTCCAAACGGTTCGTACGGTTCCTACGGTTCCTACGGTTCGTACGGTTTCTACGGTTCCTACGGTTCGTACGGTTCCTACGGTTCCTCACGGTTCGAACGGTTTCTACGGTTCCTACGGTCCCTACGGTTCCTACGGTTCAAAGGGTTCCTACGGTTCCTAACGGTTCGGACGGTTCCTACGGTTCCATACGGTTCGTACGGTTCCTACGGTTCCTATGGTTCCTACGGTTCGTACGGTTCGTACGGTTCCTACGGTTCGTACGGTTCGTACGGTTCCTACGGTTTGAACGGTTCCTACGGTTCCTACGGTTCCTCGCGGTTCCTACGGTTCCTACGGTTCCTACAGTTTCTACGGTTCGAAGGGTTCCTGCGGTTCCTACGGTTCCTCACGGTTCGAACGGTTCCTACGGTTCGTACGGTTCCTACGGTTCGTACGGATCGTACGGTTCCTAGGGTTCTTACGGTTCCTCACGGTTCGAACGGTTCCTACGGTTCGAACGGTTCTTACGGTTCCTACGGTTCCATACGGTTCGTACTGTTCCTACGGTTCGTACGGTTCGTACGGTTCGTACGGTTCCTACGGTTCCTACGGTTCCTACGGTTCGAACGGTTCCTACAGTTCCTACGGTTCCTCATGGTTTGAACGGTTCCTACGGTTCCATACGGTTCGTACGGTTCCTACGGCTTCTACGGTTCGTACGGTTCGTACGGTTCCTACGGTTCGAACGGTTCCTACGGTTCCTCACGGTTCGAACGGTTCCTACGGTTCGAATGGTTCTTACGGTTCCTACGGTTCGTACGGTTCGTACGGTTCCTACGGTTCGTACGGTTCTTACGGTTCGTACGGTTCCTACGGTTCCTCACGGTTCGAACGGTTCCTACGGTTCCTACGGCTCGTACGGTTCCTACGGTTCGTACGGATCGTACGGTTCCTACGGTTCCTACGGTTCCATACGGTTCGAACGGTTCCTACGGTTCCTACGGTTCGTAAGGTTCGTTCGGTTCCTACGGTTCCTACGGTTCCTACGGTTCGTACGGTTCCTACGGTTCGAACGGTTCCTACGGTTCCTACGGTTCATTACGGTTCGAACGGGTCTTACGGTTCCTACGGTTCGTACGGTTCCTACGGTTCGTAAGGTTCGTACGGTTCGTATGGTTCGTGCGGTTCGTACGGTTCCTACGGTTCCTACGGTTCGAACGGTTCCTACGGTTCCTACGGTTCCTCATGGTTTGAACGGTTCCTACGGTTCCTCATGGTTTGAACGGTTCCTACGGTTCCCACGGTTAATACGGTTCGTACGGATCGTACGGTTCCTACGGTTCCTACGGTTCGTACGGTTCCTACGGTTCCTACGGTTCAAAGGGTTCCTACGGTTCCTTACGGTTCGGACGGTTCCTCCGGTTCCATACGGTTCGTACGGTTCCTACGGTTCCTATGGTTCCCACGGTTTGTACGGTTCGTACGGTTCCTACGGTTCGTACGGTTCGTACGGTTCCTACGGTTTGAACGGTTCCTACGGTTCCTACGGTTCCTCGCGGTTCGAACGGTTCCTACGGTTCCTACGGTTTCTACGGTTCGAAGGGTTCCTGCGGTTCCTACGGTTCCTCACGGTTCGAACGGTTACTACGGTTCGTACGGTTCCTACGGTTCGTACGGATCGTACGGTTCCTACGGTTTCTACGGTTCCTCACGGTTCGAACGGTTCCTACGGTTCGAACGGTTCTTACGGTTCCTACGGTTCTATACGGTTCGTACTGTTCCTACGGTTCGTACGGTTCGTACGGTTCGTACGGTTCCTACGGTTCCTCATGGTTTGAACGGTTCCTACGGTTCCCACGGTTCCTACGGTTCGTACGGATCGTACGGTTCCTACGGTTCCTACGGTTCCATACGGTTCGATCGGTTCCTACGGTTCCTACGGTTCGTACGGTTCCTGCGGCTCGTACGGATCGTACGGTTCCTACGGTTCCTACGGTTCATAACAGTTCGAACGGTTCCTCACGGTTCGAACGGGTCTTACGGTTCCTACGGTTCGTACGGTTCCTACGGTTCCTACGGTTCGAACGGTTCCTACGGTCTTCACGGTTCGAACGGTTCCTACGGTTCCTACGGTCCCTACGGTTCGTACGGTTCCTACGGTTCGTACGGTTCCTACGGTTCAAAGGGTTCCTATGGTTCCTACGGTTCCTTACGGTTCGGACGGTTCCTACGGTTCCATACGGTTCGTACGGTTCCTACGGTTTCTACGGTTCGTACGGTTCGTACGGTTCCTACGGTTTGAACGGTTCCTAAGGTTCCTCACGGTTCGAACGGTTCCTACGGTTCGAACGGTTCTTACGGTTCCTACGGTTCGTACGGTTCGTACGGTTCCTACGGTTCGTACGGTTCGTACGGTTCCTACGGTTCGTACGGTTCCTACGGTTCCTCACGGTTCGAACGGTTCCTACGGTTCCTACGGCTCGTACGGTTCCTACGGTTCGTACGGATCGTACGGTTCCTACGGTTCCTACGGTTCCTTACGGTTCGAACGGTTCCTACGGTTCCTACGGTTCCTCACGGTTCAAACGGTTCCTACGGTTCGTACGTATCGTACGGTTCCTACGGTTCCTACGGTTCCATACGGTTCGAACGGTTCCTACGGTTCGTACGGTTCCTACGGTTCGTACGGATCGTACGGTTCCTACGGTTCCTCACGGTTTTTACGATTCCTACGGTTCGAACGGTTCTTACGGTTCCTACGGTTCCATACGGTTCGTACGGTTCCTACGGTTCCTACAGTTCGTACGGTTCCTACGGTTCCTATGGTTCGAACGGTTCCTACGGTTCCTACGGTTCCTCACGGTTCGAACGGTTCCTACGGTTCCCACGGTTCCTACGGTTCGTACGGATCGTACGGTTCCTACGGTTCCATACGGTTCGAACGGTTCCTACGGTTCCTACGGTTCGTACGGTTCCTGCGGCTCGTACGGATCGTACGGTTCCTACGGTTCCTACGGTTCATTACGGTTCGAACGGTTCCTACGGTTCGAACGGTTCTTACGGTTCCTACGGTTCGTACGGTTCGTACGGTTCCTACGGTTCGTACGGTTCCTACGGTTCCTAAGGATGAAAGGGCTCCTACGGTTCCTACGGTTCCTTACGCTTCGGACGGTTCCTACGGTTCCTACGGTTCGTACAGTTCCTACGGTTCGTACGGATCGTACGGTTCCTACGGTTCCTCACGGTTCGAACGGTTCCTACGGTTCGAACGGTTCTTACGGTTCCTACGGTTCCATACGGTTCGAACGGTTCCTAAGGTTAGTACGGTTCCTACGGTTTCTACGGTTCGTACGGTTCGTACGGTTCGTACGGTTCCTCACGGTTCGAACGGTTCCTACGGTTCGAACGGTTCCTACGGTTAATACGGTTCCTCACGGTTCGAACGGATCCTATGGCTCCTACGGTTCCTACGGTTCGAAGGGTTCCTACGGTTTCTAGTATTCGAAGGGTTCCTACGGTTCCTACGGTTCCTACGGTTTCTCACGGTTCGAACGGTTCATACGGTTCCTACGGTTCGTACGGTTCATACGGTTCGAACGGATCGTATGGTTCCTACGGTTCGAACGGATCGTACGATTCCTACGGTTCCTACGGTTCCTTACGGTTCGAACGGTTCCTACGGTTCCTACGGTTTGTACGGTTCCTACGGTTCGTACGGTTCCTACGGTTCCTACGGTTCCATACGGTTCGAACGGTTCCTACGGTTCCTACGGTTCGTACAGTTCCTACGGTTCGTACGGATCGTACGGTTCCTACGGTTCCTCACGGTTCGAACGGTTCCTACGGTTCGAACGGTTCTTACGGTTCCTACGGTTCCATACGGTTCGTACGGTTCCTACGGTTCCTAAGGTTCGTACGGTTCCTACGGTTCCTACGGTTCGAAGGGTTCCTACGGTTTCTACGGTTCGAAGGGTTCCTACGGTTCCTACGGTTTCTCACGGTTCGAACGGTTCCTACGGTTCCTACGGTTCGTACGGTTCATACGGTTCGAACGGATCGTACGGTTCCTACGGTTCGAACGGTTCCTACGGTTCGAACGGTTCCTACGGTTAAGACGGTTCCTCACGGTTCGAACGGATCCCACGGTTCCTACGGTTCCTACGGTTCGAAGGGTTCGTACGGTTTCTGCGGTTCGAAGGGTTCCTACGGTTCCTACGGTTTCTCACGGTTCGGACGGTTCCTACGGTTCCTACGGTTCCATACGGTTCGTACTGTTCCTACGGTATCTACGGTTCGTACGGTTCGTTCGGTTCGTACGGTTCCTACGGTTTGAACGGTTGCTACGGTTTCTACGGTTCCTCGCGGTTCAAACGGTTCCTACGGTTCGAAGGGTTCCTACGGTTGTAACCAACGGGCTAGCCTGCTGCTCAGTCGAGCAAGAACCCCCCTCTAAGCCTCAGGGACGGCACACTCGTAAATGAAATTTCGCGATACAAGGAAACACTTTAGATTGCTCGTTTGAAATCCCACTTTATTTTCCCTAGCACTTTAGGTCGCGACACTGGGCACTGGACGAATGGGTAGTGGAAAATGGTTTTCAAGAACCGCGCGGTAAGTTCCACCCTTAAATGGTTGTTTGGTCCTACCTTTTAACCGGGCACGGTGAACTAACGCTGGTGGCTCTCGTCTACGGTAACCTTCGGCTACGGTCTGCACAGTCTGATGGTTTTGTGGTGATTCGACTGGGACGTGGTGGGCTGGTCCGGGTGTCGGCTGTTCAGCTCCAACAGCAGACCACAGGTAGACGGGACACGTGGCACTACCGGAACCGTATTATGGACCAAACTTCGAACTGACCGGAGGGCGGATCTCGGACGGCGTAAAGCACGGCGGCTGAAGCTGGTCGCGATGCCAAACAAGCTCCTGATCGCTGGATTGTCTGACGGACCGGGTCGTCAGCACAGCTAGGCTTTCAGACAATCGCCAGGTGAAGCTGTCGGTCAGTTTCCAGCAGAAAATATCGGGGCCCTAGGATCATGATGGGGAATAGGTTTT
Organism: Uranotaenia lowii; assembly: GCF_029784155.1. Taxonomy (NCBI): domain Eukaryota; kingdom Metazoa; phylum Arthropoda; class Insecta; order Diptera; family Culicidae; genus Uranotaenia; species Uranotaenia lowii. The sequence continues at coordinate 85,334,638 of NC_073693.1, forward strand.
AATGTTACATTGCCTGGTACGGGGCAGACGATAGCGTTTACCTGGATCTGTTTAAGTTCCGTTTTCTGAATACTTCCGTTTCACACTTGGTCTGGTGCTCTGTTAGGCAAGGCTCCGTGTAATGTGGATGCCTTGCAGTATGAATTCCAAGTGACGCTATCAGGATCGGAGTACGCTGACCCCGTACGCAGGACAAAGGTTTCGAAGTCCATCCAGTAATTCCTCCCATCATGTCCCGTTTTCTCTGGGCGCAATGGTGGCGCTAACGCCTTCTTCAGCTCCACCTGGTGTCGACTAGCGCTGAGTTGACCCAATTGTATCGGCTGGTACGGTGTTCGGGAAATTACGGTGATCATTCTCCCTCACGCACTAAAGCACCTCCTTGCATATGATGAATTCACGCAATTTACACAAAAGATTCTCACTAAACTGAACAGTAAGTTAACGCACTGGTTACACGGTTCCTCACGGTTCGAACGGTTCCTACGGTTCGAACGGTTCCTACGGTTCCTACGGTTCCTACGGTTTGAACGGTTCCTACGGTTCCTACGGTTCGTACGGTTTCTACGGTTCCTACCTTTTCTTACGGTTCGAACGGTTCCTACGGTTTCTTACGGTTCGTACGGTTCATAGGGTTCCTACGGTTCCTACGGTTCCTACAGTTCCTTACGGTTCGAATGGTTTCCTACGGTTCCTACAGTTCGTACGGTTTCTACGGTTCCTACCTTTTCTTAGGGTTCGAACGGTTCCTACGGTTTCTTACGGTTCGTACGGTTCATAGGGTTCTTACGGTTCGTACGGTTCCTACGGTTCCTATGGTTCCTTACGGTTCGAACGGTTCCTACGGTTCCTTATGGTTCGTACGGTTCCTACGGTTTGTACGGTTCCTACTTGAAAAGGAGAGGAAGGAAAAAGGAGAAAGAGGATAAAGCAGAACGAAGATCAAGAAGATAGACCAAAACTGAGAAAGAGGAAAAGGAAAAGGGTGAGTTGTATAAGTGCATGAGCACAGCCTACCCCTTGACGTAGGGTGAAACCAAGGGGCACATCTGGCACACGAAGCCCAAGGTGGTTTTAGTGGGACGAACCCACTCACGGCAGCAAACACCCGGCTGTTATGGTTTGAAGTCAAATTTCCATCTTGTAAAAAAAAAATGCCCTTTGGTGCTTCTTTTCCCACGTGTGCTGTTTACACTTGAAACGTGAGCCTCGTCATTATATTGGGGAACTAGGCATAAAAAGCGCAGAGCCGACAAGGTGCACCACCATCCACCGTATTTCAATAAACAACTTTTTTAACATTTTTATTTATGTATAACTAGCTGATCCCGCACGAACTTCGATTCGCATTGAACTTTAAAGCTGATAATTTTGTATTTAATCGTTAATTGGGACGAATTTTCACCAAAAAATTGCTTAAAATACTAAACAGAATTTGCAAGCTACCTATTTGCTTGTCACCAAACGGAAATTCAAAATAGGAAATTGATTAACCGTCGAAAAGAACACCCGTGTACGATTTTTTGTCTTTTTCGTGTGCATAACAACGAAATTATGTCTAAAATATTTTAAAGGTAATATCAACGACCCCTTGTCTGTCGTCTGATTAAAAATTTTAATTCATAAATCAATTGTCCGTTTTGTAAAACACTCGTGAATGATTTTTTGTCGGGATCTCATGCAAAATAAATCAAATATTGCAAAAACATTAAACAGTAAATGTGGACGACCCCTTTTTCTGTCGGCTAATAGAAAGTTTGTTATCAGAAATCGATTCCTCATCCTGCAAAACTCTCGTGTTTAAATTTTTGCCTCGATATGATGCCTAACAACGTAATTATTGCAGAAAAAAATTGGAAAATATTAAGACGAACCCTTTTAATCAGTGTTCCGAAAATCACTCATTTTCAATGAATGTTTCTGATTGCTCTTCGCAGCTGAAGGTACAGCGGTCGGGTTTCGTTATTGATTGCTACTGGACCTACCCGATCATCGATCGTTCAATTCATCGCTAAAATACAGATCACCTCGCACGATGCTTGCTGTCAAAACAGTGCAGCACCATCATCCAATTGGAATCTCGCCAATGCGCAATGCATATGGCGAATCATGTTGGTTTTCGATCAGGAGTGAATGGATCAGGCAGTGAGTGAGTGATACATGAAACCGATCATTAGCGTATTTTGATTGATTTGATATATAGCAAATTAATAAATTTATTTGTTGTTATAACGTTTTTTAACATCAATATGATCAGAATCAAATTGTAGTTGTGTTTGTGAGGGGAAGATGTTCACTTTCGCCGTGTTTTCCATTTTTACAAGTTCTCTTATTAAACTGTCGTCCGTCACGTTAAAACTACTGAGAATTTATGGTGTCCCGCACAACTGTTTGATTTTTCTCGTCCTGCAAAAAATAATTTTGAATTTCATATAATTCAGACAGATACTGAGTGAGCTACATTCAGAATGGATCAGTTTGTATCTCACTCATCTCCGATATGCGATGTTTGCTAAACCGATGATTCTGAATGATGCGACTCGGTTTGCATAGCTGATAGGAGCGCTGATCGAGATTGCATACCAGCCAGGCGAAGCAGTTGCGAGAGGCGCTATCCCATTATACAATCAGAATGTTTCCAACAGGAAACGCATCCTGAGTGTTTGTTTTAATTGATTTCCAGAACATTGCTTTTAATGATTCCTTGTCAAAATTTGACATGTGAAATCAAAAGCATGTGCTGTAAAACTCCCATGTGCAAATTTTCATTATAATCCGATGTATAATCAAGACCATGGGGCTTATTCTGAGAATCACGTGAAGTGATGTGTAAAATTTCACATCGTTGTGCCGACTCCAGAAACCTCCCGTCACCCGAATTTGGATCCCATGGCGACGAACGTGTTAAGCAAATATAGTAAAACAAATATACCTCACTGACAGCTTCCTTCATACATCTCATACAGGACACGTATGTCAGCACCATCTACTGACGAAAGTTCCTACTAGATTTTATTACTATATTTGGCTTAAGTATTTTCTTGATAACGCTGTTTTTTTATGAATGGAAAGGATACCTTTGAAACACAATTGAGTTTTTCAAAATAATAAGAAAGCTACGAAACTCCCTCAAGGTGAATGGAATAGAAATGGTTCTTCCTTCAAACCCAAAGCCTCTTGGGAGACTTCGAGAGTTTGTTTTCTAGCTTCCGTGGGACTTCTGTTGGTTCTCATTCCCTTGCTACGTTCTCATTGTGCACATTTGCTCCGAAGCAAGAACACCATTTAATGACAAAGCTTCGACTTCGACGATGTGCATCATCGCGAATGGATGGAAACTCATTCATTTTCCCCCGTGCGCACTAGCTTATACATTTATTCATCAGATAGCTAGGTATCATTTGTTTAAAAAAAACTCTCTTTTCCTAGGATGTTTGATTTTCAAGAATGTGTTATAAAGAGTGTTCTTAAACTTTGAAAACTGTAGTTAGATAACACTTTTTAAAATTACTTAGTGAGAATATTGAAATTCTTCCCAACTGCCGAATGATTAATTGGGGAGCATGAATAAGCATAATTTAATCAACAAATCACATTCATTATTGCTCGCTTAAAGAACCTTTCATGAACTGAATCCTCGACAAAAAGCGACTTTTCACTAGCATGAAAAAGTTAAAATTATGCGTGCGCTTCCGATGAAACATGTGATAACAGCCTGATGATTGCGAAGCTTGGATGTTGTACATACCCATCCAGCATAAAATTCTGCCCCTGACTGACTGACTGACTCCTTCCTGTCCCGCCATTCGGAAAGAGGATGACAATAAAGTTTTGATTGTTCCTGACTTTATCATGATTCAGCCAATCCAACCGATTGAAATACGTACGTGTGTGGGTATGGGCACAAGGAATGGGATGGGTGCCAGGATAAACGTTTTCTCTCAAGAACAAACTCGATTCGGTTCGGGTTTTGGCGCCCGAGAAACGGATCCTCTGCATCCGGCCCACACTTTCCGAAGGTGAAGATAACGGAAAGAAAGTATACTAGTCGTCAAAATTGATTCAGTTACCTCAACTAGAAGGAGTCACGCGGGATGAAGGAAAGGGTACGGATGCTGGTTTGCTTTCTTCTTTTCGTAACTTTTTTGATTATGATGCGAGTACACTATCTTAATTTCTGTCATTTATAAAGATATCTTTTATCTGTTAGGTGTAAGGTATGTGCAGTCTGTTATCTGTGCTATATACTCTATTCTTTGAACTCTTTACACTGTGCTCTGTGCTCAGTGTACGCAGTGCACTTTGTTCTTTGCTCTGTGATCTGTGATCTGTGCTCTGTGCTTTGTGCTCTGTGCTCTGTGCTCTGTGCTCTGTGCTATGCGCTCTGTGCTCTGTGCCCTGTCCTCTTTGCGTTTTGCTTTGTGCTCTTTGCTCTGTGCTCTTTGCTCTATGCTTTGAGCTCTGTGCTCTTTGCTCTATGCTCTGTGCTCTTTGCTCTGTGCTCTTTGCTCTGTGCTCTGTGCTCTGTGCTCTGTGCTCTGTGCTCTGTGCTCTTCGAGCATTGCACTTTCCGCATTGCACTTTGCGCTTTGCACTTTGCTCTGTGCTCTGCGTTCTGTGCTCTTTGCTCTCTGCTCAGTACTCTGTGCTCTTTGCACATTGCACGTTGCGGACTGTACTTTGTTCTTTGATCTGTATCTTGTGTTCTGTGATCTGTACTCTATACTCTTTGCGCAGTGCACTTTGTTCTTTGCTCTGTGTTTTGTGCTCTCTGGTCTGTGCTCTGTGCTCTATGCTCAGTACTCTGTGCTCTTTGCCCTTTACACTTTGCGCGTTATTCATTGTTTTTCGCTCTGTGGTTTGTGCTCTGTACTCTGTGCTCTGTGCACTGTGCTCTGTGCACTGTGCTCTGTGCTCTGTGCTCTGTGCACTGTGCACTGTACTCTGTGCACTGTGCTCTGTTCACTGTGCTCTGTGCTGTGTGTTTAGCACTGTACTCTGTGCTGAGTGCTGTGTGCTCGGTAGTCTGTGGTCTGTGCTCTGTGCTCTGTGGCTTGTGCTCTGTACTTTGTGTTCTGTGCTCTTTGCTCTGTTCTCTGTGCTCTGTGCTCTGTGCTCTGTACTTTGTGCCCTATAGTTCTCTGTGCTCTGGGCTCTTTGCGCAACACTCTTTGTTCTTTGCTCTATATAATGTGCTTTGATCTAGGATCCGGGATCGGGATACGCAATCTGGGATATGGGACTTTCAAATTTAATTTCTTAGAAATACATATTTTTTTCGTCAAATTTTATTCAAAATCTTGGACATTGGTTCAAGGACCTTTTATGTTGGAATGTTGTGCAATTTTTTATCTGTTATATGTTCATCTACAATTTTGAATCCTAAATTCAATTGAATTGTTAATTGAACAGTGAAAGATTTCAATTTCCTGACACTTTTTTATATTTTTTTATTGTCAAAAGAATTCATCCGTGCATAAGCACCTTTTCTGGAGAATCTTCCACATTTCACTCCAACCCAGTTTTCCCATCGATGGGAAAACGATGCAGAAGAACAGCAGAGATAAAAAAAAACGTCACGGACCGTATTCGAAATCACTTGCCGAGAAGATTTTATGCTGGCACCGGATCGGAAGCATATAAAAGGCCGGGAAATTCTGACCGAAATCTACAGTTGTTTTCCACTTGTTGAACGTGTCGGTCCAAAGGATTAACCCGGGGAAAATTTTGGTGCTGGTGCTGCTGGTGAAAAGTGCTGCTGTTGGCTGTTGGATTTGCCTTCCATCGGGTTGGTTGCCTGCAAATTGACGGTGACTGCAGCAAGTACTCTGTGGATTAAGTGAAGTGTTTTGTGCCAGTAGGTACCAAATTATTGGTACAAGTTAAGTGATAATCGATCCGTTGTTGGAATTTGTGCGATTATGAGTGGTTCCGGGAAAGGATTACTCGGATTATGGCTGTATCACAGTGGCGATCAGGAGTGGGCCATCAAGGAAGGAAGTCCGCTGCACAAAAGGAGAGATTTTGCTGTAAATATTAAAGGATTGAATTATTCCTACCATGTTGAAAAGATTGTTTGACAAAGTTAAAGAAAGATACATTTTTTCAAAGTTTTTAAAAATTGCGTCTAAAAGATCTTACCTACCATATTCATAATGTATGTACGAAATATTGAAAAGTTTTGAAATCTAAACATAAACACGTTTTTATCGTATTTTTCTGATATTTTTTCTTTGTGTAATTTGAGACTTTATATCGACGCTGTAGTATGCGGACAGACATTGAAAAACTTATCCGATACAACTATGTTCAATGTGTACTCTTAGGCTTAGGCTTAGGAGAGAGTGGGGATACTTGATCCCCTTTTCTTATTTTCACCATATCTTTTTGGGAAAATTTAGCAACTCGCCGTCTTTGACATTTTCTGACAGCTTGTAAGTTCAAGTTTCTATGCTCCAAAAATTAGAACGATACTTGAACCCGTTGATGAACTAGAAGCATTTTCGTGGGAGTAAAAAAATGCGATTTTTCTGAAGTTATGGGAGACTTGATCCCCTATTGAAGGAGACTTGATCTTTTATTCAGGAAGCCCTAATCCTTGTATAAAAATCAAACAAAACCCCAAGATACAAAGTTAATTGACTATTTTGGTCATGTTTGTTCTCATTTCACAATTTATAGCAGACATAAAAAGACATTTCTATAACTTTGTCTCAACGCTAATAACATTGCATACTTAAAGGCGCTATTTTTTATAATTAAGAGAAAATTAATTATTTTTGCTCTTTTCTTCTGACAATTGTTTGATAAATATTAGTTTTTGGATATATAATAGTAGTTATTTCTTAATCAGCAATCATAACGATCAATTCAGTAGGAGAAAATGCCGTTTGGAAGGGGGATCAATTGTACCCAACTCTAGGGGATTAATTGTACCCATAATCAACATTTTAGAAAACTTTTTCTGAAAAACGTTGAGAGTTTTCCATTGCTTTGAAAATATGGCATTATGAAGTTCATTTTACGCTCGAGCGATTGATACATTGGAACAAATACTTTTTTGATAATTTTCCCATGTAAGGAACATTTTAAAGTGATGGAAAAAAGATCTTCAAGTTACATTTTGTGAAATTTTTCAAACAAAGTTCAATTACTCAAAAAATTATTTTGTTACAATTTTTTAAACTACAAGCAATGATATTTTGCTCATTTTGGTACATTATTCTAGAACATTTGATCTTTGTAAGACATTCCAGTTTCGAGATATAGCTAAGGAATCAAGTATCCCCAGGGATCAAGTATCCTCATTCTCCCCTATACATCGATTTGAAATTCATATTTTAAATTTAATTCATATTTAAATGTCGCAATTTTTTTACTTTCACGAAAATGCTTCTAGTTCATCTACGGGATCATGTATCGTTCCAACTTTTGGAGCATATAAACTCGAAATTAAACGCTGTCAAAAAATGGAAAAGACGATGAGTTGCTAAATTTTGCCAAAAAGATATGATAAAAATAAGAAAAGAGGATCATGTATCCAAATTCTACCCTAATATTTACTGCGAAAAAATGTTGATTAAAAATTGTCGTAATCTTGTGTATCTGTTATTTGAAAATTCTCTCTTAGAAAGCTCTTGGAAGAATTTCTGGTTATAAATGTATTTTTTCAAAAGAAAATAATACACACATAACGTGAAATAAAAATGTAAAAAAAAATCTACAAGATATCTTTTTTTTCCTAAGGTTCTGAATATCAGCGCTAGGCTCAAATAAAATTTTTAATGATTCTTATTTTGCAACTATACGTTTGAAAAAGCAAACATTTGACTGACACTTATCAGTAAACTCGATTATTTGGCAGAATGGCGTTTGGAAATTCTAAAACTTATCAGTTTAGATTGAAATCGATTATTGATAATTGATGAAGTAACTTACTTACATGAACAACAAAAAATATTTTAAGTTTATTGATTATTTTATATTAATTCTACGATACAGGTTACAGGGAAAAATGACACAAAGTGATTGATTCCCGAAAAAAAAACAATACAGATTTTGTCTAGATAGTCTTGTTCCAAAGATACAAAAATAAATTTAATTTTTTTTTTTCATAAACTTGAATAGATAACATCACAAAAAGAAGCTTTGTTTAGTTAAGTATTTGTTACTGAAAATCATGATCTGTTTCACAACTTTGTTGAAAGCTGAAAGCATTTTCACTTGTTCAGCAAAAAATATCCAAGATTGTTTTGGTTTAAAATGTTTTCAAAATCCCTGTAATTTACAAAACGAGGAAACATACTTACTTCTATAATTATGACGCCCAGAAGTCATGGTAAATTACTCACAGTCCTCATGAAAATTGATCATTGAGCTTAAATTTATTTTTCTAAATCCTTTTAATGTTTTACACTTTTGCTAAGAAATGCACAAATTTTTTCAGTGAATTTGTACTTTTAAAGACGTCAAAATCAATTCTTTACACCTCGGAAAATTTGAATTTTATTTCCTTGTGTTTTAATTGTGAATGTAAATTTTGGGTTCTGGAAATGCATTTAAATCTCTATCGCCAAACACCGATTTCTTCATATTGTAACAGCTTTTGTATAAACTTTTTATTCCTTTTTGACTCTTAAAACTTATAGAGGACCCTAAAGCTATTACACGTAATCTCTACTTTCGATTTATTGTTGCTGGAATCTTTGGTGTTTCAACGCAAAAGCTTGAATATAGAAATCTCGAGAATATTGTTAGAAATTTACTATGAATATTTTATATTCAATTTCAGTTTGGTAGCAGATACTTGAACTTTTTTCACGACAATTCATAGTATGAACATGTGATGTGATAGATTTCAAACAGATTTAATATAATCGGATCTAAAACTTGAAATTTGAAATTTCATAATTCGTATCGAATAAGAGAAGCTTTTAATATGATTCAGAACCTCAATTCTTATTTTACAATCTAATAAAGTTTTAGTGGATTGATAATTTACCTTCGCTTTAGAAAATATTTTAAAATTCAAAAACATCCATATAGGGAAACCTTCCGCTGCTCAAAACATCATCAAAAATGGATTTCATGCGGCAGCAACACTTTTTGTATAATACGATTGAATTTTTTTTTTGTGAAATATTGGACACTAAGAGACAAAAAAAAAAGATTAGAAAATTTCACTGCCGATTGAAGTCATACTTTTCATATTGGAAAATTGATCACTCTGATGGAGAATTTAATTACAACTTTAGTTTTTTACTAGAAATACACTTGAAGACCAAAAGGCTTTTTTTCACTTCTGAGAACGACCAAGATTTTTTTGTCCATTAAACATGCTAGAAATTTCTGAAAGGTTTCTATAGTTGATGATATTGACTTACGTTTGTTTTTCAAAATTAGTCTTTGGAATATAAAAATACAGGTTGTTAATTGATCATATGAAGTATCCTACTAACAATCTCCTTCATTCCTCGTTTACTACTAGGACGTGGCCGGCGCCGTTATTGATCATTTTCAAAGGAAGAGCATGAAGTTTTTGCATTGTGAATGAACTGATTTTCCCTAGCACCATTCTTTTGGCCCATGCACAAAGCTGATGGCCTCGATCAACCACGAAGTAGCAAACATTGACGAGATAGAACTTTTTCTGCTAAGCCACGCCAGTGATCATGGAATTTAAAGTGCGAAAGTTGAACAAAATAATCAAATATGTGATCTGAAGTTTAAAATGAATTAATCTAAGCTCTTCAAGTTCAATGATTTAAAGTGGATATGAGTAGTCAATAGGGTGGCCCAAAATTGTACTATGTCTGGGATTTTGGGGGCTCAAGCTTCAAATGATAGCTTAATATGTAAGAAACAATATTTTATATGCCGGCGACTCAGAAAAATGATATTTAGAGGTCGCACTGGTTCGATTTTTGGAAAAAAGGCAATTTTTTCAACATTCTGTGCTAATAACATTTCAGATCTCAAAAAAGTTTCAAACATGTTAGTTTTTGAATTTTCTTTATAATGAAAATTTTAAACTAAAAAATTATTGGGACTGTTTTGGACTTCGTAGCAAAAATTTGAAAATTGTGACTTTTTTCCACACTGAAAGTTGGATTACTTTGAAAATACAAGTCATAGCTATACACTTTCTTCTGCAAAGTTGCACATCATAACGTCGCACATCATAAATCTTAATCCAAAGTACACTTTTTTTGTTTATTTTAATTATTTTTCTTACCAGATCAATAGTATAGCGTAGTTTAAAAATCATAATACAAATTGAGAGTCCAAAACAGCCCCAATAAATTTTTAGTTTAAAACTTACATAATAAAGAAAATTTAAAAAATATTAGAGACACATGTTTGATACTTTTTCAAGATCTGAAAATGTTAATAGAACAAAATGTCGAAAAAATGGAATTTTTCTATAAATCGAACCAGTGCGACCTCTAAACAGCATTTTTCTGAGTCGCTGCCTTACGAAAGTTTGTTTCTTATACCCTTAGCTATCATTTGAAGCTAAAGCCCCCAAAATCCCTTACGTAGTACAATTTTGGGCCACCCTAGTAGTCAACTAAGCTAAGCTAAGCTAAACATGGTATACATTTCTGAAAGTTAAAAATATTGAAAATCACATGTTTCCGTGCGTATTTCAGGATTTGTTTTATTGTTTTTTTTTTAATCTGAGCAAATAAAAAAGAAACTGCATAGGGTAGGCAATAAATGTATAACGTCAGCAGAAAAAATATTTCAAGTATTTTAGTATTATAACCATATTCACCTCCCTATATGACTTTTTCAAATTTGTCATTCCATTAAAATTTAAAACCGAATTAGGAATTTAGAAGCTCAGAATTTAAAGCAACTACAAAATTTATCACCATTTGCTAATGTAAATTAAGGCATATAAGGGAAATTAATGAAGGAGTGGGGGGAGGGGGCTAGGGTCGTGCATATGTAAGATAGAGAAGAGAAATAAAACGGAGTTTGGAAAACGGCAACAAATCGACAAATACGTTCAATATTTGCAACCGAAAAAGTACTGAAATTTTGTTGTTTATTCCATGTGGCTTTTTTATTTCAGAAAAAAACATCTCCAAGTATCTTCCAAGTGAAGGCTAAATAAACAAAAATTGGCTACACGTACCTACATTGGACAGCCCACGTAATATGTCTTTCTACTATTTCACAGCCTGGAACTAGGCAATCAAAGCACTACGTTGAGGTTCAAGGCATATTTTACAAAAAAAAACACTCGCTCACAAAATAACAAAAATATCATCTGACAGCTTAGACATAGTGTTAACAAAATGAAAAGATGTCATTTAATTCGGTTTTGTATGCTTCGTAAAAATCACTCTAAAATGTATGTAGTAGTTCAATTGCCGTACCCAGTATAATGCAGATAACTTAGCAGAATTCCCTTTTTTCTAAGTCACTTACAGCGCACAAAAACTATTTTCTGCTACTTTCATGTTCGTTATTGAGTACATATACTTCTCTAAAGGGCGTTACTTCTCTAATATGCTTGTTAGCTAGTATGTAACTTTTAAAGCCATTTTTCTTAATTTAATATGTGAGTTTTGGTTTCTTGCTTGAGTAGGGCCATAACGATGCTAACTGATTTTCTGTATCACATGTTTCTATGAAATCAGAATCTAGATCAGTATCAGATTGTAGATATTGAAAGAATATAGATCCCATTTTTTAAATCAAATGTAAATCAGACGAACGCTTTGAACATTAATGAAGAACATTTATAGCCAAATTTATGGGCTTGTGAAATAGCTCAGTTGGCAAGTCAATTGCCTACTTAAGCCGATGTCCGCGAGTTCAAGCCCAAGAGTTAACATCGAACACCGCAACTGTCCGCAACTGTATAGTTGATTCAAAGTTGCGAATGCCATAAAAATGGTAAAACAACTATAATCGAAACTTTGAAACTCTAAATTAGGTTTTGAATTTTTTTCATGAGAATTTCAATTTGTCACATGCTTTAATTTGATAGGCTTTTGAAGTTGAATAATAGTAATAAAAATATGTTTAAATTTTACACCTTAATTCATCTTTTGGATTTCGATTAAAGGTTTAACTCAGGATTTTGACTGAATAATTTTTTCCAAAGGATTTTTTAAACCAGTAAGGTTTATACTTCCTCGTCTTTTGAGGGATTAAACCCACATATGTATGCCTTATGCCCCAACAACAATACAATATATTTTTTCCTTGTTTTCATTATCTGAGGCAAAGAGTACAAAAAGAATTGTAGGGGAGAGTGGGGATACTTGATCCCCTTTTCTTATTTTCACCATATCTTTTGGGAAAAATTTACCAACTCGCCGTCTTTTACATTTTCTGACTGTTTGTAACTTCAAGTTTCTATGCTCCAAAAATTAGAACGATATTTGAACCCGTTGATGAACTAGAAGCATTTTCGTGGGAGTAAAAAAATTGCGATTTTTCTGAAGTTAGGGGAGACTTGATCCCCTATTGAAGGAGACTTGATCTCTTATTCAGGAAGCCCGAATCCTTGTAAAAAATCAAACAAACCCTCAAGATAGAATGTTAATTGACTATTTTGGTCATGTTTGTTCTCATTTCACAATTTATAGCAGACATAAGAAGAAAATTCTATAACTATGTCTCAACGCTAATAACATTGCATACTTAAAGGCGCTATTTTTTATAATTAAGAGAAAATTAATTATTTTTGCTTTTTTCTTCAGACAATTGTTTGATAAATATTAGTTTTTGGATAAATATTAGTAATTTCGTAATCAGCAATCATAACGATCAATTCAGAACAAGAATATGCCGTTTGCAAGGGGGATCAATTGTACCCAACTCTAGGGGATCAATTGTACCCATAATCAACATTTTAGAAAACTTTTTCTGAAAAAAGTTGAGATTTTTCCATTGCTTTGAAAATATGGCATTATGAAGCTCATTTTACGCTTGAACGATTGATACATTGGAACAAATATTTTTTTCATAATTTTCCCATGTAAGGAACATTTTAAAGTGATGAAAAAAGATCTTCAAGTTACATTTTGTGAAATTTTTCAAACAAAGTTCAACTACTCAAACAATTATTTTGTTAAAATTTTTTAAACTACAAGCATTTTTATTTTGCTCATTTTGGCACATTTTTCTAGAACATTCAATCTTTGTAAGACATTCCAGTTTCGAGATATAGCTAAGGAATCAAGTATCCTCAGGGATCAAGTATCCTCATTCTCCCCTACTGATTTTTTATTTGATCATTGGAACATTGAACCTGACGACTCACTCCACGAAATCCAAAAAGCGTAAATCGCGTTCTTTTCAGGAAAATGGCGGCAACGGAAAACCATCCGGTAACGATAATAGCAACGGCAACGATCCGCATCGACAGGCATGCGGGGACAAAACTTCGATAGTATTTACCCTGAAGAACCAGGTCGGCGGCCTGGCCCGGGCACTGCAGGTATTCCAGGAGCTGGGCGTCAACGTTCTTCACGTGGAACTGAACCGTCAAGGAGGGCCTGGAGAGGCCTGCGAGGAGGCCGATGTCCTGGTGGATATCGAGTGTGATTCCAATAAGCTGGAACAGGTCGTGCGAATGTTGAAGCGAGAAGTGCAATCCGTTAACTATGCTGCTCCGGTGGCAGATGATGGTCCACCCCCGACTCCGCTGTCAGCTTGTGGGAGTTTTGGTAAGAGAAATTATCGCATGGTGTTGTTTTTAAGAACGATTTGCCACATTTTGGAGGATTCTCTCTCCTATCCAACGCACTATTGATTATTTTTTCTTTTCAAAGTTTTACTTATAATAATTTGAAAAAGCTTCATCATGAGTCACTATTTGCTATTAGGTAAGAAAATATTAAAGAAGATGAGGTTGATTTATGGTGATGACTAACTATAAATTTTAAATGAAATAACTATAAGAGTTGAACTTGATTTAAGGGTGCTTCAAAGCGCTCAAAGTCTTAATTAATGAAGCGTTAGATACAGTACGCGACAAAATAAAGTACACATTTGCTATAGAAATTTTCAAATCACTAGATACATACTCAAATATAGAATATCAATTCAAAAATTCTAATTAATTTGTAGTGTTTGGCATACATTAACGACTGGTTAAAAAAATGTTGTCATAAATTCAATACACTCTTCAACACTTAAGCAAAAAATAGTTTTTTGCAGCGGTCTAATGGGTCACCCGTCTAATGGGAAAAAGACTTTTTGCTCTCATATGTTTTTTCGATGCCTTTTGGGTCACCAAGCATCAGTGTAGAATTTGAGAAGATTTGGTTGATTCCTGAGTTATCTCAATTTCAATTTTGTATGAAAATTTGTACGGAAGAAGACATTTTTCCACATTAAATCATCCAAAAATTCAAATAAGCTTGAAATGAAATTTGTCTTTGATTATTGGTTTGACTTTTCTTAAGCTTCATTTTTAACATGAACATGAAAAAAAAAGTTGTGAAATTCAGGTTTAAAGTTATAACCAATCTATATATATAAAAATGAATTTCTGTCTGTCTGTCTGTCTGTCTGTCTGTCTGTCTGTCTGTCTGTCTGTCTGTCTGTCTGTTCCCTATAGACTCAGAAACTACTGAACCGATTTGCGTGAAACTTGGCAGGTGGGGGTATTGGAGGCAGGGGAAGGTTCCTATTGTGGTTTGAGACCCCTCCCTCTCTCATGAAGGGGGGGAGGGGCCTCCCAAACAAAAGACAATTTTTTGCATAACTCGAGAACCCATCAAGCAAATGATATCATATTTGGCATGGGGTGGTATTTGGGAACGAGGAATATTTCTATGAATATTTGGTACCCCTCCCTCCTTTCAGTGGCGTGATAGGAAGGGGGGAGGGGGGTTACCTTACAATTTTTCATATAACTCGAGAACTAATCAAGATATTGGATCCAAATTTGGCATGGGAAGGTATTTGGATACGAAAAATATTTCAATGATTGTTTGAGACCCCTCCTTCTTTCCAGTTGAAAGGGGAGGGGCCTCTTTCATATTCTTTTATAAAGTTCAAAAACTAATAAAGCAAATGGAACCAAATTTGGCATGGGAGGGTATATGGATATGAAAAATATTTCTATGATTATTTGAGACCCCTCCCTCTTTCCAGTAGGGAGATATAAAGGGGGAGGGGCCTCTTTTATAGTTTTCAACATAACTAAGAAAGTAACTAAGCAAATGGAACCAAACTTGGCATGGGCGGGTATTTGGGAACGTGACATGTTCTAATGATTGTTTGAGTCCCCTTCCTTCTTACAGCGGGGAGGAAGGAAAGAGGGAGGGGAGTTTCATACAATTTTTACTGCATAACTCAAGAACTACAACAGCAAATGGAACCAAATTTGGCATGGAACGGTATTTGGGTACGAGAAATGCTTCTATGAATATTTGGTATCCCTCACTCTTTCGAAGAGGTGGATGAAAAGGGGGAGGCGAGGTCTCCCTTACAATTTTCAATATAACTGGAGAGCTGATCAAGCAAATTGAACCATATTTGACATGTGAGTGTATTTGGATACGAGAAATGTTTCTATTATAAATTGAAGCCGTACCTTTTAAGCGGTAAGATATAAAGGAAGAAGGGGGGGTTTCCATTTTTTTTTTTTGCATAACTCGAGAGTTAATTGAGCAAATGAAACCAAATTTGGCATCAAAAAGTATTTGAGTACGAAAAATACTATTATGAATATTAAGTTATCACCCCTCTATTGAAAGAAGAGAACGGAAAGGGAGATGGTACTCCCTTTCAAGTTTATACAAAACTCAAAAATTTAATACGTAAATAAAACCAAATTTGGCATGGCATGGAATATAGGAAGGGAAGAGGGAAGCTTACATTTAATTTTTATTTTACAAAATCCGAGAAATGGACAACACTTAACATGGAAAATCATTTTGGTATGACTCTATGATTATTTGACACATCATCCTCCTTTCAGTGAGAAGGTACATGGGAGGAGGGAAGTGAGCCCAATACAATTTTGTTAGCATATGTTCTCAATTTATGCTTACGAAGCCAACACATGGAAACAAATATGGCATGGAAAGGTGCTTGCTTACGAGATATGTTCCTACGATTGTTATAGACTCTTATGCTTTACAGTGTAGAGAGGGAAAGAAAAAAAGGCGCTCCATACAGTTTTTGTTGTAAAGCTTAAATACTTATCAACCAATGGAACTATATTTGATATAAGAGGATTTTTGGGAACGAAAAAAATGTTTATTAAAGATTACAATCTCCATTCAGCAGGGGGTGAAGGGAAGGACAGGGGGAGGGCTCTCTAATCAGTTTTTTAGCATAAATCCAGAACATATCAAGCAAAAACAACCATACTTTATAAGTTAGAATATTTGCGAACGATTAATTTGGGACCCTTCTTTTTTAGGGCGAAACTTAAGGAAACAGATGAAAATTATCAGATCTTTAAAAGAAATTCATAAATCAAGATTCAGAATATAAGTTATGGTTTGTGTTGCAATTTGAAACTCCAGCTGAAGCTCTCATTTTATAATGGTTGCTTATTAATTTCGTCATAATTTAATTTAAAATAATACCAAAAAAAAATAAAAATTTGAATGATTTCTGAAAATATCATTTGATTCTGAAAGGTGTAGCAAAGCACACCGGGTCAGCTAGTTCAAAATAAAAACTCTAAATCCATTGAAAACTGTTTAGAAATAGTAGTTTTTGCTTTCTAAGGCTTCCAACAATTTCATGAAATATGCAAAGGTTACAACTCATTGGCTATGTAGGTAATTTAGTTTTTTGTGATTAACTGACGCTTAAGTTGAAAAATACATTTTGAAAAACATATTTTTTTGTACAACATCGAATATTTTTTCTGGGGTACATGTTAGGCAGGTCCGGATAAAGCCGTTGAGAGGCCCTGGGCAAATTTTCTAGAGGGCTCCTAATTTTTTAACATTTTTATCAAAGATATATCTGTAGCAGTTTGTTAAAAAAAAATCTTGTTTATTTATTCTTTAAACAAGATTTATTTCAACATAATAAAACTCATAATAAAACTGCAGGTCGTTTAAATACACTCGAGATATCAACCCTGATTAAATATTCATCCTCTCAAAAAATTCAGTTGAAAAAGTTTAAGTCTAAATAAAAATAAAAAATCTCCTTTAGAAATATACTTGCGAACCACAAAAACACAATTCAGAGTTCAAGACTCAAATTATTGTGCAGAAAAAAAATAAAGAGCAAGTGGCTTCGGCAATTGAAATTCCAAATTAGAATAATAAAATTTCAGTTGAAATTCTGAAAAAAAAGTGCTGATAAAAACGGGAAAATATTTCGGCTTTTTCAGTCAATTGACGGATCCAAAACACCTTCTCTTCTTATTGGAATAAGAAGAGAAGGTGTTTTGGATCCGTGAATTGACTGAAAAAGCCGAAATATTTTCCCGTTTATACAGTTTTACCAGTCGAGAACAATTATCTAGTGCTGATAAAGATTCAAAATCTACAATAATACCATAATTTGATAGAAGTTTTTTTTTAACAAAATTCAGTATAAAATAGCAGAATCTTAATTGCGTTCGAAGGGATGATTCAAATTACAAATCATCACAATATAGTTTGAAAAGTCGATAAAATAGAAGAACAATAATTTTTTTTTATTCCTGCTTATCAACATTCGAATATGAAAGATCATTCCAACATTAGAATTCGAATCAAATTCAGTTAAAGGAGAATATAGAAATAAAAATGAAATAGAATTCTACACTAAAGTGTTTCAATCAAAAATCCAGTGCCAGAGCTAGATTCAGTCATCCATAAAAGAATTCAAAATCAGTCTATAATTTCGAAAACTAAAATCAAAACTCACTTAGAAAATGAATGGATAATTTGAATAACAACCTTTTTTTTGTCATTTCTTTATATTAACGGGTCAAACTTTAGGAAAAATATTATGCATTGTAATATGCAATAAATTATTCATTGTGTTTCTGAGAAAACAAGCAGAACAATACTTCAAAACTTAGATATCGAATCTTGGCATATATGAATTTGAAAATTGAAGAATTAAAGACCATATTCGTTATATGTTATCAGATTCAAAAAATCTCTAGATCAAGCTCCGCCTTTGAGCTTAAAAAAAATAGAATTGGAATTATTGTTAAATTAAAGTTTCAAAACTGTGAAATTTTTTATTGATCTTATAAAAGTCAAAAATAATTTTTTTTTTCAAAATCAAAGGATTTTTGATTAGTGCCTCATAAAATTATGATTTGTAAATATTTGTCGAAAGTTTGAAGTTTTTAAACGTCACTTTACCATTTCATTGTTTGCTCAATATTCATGTAACATAAATTGAATTCTTTTGTTTAATTTTTTAAATTTTGGATTTTAAATGTCAAATAGTATTGTTATTTCTCAATGTCATGAGGAAAATATTTATTCTGCTTTTGGTGAATTACTTACTATGATACACAATGATGAAATAAAAAACATTCATTTGTTAATCTTTGAATTTATCCAAACAGAGAATTTAAGTTGGTGATAGAGTTATTCAAAAAACTTCGAATTGAATTTTGTATTTAAAAGCTCTAATCAAAGTTAACATTTTCGATATGTTTTTAACCGTTTCGCGATGTTTGCACTTGATGGTTCAGCAATTATTGTCTGAAGATACCAGAAACTGCTTTCTACGCATTTAAAGGCAATATGTTGAACTCACTTTAAGTTCCTTCATATGTTCAAAAAACTATGTATCTTCAGAGATGGAATATTGGAAATATCGATTCATAGGGGCCCTCCGATGGCTTAATCCGACCCTAAAGGGTGATACGGTCAAAATTTGGTCAGGGGAAAACGCGTGTAAATCGGTGAAATCGTTTATTTAAAAAATCAAATTCAATTTCTTTTTCAAGTTTAATTAGTATAAAATTCGAAAAAATATTCAGTTGGGCTTCCGCTTTTCCTAATCCGAATTGCCGGGCCTTACGCTTAACCCCTGCCATCAGATTTTGTACAGCCACCTTGTCCACCTTCTTCGCCGCAGAAAGCCAGTTTGCCTTGAACTGCTGCTCGTCCTTAGCAGTTTGTTTTTGGTCTTCTTTAGGTTCCGCTTGACAATAGCCCAGTATTTCTCAATTGGGTGGAGCTCTGGCGTGTTGGGAGGGTTCTTGTCTTTGGGAACCACCTGCACGTTGTTGGCGGCGTACCCCTCCATGGCCTTTTTACCGTAATGGCAAGATGCCAAATCCGGCCAAAACAGTACGGAACAACCGTGTTTCTTCAGGAAAGGCAGCAGACGTTTATTCAAACACTCTTTCAGGTAAATTTCTTGGTTGACAGTCCCGGAAGCTATGAAAATGCTGCTTTTCAAGCCACAGGTACAGATGGCTAGCCAAACCAGATATTTCTTCGCGAACTCTGACAGTTTCATGTGCTTGAAAATATCTGCTACCTTTACCCTTGCATTTGCCATATAAAACTCCTGTCCCGGAAGCTGCTTGTAATCGGCTTTGACGTAGGTTTCGTCGTCCATTACCACGCAGTCAAACTTCGTCAGCATCGTCGTGTACAGCCTCCGGGATCGCGCTTTGGCCGTCGTATATTGTTTATCATCGTGATTTGGACTCACTACCTTCTTGTAAGTCGATAGTCCGGCTCGTTTTTTGGCTCGATGCACGGTTGTAGACGATACACCCAGCTTTTTGCGGCATCTCGCAAAGAGAGGTTAGGGTTTCGCTTGAAACTACCGGCAACTCTCTTTGTCGTCTCAGCGGCTTCTGGTTTTCGATTTCCCCCCGATCCAGACTTCCTGGCTATCGACAAACGTTGCCCAAACACTTTAGTTACATTTGTAACGGTTGATTTGGCAACTTTTAGCGATTTTGCCAGTTTTGCGTGCAAGTAGCTCGGATTTTCGCGATGCGCGAGGAAAATTTTGATACGCTGCTCTTCTTCCTTGGACGGCATTTTGACAACTGAAGAGTGAATTCCAAAATCAAAATAGGAGCAACATTCTACACACACACACCTTCAAAATGAGGGGTGTTCAGGTTTTTAAAATGAAAATTGAAAGAAATACATCAAGTTGATATTGACCAAATTTTGACCGTATCACCCTTGCTGCCCCCCTTAATCCGGCGTTGATGTTGGGTTTGTGATTTGTTGAAATATACTGCAAGAATATAAAATGTTGATCATCCAAAGTTATATTTTTCTGAAATTCCAGTACATCACTGGTGATTTTTGAATGAAAATTTTTCTTTTTCCATACAAAATTATCCCTCGTTGCGATAATCCAGGACTCAATGAATTGCTTTCAAAAATTGTGTGGCTGAAAATTGAGAAAAACAACTGTGCTTGCTAGATTTTATTTAAACTAATACCTCCACTTCTGTGTAAAAATGTGAGCATATTGATTACAAGACAATCGATTTTCAAATTAAAGTACCGTAATCCGGGGTAATATTGATCACTTTTTCCAATATTTTTCGATTATTTTTTCTGTGAAGGGGAAGATGGCATGTTTCATATTTTTAAAACCAGTACTGGACTCCTATGAACGTAAAACATGGTTGCAAAAATTTATAAGACTACTTCAAATTTGAATAAACAATCGTTATCGTCTCTGTTTTGAATTTGATGCTTTGGGGTGATATTTATCAGTCTCTATTTTGACGGTTTTAACGAGTTTTCTTGATCATAAAAGATACAATACACCTTCAAATTATATATACAAATGCCAGTTTATCAATTTTACCTTGGTTTTTAAATTTTTCTTTTAAAAACATTTGTAATCGGAAAAAGAACTATTATAGAGCATACATTTAAGGGCAAAAATTAAAATACATAATTGCTAAATAGTTTGAGCTACAAAAAACAAATGAAATTTTACCTTCACACATTCCTTTAGGCTCTCCTACTATTTCCATTTTCATTTTTCTTCAAAGTTAACTATTTGATAGGGTTCCTATCAATTTGTCCAATACGGGCTTACTCTTGGAAAATGTCTTTATATTTTAAATATCAAAAATTTATCTCTAAATGACTATAAAAATAGCATTATAACTATACGTATACAAAGAAAAAAAGTAGTTCTTTCACTATCAACAACCAGTTTGCTTCTAAATGCTTTTTGGTATTATCAGGAGAGCTGTTTTTTGCTAGCCTTGGAAAATATAGATATTTTAAGATTTTGAAATGACATTGTTACTAACAGAATATAAACTCAAATACAAACAAAATTTGTTCCTACTTGACACTCAATTAATAGGCTTTCAAACGTAGAAAACAGTTTTCAAAAATTCAAACTATAGACTGAGTTAATGATGATAATGTGCAAAAATTTCTTATTGATCAAAATTACCCCGGTGATCAAAGTTACTCCGTTTTACGGTATTCAAATCTGATATTATATCACGGAAACCCGTGTTATCCCTCAATTACAGCTTACTGTATGTAAGTTGGAGTACTTCAACTTGAGTAAAATCGGTAGGTATTTGAATTTTCATCCCAATAACCAAAAAATTTCAGCTGCTACTATACATATATGGTCACACTAAAAGTGAATTTAAAAAATTGTATTTTTCAAAAGTTGATAAATTATCTGTTCTTGAAAACCCATAAACCACAAATCTCATAACAAAACTATATCTGGATAAGATATAAACATTTCTTGGGATAGGTTTGATTGGTGATTTTGATATACTCCTATGATCGGACACCGGTGATTTTTTTCGTGAATAGTGCGTGGGATCTGTATCCAACAGATACAGAGGAGAGTCTTCTCTGTAATGTGACAATTTTCTAAGGTCTAAAATTATTATTTTTAATTGTTTGAAAAAAGACACTGTTGTCATAGTTTTTATCACAAAACTTAGTTATAATATTTTGTCTCAAGATTTCGGAGAAATGCACTGGTTTCCGAGGAAAATATCTGATTTGGATCGGGCCCAGAACGTTCTGATGTACGGAAGTGAGCTGGACGCTGACCATCCGGGCTTCAAGGATCCAATCTACCGGAAACGACGGGAACAGTTCGCTGCCATTGCCAATACATACAAACAGTAAGTGTTCAACCGTAAGGAAAATACAATCTACAAAACCACTTTATAAAATGTTGCTCCCAACTAACTTAAAGTTGAAAACGGGTTTCTTCTGCATCTATTTCTTCCCTCTATAGTGGTAATCCGATTCCTCGAGTTCAGTACACACCGGAAGAGATCAGGACTTGGTAAATTGAATTTTGGTTGTTATATCAAAACTGTCTCGGAGGAGGGTTGAGTTTGGATTGACATCTACCCCCAGCCAATGCATGCACGACTGTGTAAAAGGATTGAAGAATATCAATTTGCGAGAGCTTCTTGTTTGACGAGCTGGTATTCATAACTGAAATTATTGAATTAACGTGAAAGTCTTTCTTGAGAAATCGTTGCTGGCTTAGCCAGTTTTCAATTTAGAAATTGTTTTCTTCTACGAACATATTTGAATTTGGTCTGACCGTGAACAATAATGTGAAATTTAAAACAATTATTTTTTTTTATTTTTTCAACAATACTACTGACGTTGTTACACCTTCCAGGGGCACTGTTTTTCGCGAGCTGCACAAACTGTACATCAAACATGCCGTCCCCGAGTATCTGGAAAACTGGCCGGAACTGGTCAAATACTGTGGCTACCGGGAGGACAATCTGCCGCAGCTCCAAGACATCAACATTTTCCTGAAGCGCAAAACTGGCTTCCAAATCCGTCCCGTTGCCGGATACCTTTCGCCGCGAGACTTCCTGTCCGGATTAGCTTTTCGAGTATTTCACTGTACCCAGTACATCCGCCATTCGTCCGACCCATTCTACACCCCGGAACCGTAAATTAAAATTTCAAATTCTAGCATTTAACCCTGCTTACAATTTGAAATTTTGTATTTCCAGCGATTGCTGTCACGAGCTGCTGGGCCATATGCCGTTGCTAGCTAATCAGAGCTTTGCCCAGTTTTCACAGGAGATTGGCTTGGCATCGCTGGGAGCTTCCGATGACGATATCAACAAGTTGGCAACGGTAAGGCTAAGATTATTTTCGACAAAATTTTCAGCTTTAAAACACTTGATGGAAAACTGATGATTAAGCAATTAAGACCACTAGTAGGTAGTAGCCAAGAAAACAATCCCAAAAGGATTGCCTTAAAATGATTGAATGTTAAGCCAAAAAATATTTAAATTTAAAAATTATCAAGGGATGTAAATATATTTCAGTGGTCGACAGATGCATTGACACTATCATTTTTAATCCCAAATGTTTTCTTTTCGTTAAAATTTTGCATTTTTCCATACCAAACTTCAAAACAAAACCCGAAAAAATCTGTTCGGAGAATATAACTTTTTTGGTTGTTCTTGAACAGTTTGTTCTCACTCGATGCAAATCTCGCGTGAGCTTTCATTACGGCGCATGAAACATCTTAAGAATTCACCGAAAACTAATGCAAAAGTTATCATCTTTAAACATCTTTAAAATTTGTATTTCACATATAGAATATGTTGTGCAGGCTACAAATCTATATATATAAAACCCGGTTTAATACACTTGACAGTGGATTGTAGCCTTTCTTACAGCCTGTAAATTATATTTGGATTCATATGACACAAAATAATAAAAAATGATAGGTTTATAAATTTTGAGTTATAATTATAGAATTTTAAACGCAGTCAATCCGAAATTAATTTAAGAAATGAAGATTCAAAGTTTTTATAGGATATAGGTATTTTGATATAATCATAATTTTCAAATGAATAACATTATTTGCAACTAATTGAAGATTTTTGAATGACTGGATTCTGGAATGTCTTGTATGATTCCGTTTCTATGACATTTTAGTCTCACAAAATTTACTCCGTTTGGAGATATAGGTAACTTTGAAATGGAAGGGGCATAAAAAATTAAGAATACAATTCAAAAAAGATTCCTGACCATGTATTTCAAATAATTAATCTTCTCAATTATAGAAACAAATACTTGATAAAATTATTGGATAAAATTACAATTGCTAGAGTAAAATACGATACTGCAACGAAGGGTACGTACCAAAAAAGGTAGAATTAAATTTAAAAGTAAAAAGTTTTGACAATTTTGAAATGTCAATATTTTTAATTGTGTCATTTGATCACTTTTGTCAGTTTTTACAATTCCGCCATTTTGCAATCTTGTTAATTTTGTCAATTATGTCAAATTTGTCAATATTGTCAATTTTATAAATTTTGTAAATTTTGTCAATTTTCTCCATTTTGTCAATCTTGTCAATTTTGTCAATATTGTCAATTTTATTAATTTTGCCAATTTTTTTAAAATTGTAGAATTAGTAAATTTATTCTGTTGTGGTATGAGCCTACTTGGTTGAATTGATTCAACTGAATCAAAGCAATCGAAAGATTCCTTTTAATTCAACCACGGTAAATGAAAGTTCATATACCAGTATGTATTTCGATAGCAACTTACTACCTTCTTCAGTTAATCAATCGAAAACGTTCACTGAAGAAGGTAGTAAGGTGCTATCGAAATACTGGTATATGAACTTTCATTTACCGTGGTTGAATTAAAAGGAATCTTTCGATTGCTTTGATTCAGGTAAATTTATGAAATTTGTCAAATTTGTCAATTTGGTCGATTTAATCAATATTATCAATTTTATGAATTTTACTAATTTTGTAAATTTTGACGATCTTGTCGATTTTATCAATTAAGTCATTTTGTTAATTTGGTCAATTTGGTCAGTCTTGTCAATTTTGTCAACTTTGTTCAGTTTTGTTAATTTTGTCAATCTTGTCAATTTTGTCAATGTGGTCAATTTTGTGAATATTGTCAATTTTGTCAATTTCGTCAATTTTTTATATTTTGTCAATTTTCTCCATTTGGTCAATTTTGTCAATTTTGTCAGTTTTGCCAATGTTGTCTTTTGTCAATTTTGGCAATCTCGTCAATTTAGCAAGTTTTATCAATTTTGTCAGTTTTGTCGATTGTGTCAATCTTGTCCATCTTGTCAATCTTGTCAATATTGTCAATTTTGTCAATCTTGTCAATCTTGTCAATTTTATCAATTTTGTAATTTTTGTACATTTTTTCATAATTGCGAATACTTTAAATTTTGTATATTTTGTATTTTTTTTTTCGATTTTGTCAAATTGACAATTGATAAACCGTCCAAAATTCATCAAATTATCATGATTGACAAGATAAACTAAACTGACAATTTGTAAAAAATTGACAATATTGACAAAACCTTCAATCTTGACAAAATATTCAACTGACAATTTTACGATTTAGGCATTAGCCTATCGTATGACAGTGAAAGCTTTATGATCATGAATTTGTTAAACAGTCCAGACATTGGCCGAAACGAATACTAAATACATTCAGTACAGAAGTTTCTTCTATTTTTTTTTTCTCAAGGGATTTTAAGCATCACTGGCTTATTCATCCCGCGCAAGTTTCTTCTATGAGACAAGCATAGGGACTTCACTCTCACATCATTTATTTCTATAGTGATTGCAAGTCCCACCCTGCGCCCAACCATAGATTCTCAAGTACAAATTTCTCTGAGAAGGGGAAAACGACACGAGGACACGGGGACGCGGACGGATCCTCAGACACCAACCCCAACAACAACAACGCAACAATTGAGAACGAAAAGCTTTCATCGCGCATCGTTAGATCTGAAGAGGAAAGAGAAAAGGGAGCAAAAAAACTAGCCCGAGAGCTTAAAGCTCGAGAGGACTGAGAAGCCTTTGTCTTATTGGATTCAATTTGCTTTCACGGGCGAAATTCTCTCCTGTCGTTTGTGCTTAGGAAAAAGCTTCCTGAGCACGAACGCACGTGAGAGAGAAGATGAGATGGTGTGCAGGCATCGTCCGCGTCCCCGTGTCCTCGTGTCGTTTTCCCCTTCTCAGAGAAATTTGTACTTGAGAATCTATGGTTGGGCGCAGGGTGGGACTTGCAATCACTATAGAAATATGCGATGTGAGGGTCTAGTCCTTAGGCTTGAGTCATTCGATTTCTGCAGGGAAGAATGCCACAATGTGGTAAATTCCTGGCAAAAAAAAAAAAAAAAAAAAAAAAAAAAAAAAAAAAAAAAAAAAAAAAAAAAAAAAAAAAAAAAAAAAATTCGATTTCGGGGTTGTACGGTACCTCATGGTGCAATTCCTTTACATGAACTTTGATTTAGAGTTTCTAACCCAGAATTAAATTTTGGTTCCGTTTCAACCTAAAGGTGGACTGGTAAACTTAAAATAATTAACTCATTCACATGTTAAAATTTAAACCTTGACAATCTTGTTTATCTGACATCTATTTGTCTATAAAATCATGCATGACGTTCGATCGGTGGCGCCCTCTGTTTTCCTTGAGGGGAATTACACGGAGTGAATGCGTACCCAGCGCTTTTTGCGCCATGTTTTCGATCATCTTGATTAGTGATTGCTGGTTGTGGCTAGCGAGCCAAATTGACACGTTTTTTGGAGTGATGATTTGTTGATAATTACTATGAAAATTTAATTTTCAAACTATTTTGTTTTTTTTTCTTTCTTTTATAGGACGAAGAAGAAAAAAAATCATTTTTTTCAAGATAAGAATCATTTTTATTGTACTGCCCAGTTTCGCAAAAACGTGCAAAAAAAGTTTACAAAAAATCACACCAATACACACAAATACACAGACATCATCTGAACTCGACGAGCTGATTCGATAGATACCTATAAAGATATATCTAAGACCCATAATTAATGATCTCCCAAATCGACCGATAACTATACCTTTCTGAAAGAAAGGCAAAAAGCAATTTCTGTATGTTTGTTTGTTTGTTTGTTTGTTTGTTTGTTTGTTTGTCCTCTATAGACTCAGCCGTCTTAAGAGCTAGAAAGCTGAAATTTGGCATGTATGTTCATTAGGACCAGGAAAGATGAAAAATGTTTTCGGATTTTCGGATGACCCCTTCTGAAGGGGGTCGTCCATACAAGACAAATATTGTTTTCGTGATATTGACGTTATTTTTCGTCGGATTATGACAAAAATTTGCACATAGAGGTTTTGAGACATGGGAAATTGATTCCAGGTATTCAATTTTGTGTCAGGGGTCGGCAAAAGGGGTCGTCCATATTGACTGTTTATTGTTTTTACGATATTGGCGTTATTATACATCAGATTGAGATGAAACTTTGCATATAGTAGTTTTGAATGACGACCAACCAATTCGAGATGCTAAATGCGGAGTCAGGGGTCGTCCAAAGGGGTCGTCCATAATAACTTTCAATATCTTAGCGATAGTGACGTTTTCATACATCGGATTGGGATGAAAATTTACACATAGGAGTTATTAAGGACAAACAATAGATTTCACTTATCCAAAATAAAATCAGGGGTCGGCCAAAGGGGTCGTCCATATTAACAATTCACTGTTAAAGCGATATTGTAGTTATTATACAACAGATTCAGATGAAAATTGGCACACGAGAGTTTTGAGGGACGGGTAATCGATTTCAGGTATTAAATTCAGTGTAAGAGGTCGGCAAAGGGGGTCGTCCATATTAACCTTTCCATATTTTTGCAATATCGTCGTTATTTTACATACTATTCGGATGAAAATTTGCACACGGTAGTTTTCAGGGACGGGCAATCAATTTCAGATGTCAAATGTTTTGCCAGGGGTCGACGAAAGGGGTCGTCCACAATAATTAAATTTCCAATGTTTTTAGCAATATTGACGGTATTATGCAATTGATTGCTTAGGAAATTTGCACACGGGAGTTTTGAGGGAAGGGTAATCGATTTCAGATGTCAAATATTTTGCCAGGGTTCGACGAAAGTGGTCGTCCATATTAATTAATATTTCACTGTTTTTAGCAATATTGACGTTATTATGCAATGGATTGCTCTCAAAATTTCCACACAGGAGTTTTGAGGGAAGGGCAATCGATTTCAGATATCAAAGATTGTATAAAAGGTCACTAAAAGGGGTTTACTTTTTTTGCAATAACTGCGTTGTTATGCAACGATCGAGTCGAAATTTATTCACGGTGGTTTTCGCCACGGTCAATTGATTCATGATTTCAAATTAAGTAGCAGACGTCAGAAAAGCGATCCTCTAATATTTTTGCGATTATTACTTAACAATGCATTCGGAATTGCGTCTGGAAAATGCTTGGCAATTGACTTTCATACAAACTGTTCATAACATATTCCAAGTTTGAAGCGAAACGGTATTCGTATGGGATCAGCTAGTACTCTATATAGAAAGCAGTTGCGACTAGTTTATGACAGTTTTAGTGTTTTTTTTTTTCGTAATAAATATTTTTGTTTACATTTTGTTTCATATGACCTAATGGAAGATCATGCTAGAAATGAAATTTCAATATGTATATGGAGCTCATTGGAAAACTTTCTGGCTACGGGCCGGACAAATCCGGGTTGTTTTATCTGAAAAGTGAAAACCTATCAAAATCCAGGCATTTGATTTCGAATTTGTCGACAAAAAATCAGGGCTTTTAATATCAAATTTGTCGCCGAAAATTCGGCAATATCCGGGCAAATTTGGTCAAACCCCAAGAATCACTCTAAAAAAATCAAGAAAAAAAACATGAAAATAAATTTTTGGATGTTTGGGCGTTTTGGACGCATAAATAAAATTAAATTATACACAATTTGTGTTTATTGTTTGATTTGGAAAATAAATTATATAAAGCCGGGAAAAATCCAGTTTTTTAATGAAATTCAGGAGACTGGGCCGGACCTAATTTAGTATCAAATATCCGGGCAAACTCGGATAAAACCGAGCAATCTGACAATTTTATACTAGCAAAACTGACAGATTTCCGCCCAATTTTTAGAAATATTATTCTAACAAAAAAGTAATTCTTTTTAAAGCATTTAAAAATTCTGGAGAAATTATCTTCATTAGGGTCTCTATCATTTGCGAATAAAAAATAAGGGGTACCAGAAATTGAGAGTTACCAGATGCCATTATTTTGCAAACTAAAATTGGGTCGAGCTGTCTTTTGTTTCACATTTTGATTAAGAACGAATATCAATTTAATTTGCAATTATTTGTACAAATCACATTTTGAATAAAGTTGAGGCAGGTTGTTGCAATCGAACAATTCCATTCCTTTTTTCAAAAGAGTAGTGGAAATAATGGGTTCAAGACCAATCGGATCGCCGTTGTATTTTTTTTTTTTCAAAAAAATCATGATATTTACGGCTTATGTACTTTCTTTTCTTTCATCATCTTTGAAAATTTAAAAATCAAAGCTTTTAATTAATTTAGAATTTGTTTACTAATACTTACGTATGACTTTGAGATTTATGTTTAAACACTGATTATGAAACTATGAAACTCTATGAGTAATGTAGTATGTAAATAGTAATCTGCTTATGCATGTGTTATATTTTATAATGTGCACATATTTTACAAACCGGACAAATCCGGGCTATTTTATCTAGAAACCTGGCAAAATCTGGGCATTTGATTTCAAAATTGTTGTTCAAAAATCCAGGCATTATCCGGGAAATTTGGTCAAAACCCTTATTTACTCAACACAGATCAAGAAAAAAAACTCGGATAAAACATTATTTATCATAACTCATCAGCAGGTTTTAAATCGTATTTTGGGGTTTCAAAAAACCTTTCATGAATATCTCTATAAAACTTGCTCAAAAAATTTCGTTTTGGACGAAAAATCAAAAAATGTTCAAAACAATTTGTTTTGGCACAAAACATGAATAAATCGGGAAAATACGGGTAAAATCCGGTATTTTTCAATGAAACCTGGGCAACTGGGCCGGGCCAAACTTTTGTCAAATTGTGTATTGAATATTCGAGAAAAACCGGATAAAACCGGACAATCTGGCAACCTTTTTTAAGAACTACTGTTATTTATTGTTACAAATTGAAAAATTTCAATCAAGAATTAATTTTCTAGAAAACTGTGATTGAAATAGTAAAATTCTAACATTTTTAACCAATTGAATCTAAATGTATTGTGGTCTTCAACTAAGTTGCCGAACGTTCTCGCAGTGATGCCAGAAACAATTATTAGCTGTTAAGAAAACTTTGTAAAAAATCTATAAAACGCTGTATCTCAACCATCATCCGTCCCTGAAATTTTTACCAATTACAGTCCCTGGAGTGTCAATTTTACACTACTGACTAGAATCAATATACCTATCTCTGTTTTTCCCCAACCGATTTTATCAAAATTAATAGTTTCGGAAAATTCTTAAAGCAACTGAAATATGTTTCTCAAACAATAATCAACTACAACACTTCAGTTTCCGTTATTCAAATTCTAAGAAAAAAAAATCCGGTAAAACACGTTTTGGAAAAATACCTCTAAATCAGCTACGGAATGTTGAAAAAATTTACTAAGTGTCCAAAAAAGCTGAAGTTACGTTTCACACTAGGATATATTTTTTTGAATTTTTTTAAAATCATGACCACGAAAAGTATAAAAAAGTGGTGTAAAAACCGCAATTTTCAATCAATGAAACGTCGAAGTTGTCAAAGTCACACCAGAAAAAATTTTGAAAAAATAAGTTTTTGAAATGACATTATTTGGCACATTTTTGCATTTCTAGATTGTCAAAATACGAAACACAGAATTTTTGACGAGTTTTCAAAGATAGTTGTATTTTTAACTTTTTTGAGCATTTTGTAGCTGATCTGCAGTCTATTTTCAGAAGCATGTGTTTCAGATTTTTTTCTTAGAATTTAAATCACGGAAAACTGAAGTATTGTAGGTAAATATTACCTGTAAAACATATTTCCAAAATTATACATTTTGTAAAAATCGGTTGAGAAATAAGAGAGATATAGCGGTTTTGAGCGAGGAGTGTCAAATTGACACTCAAGATCTGATTAAGGAGTATTTTTCTTGGGTTTCCAGCGTGTGTCCATAAAAAAGTAATGATGCAAAATTAAAGATTTCAAGAATTCAATTAGGGTCCCGAAAAAGTTGTTTTATTTAGATGCACCCGAATAAAGTTACAAACCATAAAATTTCCAATAGTGTCATATTGACATTCAAGAGCGGATTAGGGTTAAAACTAGAATATCCAAACATATTTTAAAACGTGATTTAAATTAAGATCAATAAAGTGATTTAAAATCAGTTTTTACTTATTATGCATGATCAGGTTTGATTCTACAGGTTAAGTTATTTCAAAATCAGAATTTGTATTAAGGGACAAAAATGTTGTTCCATAACAAATGCGGCGACACTGTCTAACGACTTGCTAAGAGATAGATATAGGTAGGTCCTACACCCACAGATCTCCGACCATGATTTCCTAGGAGGTGGCATAATTGGCACAAGATTCTATGTCGCCCTGGCATTAACAAGCAGTGGTTCTGCTGGCTTTGTCCTTCCAGTGCAACTGGATTGCATTTGTCTAAAAGAAACCAAATAAATCATATCCCATATTCCATAACAAGACAAAACAGGGTGAACTACTTGTCCTGTGTTTTTTTGTGATTGCCCGGGGCAGAAAAACTAAGACAAATAACCCTCGTTTTCCATCTGAATCAGGTAGAATATTGGCTAAGATGTCCGACTAGGAAAACGAACTAAAACATTGCTTTGAGTTCGATGCTCATTCTCCGACCGCATTTTTTTCTTATTACTGGGATAAATTATCCAGTTGGATGCAAATCCCTTTAAATAAATTTCGTGACTCGTTTGAATATTTTTATGAAATGTATTATTCTGCTGGAGTGCTCGAGTCTTTATGCCGTTGGTTTGTAGAGCAATCATATCATCTTTCGCGCATTTTCGGCTCATAATTAGCTCCGCATTGAGCTGCGCATTGAAATTTGTCAACTTCTTCTTTGGGTGTACATTTTTTGTAGATCCCATACAAAAAGATTAAAAAAACGGAATACCAGATGTGTGAATACCGAAGAATCGGAAACATAATAAAAATCGAACCTGAGAGAAAAAAAAACAAGGTATTAATAGTACAAGACAAAATTTTTTTATATCGCTCGGGCATAAAAATAATACACCTGAAGAATTTACCCACTAAGAAATTATAGTGCTACAGGAAATAAGAAGGCTGGTTAGGCGATTGAGAGAATTTCGAAATGATACGAATTTCAAACGAGTTTAGAAGACAGCTTGAAGTAAGAATCAACAGAAAGCGAGTCAAGAGGACTGCTTCTATACAAAGATACGAATTTCGAGAGAGTTGAAAGGACAACTGGAATTTGGAAAGTGCGTTGAGAGGACAGCTTTGTATCTTATCAATTGAACAATTAATTGTGTTAAGAGGACATCGAAAGCATCTTATCTACTTTAAATAAAGCGAGTTTAGAAGACAGCTTAAAGTTAAAATGAACAGGAAGCGAGTAGAGAGGACTGCTTCTTTACAAAGATACGAATTTCAAGTGAGTTGAGAGGACAACTTGAAGTTCAAAAGCGCGTAGAGAGAACAGCTTTGTATCTTATGAAACGAAAAATATTCGTGTTTTGAGGACAGCTTAAGAGTATTATCTGGTTTAAAATCAAGCGAGTTGAAAGGACAGCTTGAGATAAGAATGAACAGAAAGTGAGTCGAGACTATTTCTATACAAAGATACGAGTTTAAAGTGAATTGGGAGGACAAATTGAAATTGGAAAGTGCGTTGAAAGGACAGCTTTTTATCATATCAAATGAACATTTAAGCGTTTGGAGAGGACAGCTGAGGAATCTTATCCAGTTTGAAATCAAGTGAGTTTAGGGGACAGCTTGAGATAAAATTTAACATGAATTGAGTCGAGAGGACTACTTCTATACAATGATACGACTTTCAAAACTTCCAACTTAAAATTGGAAAGCGCATTTAGAGGACAGCTTGACATAAGAATGAACAAAAAGTTAGTCAAAAGAATTCCTTGTAGTCGACGATTTGAACTTGAAGTGAGTTTAGAAAACAATTTGAAATTGGGAAGTGCGTTGAAAGACAGCTTTGAATCGTGTTAAATGAATAAACAAGCATTTTGAGAGTACAGTTTGAAATAGTTTAAAATCAAGTCAAAAGGACAGCTTATGTGTAGTGTTAGAATCAGAGGATTATGAGTGTGTGGGTCATGAACGGACGTGCAGGTGTATAGACACATTCTCCCGAAGCAACGGGCCAGTCTCAACGCAGCAGCCTGTCAGGCGGGCCACCGCGTCCGTCATCTGGTTAAGTGTGGCTTGGTGGGTGATCTCAAGTGCTAGTCTAAGTTGCACATTTGGCGACCGTGACAGGACTTTTTGTGTTTTAAGTAAGTCATATCAGTGAAAAAGTATGTTGCATGTTTTTAAAGTGAAAGATTTTGTTTCTAAACACAAAAAGTTACCTTCTTCAGAGATCACCCATCAGAGCGAGAATCGAGTGAAGTTTGGATAGAGAGCGAATAAGAGCAGTGTTGCCGGAGTCACATTTTGAAAATATGCACCAAATTTGTAAGATAAAAAATTATATTATTTTTTTTTGATTGACGAAAAAGGCGTGTTGTGAGGACAGCCTTTTCCTTTGCGAGTTGGGAGGACCGCAAAGAAGAACAGCGAGTTGAGAGGACAGCTGTTGGGAAAAAGGCGTGTTGAGAGGACAGCCTTTTCCTTTGCGAGTTGGGAGGACCGCAAAGATGAACAGCGAGTTGAGAGGACAGCTGTTGGGAAAAAGGCGTGTTGAGAGGACAGCCTTTTCCTTTGCGAGTTGGGAGGACCGCAAAGATGAACAGCGAGTTGAGAGGACAGCTGTTGGGAAAAAGGCGTGTTGAGAGGACAGCCTTTTCCTTTGCTAGTTGGGAGGACCGCAAAGAAGAACAGCGAGTTGAGGGGACAGCTGTTGGGAAAAAGGCGTGTTGAGAGGACAGCCTTTTCCTTTGCGAGTTGGGAGGACCGCAAAGAAAAATGGCGAGTGGAGAAGACTTCTGTTAGGAAAATATGAATTTTTGGACAGCTTTACCTTCGCGTGTTGAGAGGACTGCAAAAAAAAAAAAAAAGAATAACGAGTTGAGAAGACAGCTATTAGGAAAAAGACGAGTTGTGGACAGCCTTACCTTTGTCAGTTGGAAGGACCGCAAAGAAGAACAGTGACAGTTGTTGGGAGAAAAGAAATACCCAGTTGTATGGACAATTAAATAATAGCAAGCACAAAAAAGAACAGAGAGCCAAGTACTAATGCTGATGAGAAAAGATCTCGAGTTAGGAAGACAGCCGATTTCTTGCGTGTTGAGCGGAAGGCAAAAAAAACTGCGAGGGAAGAGGATACTTGTTGTAAGGAAAATAATAAAGAAAAAATGGCGATTTTTGAGGGCAGCAGGAATCAAGATAACACCAGTTTAGTTTAGAAGAAAACAATAGCGAATTTCGAAGACAGGCATATACGCACCCTTTAGATGAACTACTTGATGAGAAGAATACTGTGAAGAAAGAATGACCGAGTTATAAGACATGCTGATACTTGCGAATTGAGAGTATGGACAACAAATGAGAACAACTGTTATGAAAAATAGGCGAATTGCTTAATAGTTGCATGAGATCTCGTAACATTACTTTGGGAGAACAGTTGTCATAGCAAAACGCGAGTTGAAAGGAGGTCATGAATTTATAAAGGGCCACACAAAAACATAGTGGAAAGAAAATATAACTAGTATATATAAATTTTAGGTATCAGCAACTTAGAGAAATAACAGTTTATAAAGGAAAACATTGAAATACAACTTAATTAACAGTAAAGTGGGAAAAAGGTAGCTAATAGAGCTTGAAAAGAAGATTTGAATTAAACTGCTATTGAAAACCCAAGGAAATCTCTGATAAGATATTCATCGCATGTTAACGATTTCCAATTAGTTTTTTATGCCTGCATTGATGATTTACCGTGCGTTGTGAGAGTTTCTCTACTGTTAGATCATTATTTAGCAGATGTTTTAATAAGGTACATGCAAGTTGGTGATAATAGACATAAATTATGACTTGGAAGATATTGAAAAAAAACCATCTGGCAAGCCTGGTGCACAACTGGGTTTGGGAAAAATAAGCTATGTGAAAGAGCCGTACGGGGCTGCCATACGTACGAAATGTGTGTCTGGTGACGTGTATGCGTGAGATTTCTCCCAATTAGAATTGGAGCGGGTGAGACAAAACTCGCGTTGCAGTCGTGGTTGTCAAAAGCATAGATTTATCTTTAAAGTAAAGATTTCAAGAATACTCAAACTGTTTGACTTATTTTTTCTTCAACCAAAATCAAATGGAACGACCGTTTGAAAAACAAGATAGATGCTGATTCATATTGAGATCATCAACTGTTCACTATCCACTGTATTGAATTATGGTTTAAGAAAATGCTTAAAATATTGATTTTCGTTGCATATACTATATATGACAGCACACGTCGAAATAATATGCGAGCACTTTGTGCAAGTAAGAACAAAATTAGGAAAAAATCGAATAACTTCTGTTTTGAGATCCTCAACATTGATGGAACGTAAATGTTTGAAAATACGCTTAATACGGCAACGCTGGTTGTCAAACCATTACATTCCTGTCACAAACAGGAGCTTAACTCTCAAAGAGCGAGAACGTTACTATTACGTTTGCACACGCTGAAAAGACCTTGTTTGGCTTCCGAAAACATTTCTCGGAGAGACGCACCGGGGCGTTGTTTAATGGCCGTACGAGAAAAGAGAGAATGTGGTGGAACATGATGCCCTTGTGTGGACTGTGATGTAACATTGCCAGGGCCCAGGCCCAGATCATATGCGTATCAATAAGCCACAGATATGTGTGGGTGCAATCATGAGGACCTGTCCGTCGGTATTCTCTTCAGTGGGAGAGCGAAGTTCGCAGCCAAACTGTATGAAGCGCAGCGCCAACTGGTTTTCACTGGCAGAATTGAGTAAATGCGTTATGATATTTAAATCCTTAAGATCATCTCTTCTATCGTACTGCCTCCTACGTTTGGATAGCGATGCAAATTGGCTATAGTAGAGAAATTTACTTTCAACATGTTTAAATGATTAAACACAATTTCGTAGAAACAATACATGTTGAAATTGTTTTTCATCTGAGAGGAAGGGAGATGTGTGGGTCATGAACGGACGTGCAGGTGTATAGACACATTCTCCCGAAGCAACGGGCCAGTCTCAACGCAGCAGCCTGTCAGGCGGGCCACCGCGTCCGTCATCTGGTTAAGTGTGGCTTGGTGGGTGATCTCAAGTGCTAGTCTAAGTTGCACAATGAGGATACTTTAAGATTGAAAAGTGTAATGAAAAGACAACTTTGGAAATTATAAAATGGACAATCAAGCAGGTTGAGGGATCGGGTTGAATTTAAAATTTATCATCAAACGAGTTATATAAGTAAAACACGAGAATTAAAAATGGGATCCTTAACAGTGATAACAGTCAGGGCCGTAGGAAGAACGGCCTCATGGGGGAGGGGGGGGGGGGTTTTGGTGACCAGTTTTTTTCTATGATACATTTGCTCCAAAAATGCACGAATCAAAAAAAAATTTTAAAGGTACATTTCTTATCACTTTTTACTTAAGCATTTTTAAGTTTTTTTACACTAAAAGTTTTATGTATTCATAGAAAATTTTGAATATAGGTACATTCGGAAATCTGTAAAATGGTAAACTGGATTTATATAACGAATCCATGAGTAACATACAAAATTCATCAATGGTTGAATTTGCTCTAAAATCTGTTCAATTGAGCTTTTTTGATTTGAACAAAAAAAAAGTTTTATAAGAAAGCCTTATGTTTATTTTAAAGTTTTATTTTATATTCAAATCAAATAAGACAAATCTACCACACTATCGAGTAAATTCCAAGATTTTAACCATTAATGAAAATAAATTAAATTTTCGAAAGTAAAATTAATTTATTTAAGTTTTGCGGTTCCAACCTGATACTTGCAACCTTGATCCAAACTCAAGTTTTTGTTTGAAATTTGGAACTTGTTAAAATTGTTATAATATCACTAAGGGGGGGGTCACTAAGCGTTTAATGTAGTTCGTTGTATTTTTATTTATTCTTAAAAAGGGCTATGTACGAAGCTACTAAAAGTGTGAGTACTTCTATATTTGTTTTAAATCATTCCAGTTATACTTCTTCACGGTGGAGTTTGGACTATGCCGGCAACAGGACGGAAGCTTCAAGGTATTTGGAGCGGGGCTGCTATCCTCGGTTGCCGAACTCAAACATGCCATTACGACTCCGGATAAGATCAAAAGGTTCGATCCCGATATCACCTGCCAAGAGGAGTGCATCATCACATCCTACCAGAACGCTTACTACTACACCGATTCCTTCGAAGAAGCCAAAGAAAAAATGAGGTATCTGCAATGATATTCGATATACTTAAATTTGAAAATTATTTCAATTTTTATTACAGAGCTTTCGCTGAAAATATTCAACGACCGTTTGGTGTTCGCTATAATCCTTATACACAGACTGTGGACGTTCTGAGCAATGCCAAGAAAATTACCGCCCTTGTTAGCGAACTCCGAGGGGACCTAAGTATCGTGTCGGCTGCTCTAAAGAAAATTTCCGCCCTGGATGAGGAATTGGATGTGGAATCGATCGAAAAGCTTCTGTCCTCTAGTTTACATGTGAGCTATT
Organism: Uranotaenia lowii; assembly: GCF_029784155.1. Classification (NCBI taxonomy): domain Eukaryota; kingdom Metazoa; phylum Arthropoda; class Insecta; order Diptera; family Culicidae; genus Uranotaenia; species Uranotaenia lowii. The sequence goes on from NC_073693.1 coordinate 85,372,247, forward strand.
TAAAATGTTCTTTTTTTTTACAAAAAATCAATATCTTTTATATCATTTTGTAACAGGTTTCAGATAAAAGCCCCAACTCTGACAGCCCCGATTCTTCAGAGAAAGCGTGTTCCCCCAATCAATCCATGGAACTGAAAGGACCACTTCAACCCTAAACTCAAAATAAAGAAATGCTAAACCTGACAGGATAAAACACAAGACACGTTTCGACATCTCTCTCTCTCTCTCTCAATGTGCGACAGCAGTGATAATATGCAGCTATCTAATAACGGAACAAAAAAATAACACAATATACAAACCAGTTAAAATCAGTGCACTCGTTTGAAATCCGATTCAAATTATATTAAATTGTTAAAAATCCGTGATAAGTGAAAAAAAAACAAAAAGAAAATCTACTATTTCCCAATGATCTAGATGTGGCAATTGCAGGAAAATATTGCAATCAAACGGCGAGTTTGTTTATTCATGAGAAAATGTGTCCATTTAAATGTTTTTAAAAGATATAGTTTGTTTGAAACTTATGTTGAAAATTCGAATTAGTTATTTATTTATTTACATAGTATTCCATCTCACGACATAACTTGACGAACATAATTCCTAAAATTCACTCGGTCCATGGCAACCGTTCTCCAATTCCTCGGGCACCCCACGTTCGCCAGATCACGCTCCACTTGGTCTAACCACCTCGCTCGCTGCGCCCCCGCTCGTCTTGTTCCTACCGGAGTCGTAGAGAACATCTGTTTTGCAGGACAGTAGTCCGGCATTCTCGCAACATGTCCCGCCCAGCGTATCCGGCCAGCTTTCACCACCTTCTGGATACTGGGTTCGCCGTAGAGTCGCGCGAGCTCGTGGTTCATCCTTCGCCTCCACACTCCGTTCTCCTGTACGCCGCCAAAGATGGTTCTTAACACTCGTCGCTCGAATACCCCGAGTTTACGCAGGTCCTCCTCGAGCAATATCCATGTCTCGTGTCCGTAGAGAGTAACCGGTCTAATGAGCGTCATATACAGGTTACACTTCGTGCGAGGGCTAAGTCTTCTCGACCGCAGTTGCTTGTGGAGTCCATAGTAGGCAGGCCTCCGGATCTCACGGCTGGTGTCATTGTCTGCGGTCACCAGTGAGCCGAGATAGACAAAGTCTTCGACTATCTCCAGCTCGTCGCCGTCGATCGTGACCTTGTTATTGCTGGACAAGCGGGTTCGGTCGGTCTCGGATCCGCAGGCCAGCATGTACTTCGTCTTGGACGTATTAATCATCAACCCAATCCTTCCTGCTTCGCGTTTCAGTTTGCGATAGATCTCCTCCACCGCCGCAGATGATCTGCCGACTATATCAATGTCATCGGCAAAGCAGATAAGTTGACTGGATCTGTTGAAAATCGTGCCCCGCATTTCGCCCACCGCTCGTCGAATAACACCTTCTAGCGCCACGTTGAACATCATGCAGGATAGACCATCACCTTGTCGAAGCCCCCTGCGTGATTCGAATGAACTCGACAATTCACCCGAGATCCGCACACAGCACTGCGTTCCATCCATCGTCGCCTTGATCAGTCTGATCAGCTTCCCGGAAAAGCCGTTCTCGTCCATGATTTTCCATAGCTCGTCACGGTCGATCGAAATAGTGTTTCATGTTTTAAAAATTTAAGGACTGGTTTCAAATGATTTTGGCGTCGCTGAACTGAAGAAATGTAATTTAAATTCAAGCACCTTTAGAAAATCTTCAATATTCACTCTGTTAATCAACATATACTTACCACACTTCATCCTGAATCATGAATCTTCCTAATTTAGCAAACGATTTGTTTGTGTTTGGCATGGGCTAAGACATTTTATCGGGCGTGCCTGTTAATTCTTTCTTATTTGGTGTTATAAATTTTCGTTTGTTTTTTTTTCATTCATTCTTTTAATTGTATTTTATCTTCATCTATAATTCTTTTTATTTTCATAGTTCCCTAACTATTTCCTCTTCTCTTAAAAAATTGATGACCATACAATTGTAAACATGCAAAACGAATTTGGCTCCTTGAAGCCTCAAGGTCCGTTTCAGATGAAGAAATTATAAAAAAATATTTCCGTTTATGGTTCCTATTCATAAGATTTGAAGTTAACTTCATGATCCACCTTATTTTTATTTTCGATCAACATCATGTCACGTTTCTGGATTCCTCGCGACATCCCTGAAGTAACGTTGCAGACATCCAAGTCACATGACCATGTATTACGCCATGCTTGTTGCGCCTTGCATGCAATGTTGTGAAGTGCCGAAGCGACGTCGATACAACAACGACGATGGCAGCGCGACGGCGACAAAAACAACGTGACGGTGCCTGGTCATCGCGATGGCGACGAAAACAGCATCGACGATAATACCAGTAAGAATAAGAATAAAAATAGTACAAGACTTGCTGTGATCGCAAAATTGACCAAAATGCGACGCCCGGAGATGAATAATTCGATTGGTTTAAATTCCCAAAAAAAAAAATTATAATGCGACGCCATTACAATTGAAGTGTGATGATGAATTCAAATTTTAAGGCGTCGAAAACGACCAAGGCGAAACAAACGCGATTTTACCCCCCACAAACTAAATTTTAGCCTTTAACAATTTGTATAACACAATAGAACAGTTGGAACTCATTTCTATTGTTATTCGAGCAATATGAGCGACCGAAACGACTTAGCTGTTCGATATGCAGCGCCAGCAAACGTTCACTAGCAAAAGCAAAGGTACACTGAAAATAAAAGCAGCTAACTAAATTCTTTATATGAAGAAGTTTTAGTGAATATTGGATAATGAATAATAAATCTGGGTTTAATCGCAGACACCAGATACCCAGACTGACCACTGAAGGCTGATTTTGGCGCTTGTTCCACAGCGCTATCTACGGGTTATCGTGAAACTAACGGCAACATACACAAAAAGAAAAATCTCGATATATCACACACACACACATTTGCACTGTGCTATTTGTTTTTTACATCTAGAGAAGAACACGGTAGTTTTTGATTAACTACTTTTGATAGAAAAAAAATAACACGATATATTTCGAAAACCACTAAAGAACCTTTTTTGAATGATTCACCAAATGTGGTTAGAATTCAACCATAAAGCTTATAAAAAATACATCGACTTCGACAGAAATGAAAATTGACTGAAAACTTGAGATTTTCTGCTCCACTTCCTTATAGCGTTGTGGTTGAAAAATAACCATTTTATGACATCTTTGGCTTCATTTGTAAAGATAACTTTCAACTGCAAGACTTCGTTAACCCCGAAACCTCCGTCAAGGGTAAGTTCAAGTTTCCCGAGTAGAAAAATATTGTGACAAACCCAATTATTTGTAAACAGTTATAAAACGATCTAGGACTTGTTGTGAAAACGACATATGACATCGTATAAATATTCCACTGATTGTATATTGCAAAACTACAGTATATTGAATGTGGCTTTAAATTATATTACTGTTTAGAACTGTTAAATCAATCAATGAATGGACGAGATTTTTACAAAAATTTTGTTGAACAATCTGTTTCAGTTAGAGTTTCTCAAAACCCTTCACCTAGCCGAATTGCCGCATTTATAGAGGTTTGCAAAAACTGAATAAAAGAAAAGTAGACGTGATATTTACAAAATTTGTAAAGCAATGTTTTGTTAACAGAAGAAGCTTAATGAAAATCGCATCAACGAAATAAACTATTAAGTCACCATCTACAACAAAAAAAAAACCGGTGTCAGATTTTTATTTACTTTTTCCTCCAATAAATCCTAAAACTTCCTTTTCTATGAAAAATTTAGTCACAATTTGAAAAATGTCTTCTTTTCAAAATATCTAACTAAACTTGGATATCAAACTAGCCCTTTTACTGCCCACTGGAAGAGGCAGTTGTGGAAAAAATATTTTTGGCTTCGAGATGATGCATTTTCCATCAAATTTAGTACAATATCTAACCAAGTGCGTTGGTTGACATAATGATTTTCTGTGATAATGATGATTCTTGATAAACAATCTCAATTATCAGAGTCTGTTTATTCTTAGCTTAGCTTTTCCTGTTCTGTTGTTAAGTTATTTGTTCATTATTATTTTTTTGGTTAAATTTCGAACCATTTTTTGAATATCGCACGTGTAATTGATTTTATCCATGGGTAAAATAAAACAAACGTGAATTCGTCACATCAAAATCAAAACATTAAATGAATTCACTCACACAGACATACGATATTTGACATTCCATAAAACGACAAGAAAATAAAAATGACTTTCGTTTGCATCAAGATAGTACTGTTCTTTTACCATTCAAAATTCGTTTTGGTGGTGTGGAAAAGCATTGAAATCGATATATAAGTTTAGTTACAGTGAAATTATTTCTTATTTACTGGGCATCGGTTAAGGAACATTAAAATGACCCTTTTTCAAAATTATAGTTTCTTGAAGAATGGATTCATTTAGTAAACTAATTACTTTCGAAATATGGTTTTAACATAACTTTGAATCAAAGAATTTGGTTGAATGTCAAAGGTGAAAAGATTTCGGAAGCAAAGAGTAATGGATTTGAAACATACCTTTTGAAATATTCCAAATTCAGTGCAGTTTTTAAACAATTTTTTTTTTCGAATAAAAGATATTTAAGTTGACATTTCTCACGCGCACTTGCTCTCGTGTACGGATTAAGATGGGGAGAAAACTCTAAAAACATGGTCGCTTTTATTTCTAGTCCAGTCCAGAATTATGCTAAAAACAGTTGTTTTTTTGACATTTCTCACGCACATTTGAGTAGGGAAAAATACCCGGTCGACAAACACGGTCGTTTCTGAGGTTATTTTTCCGAAAATTTTGTGAAACTACCAGCATTATATCACGAACACTTCCAGCGGCAAATAGGATTTAATATCTTATCAATACATACATCACATTTACATATTATTCAATATATGTCAATAACTTATACCACTCCTGAAACCTGTGTTGTTATACCAATGCACGAAATCGTCCATCTTGTGACAGACAATCGTAATCGAAGGCATGGTAGGCGAACAATTGGCTGTCAAAAAGCGCTCCGTCTCCCCCCTCCACCAATGAGAAACTTTTGGTACCCCTTGCCTACTTTTCCTCAATATGCATCCACCCGTAGCTGGATGCACTCTGGTTATAAATATTTACTCTTTTTAGTGGTTACGCCAAATAGGTATATTTCAACAATCGTGTAAGAATTTATGAATTTAACAGTTTTCCCGAAAGCTGAAAATTTTATCATGGAAGCATCAAATTCAGATCTTCGCAATCAAAATTGCCGGCATTGCCGCATTAATTCGGCTACGAGATGGCTGAAAGCACAAATGTACCACGCCGTATTGCAGCTCCGACCAAAATCGGTAAGTATTTCAAAATCGATATTCCAAGGATTTCTTCGAACAAACTTTCATGCTATGTCTCGAAACTAATTGAATGATTTTTTTTACCGTCTTTCCCACACCTTAGAATGTCGAAAAAATTCCACTTTGTGTAAAATGTACAGCATTAATCCTAACTTTCGGGAAGGCAATTTATACCAAGCACTTGGATGAGCTCCTGGATGATTTGCCGGATGTCCAAGATCCTGCAATATTCGAAGGGCCAACCCTACCTGCCACGCAGGACGCACACGGTTCATCTGAATCAGCGTCTCCGGAAAAAGGAGCGAGTTCTCCTCAAGAACAGAAGTGAATCAAATATTTCTTCAAAATTCATAATCGCGTATTGTTTAGATATTTAAGAAAACTATCAAAAATACTTGCAGTAAAGTATGGCTCATATCCTGCCTTTTTAGCTATTCGAACTTTAATATTGCTTCTTTTAATTGGTTCAATAATTATCAAATACAAATATAGAAAACCCGAAATAAAACACTTGACAGAGAATTGGAGCCTTTCTTACAGAGTAAAAATTATCTTTGGGCATTTATGACATTCATGCGTTTTTGTTGAATTATCGAGAAAACGAATACATGTTTGCATTCAATAATCTAAACATCTTATGTATACACATTAATTGATGACGTCAAACATAAATTGATCAATTCAACAGTGATCGAAGCATTTCTAATAAATTAAAATATTAAATTTGAACCTTAATTATGGTACAATTAAACGTTAATGAAGTTGAGAAAGACAAGAAGGAATATTATCTCAATTCAATTTACAAAACCGATCTCCTACGATAGTTAAACACAAAGAAGACATCCTTAGTAATTATAAAAAAAAGAAACTGGTTATTGCCACACACTGCGGCATCGGAATCGAAATTGTACAACTCAGCGTCCGGACGACAAAGATCAACACGACGACGACGAACGACGGCAAAACAAGAAGGCAACGGCATTGGGCGACACGACGGTGGTGACGCGGTGCTTTAGCGACATCACGACGACAGCCTAGCCTAGCGGCAACAGTGGATCTTCCCTTCCGTCGTTCATATGCGTTGACGATGGAGGAAGAAAAAATGAATAATAATAACAATAAAAATAATATAAATAAGACCGGCGGCGATGGTTTCGTCGATAGAAACGGGCGCCTCGTGCGAGAAGAAAACGAAGAATTGGAAGCATTTCAGCAGGAAGTGTCGATGTTAATTTTGAATGTTGATTTTGATTTAATCGATAGGCCTGGTTATCAGTTATATTTATTATCATTGAGACGCGAAACATGAGGCGTGAGAAGTTAAAAGTGAGACGTGAGGAATGAGAACTGAGAAGTCAAAAGTGAGACGTGAGAAGTGATAAGTAAGAAATGAGAAGATAGAAATGAAAAATGAGGCGTGAGAAGTTACACGTGAAATGAGAAGTTAAATGTGAGAATTGAAAAGTCATGTTTCACATCTCACGTTAATAAAATTGAGTGTATTTTTTAAAAAAATTCAAAACACCAAATGATATATTTTAACATGATTGAGTCAAACGGTCACTTGCAGTGGGTTAGACTGGGCTTGCTAAAGCGTGAACACGAAATTAGGTGTGTTCAACAGAACTCAATCGAAATCAATTGAAATGGATTGACAGCTGATCAGCTGTTTTTCCAATTGACTTCGATCGATTTCTATCAGGCTGCTGAATGAACAGCCAACACTAATACTAACGTACAGGCGCAGTGTTTTCAGATGTAATTTTGTTTGTCAGCTTCGTTCAGAATTCGAAAAGGCGGTTTACTCAAGGCAAATTGTAATGAATCCATCATTTTGGCCATCTCAATGGCAATTCTTTCCCGTACTAAAGCTATCCGAAAAATTTTAGATTAGGAAGTTGCTGTTTGACTCGAACTAAATTTGAATATTAAAAAGGAATTGTGTTTAGAATAATGAGCAATTTTTAGAGATGGATGATTCATGCAAATCCCATCGTCTCAAGCCGTGATTTTGCTAAAAAAAAATCGGCATGTCGCAGAGCTACGTCCACAATTCAAAGAACAGAGCTGGACTGGACAAGGTACAGAACTTCCCAAACCGCGATGAGCGGCAACAATTGAAGGTTAAAACTAGGGCACGGAAGCTCTACGAGAAGATCCTGTCAAAATATGGCTGCTGTGTAATGGACGACGAAACGTATATTAAAGCCGATTTTAAGCCCATTCCGGAGTTGAAGTTTTTCACCGGCAAGAGCAAGTTCGATGTGGACGACAAATTTAAGAAGAAGAAAATGTCGAAGTTCGCCTCCAAATATCTCGTTTGGCAGGCCATCTGCTCTTGCGGACTGAGGAGTGAGCTTTTCGTGACAAAGGGCACAGTAAATGGCGAGATCGATGAAGCTTGCCGGCGCGACAAAGCTCCGCTATATTGGCCAGATTTGGCATCATGCCTCTATTCTCACAGTGTCCTGGAGTGGTATGGAACAATTCTGTTCATTTTGTTCTAAGGGACATGAACCCGGAAAACTGTCCGGAGCTGCGCCCGGTTGAGCAGTACAGGGCAATAATGAGCTAGGAATTTCGGAAAAACAAGAAGACAGTCGAAGACGAGAAGGACATGTTGAGAAAATGGAAAAAAAAAACTGAGAAACTGGTACCGAATGACACTGTAAAGACTTTGATGGAGAGCATCATGCGAAAATGCGTTCAATTTTACACTTAAGGCTCCATAGATTAACTTTTCTTTTGATTTTTGAAGTAAATAATATATGTTTAAAACTGCCCTAAAATTTTGGTTTAATTCTAAACATTATAAGAAAATTGGCATGACATTTTCTGCATTGGCATGAAAAGTGGGACACAGCCGAAAAATGCGGAGCATTTTATATTCGAAAAAGTATGTATGATTTTGGTATCTTCGCTGGGAAGAAAAGAGGATTGCTTTTTATTACTTGAATATGAAATTTCATAAACCGACTTTTACTTGAATCTGAAATTTCATAAAAAACTACAAAGAGGACAAAAACGACACTACAGAAATGACAAATATGAAAAAAAATGACAAAAGTGTCAAAAATGATAAAAATCACAAAAATGACAAAAAAGACAGAAATGAAAAAATTTACAATACATAACAAAAATGATAAAAATTGAAAAAAAATATGACAAAAATAAAAAAAAAATCTCAAAAAAGAAAGAAATGACAAAAATTACTAAGAGGACAAAAACGATGAAAATGACAAAAACGACAAAAAACCACAAATCAACACGCCCTCAAGCACTAGCGTTGCGACGTCGATGTAGTCGTCGTCGTTTGACGTTTCGTTTGCTCGACGACTACATCGATGCCAGCCAGATGCGAGGAACCTTGTCGCCGTCGTCGTCGTGTGCGTATTTTTTTCGTCGTTCCTCTACAGCACATTTCATACAATTTCGACAATTTCAAGCCCTACTACGTTCGGTCGAGGCAAAAGTGATGTCAACAGGTGTTTTGGCGTCGTTCTGGAATTTCGCGTAAAATATCCCTGTTATCGGTGCGGAAGTTCGCGTCCGAGTGATTGTTCGGTTTCCGGTGGATTGTGGCAATTGGGTAGTGGTGAAATTCGAGTGATTTAGTGGTTGCCGAAGCAGAATTTAGCTATTTAGTACCGGTAAGTTCCGACGCTGCCTTTTTGGAAAAGTTTTGTTTTGGTTCCTCTTCGGGTGCCAGGGATTTTGAATTTGGGGTGCCGTTGATGATCGAGGGTTGGTTTTTCAGAGATGAAGTTCAAGATATAATAGTATTCATATCTTTGCAAGTTGTAGGATTCTATTAAATAAGGTTTCTATGCTATGAATTAGAATGAAATACTTCCTGAATCGATATTAATAGTATGTTTCTTGCTGATAACATAAAGAACGACCAAGTTATGCAACGTGACATAAACAGTATGTTGCATGCAAGCTGTGACAGACTTTCACAGTATGTTTAATGAAAAATCGAATGTACGCCACCTGGTGGCAAACACTGAAAACCAAAACCAAATATTTTCTTAATTTTAACCGTAAATTTTTAAATTCGGCAGCATGTGTAAGAGCACGTTCACTGTTGTTGGAAAAAAGTGGTAGAAATTTTGACATTTTGAAAATTTTACCATGCAAAAATGTTTTCAAGATCTTTGGGCATTGTATTATGTGTATAGCACCAACCCGAATAGCGACAGTAGGACTAGCAAAATTTTTTTACTAGCGATATTCCTGTCATTCGCAGGTTAGTTTTTCTTTTTTCAGTCCAGTAGGCGATTTCGATGTAGTACTCGAACATGGTTTATGTTGTTTACTGTAATTTTCCTTAGGCCATCAATCACATGCTTCAAGTCCCCTAGGAAACTCGCGCTGCGTCGCTATTATTTTCAACGTCGCGACGTATACGACGTGTCGCTAGAAGGCAAAGCTGCTGTGATTATTAGCGCTCATATTTTGGATTTTTTCTGCATGCATAATACTTTTTACAGCACTGTTTCTATTTCAGCCGTATGTGATATAAATATTGCAATTTTTGCATCACAGCATGCGAAACCACAACACGTGTTGTTAAAAAACTTGAAGGCCACAGATCTTGAAAATGTTTTAGCATGACAAAATTTTCAAAATGTGATAAAATTTCTACCGCTTTTCCCAACACCAGTGAACTTGCTCTTACACATGCTGCCGAATTTAAAAATTTACAGTTAAAATAAAAAAAATGTTTGGTTTTGGTTTTCAGTGTTCGCCACAAGGAGGCGTTAAGAACATAATTTAGAAATCCGACTCGACAAATATAAAAAAATAGTCATCCCTTATGAACAATCAAAAATTTAAATTTATATCACATTTTATCCTGAAGTTATAGGTCCGGAAATTAAGAAAGATATTGAAATAAATTTAAATGTTTTGCTGTAGTTGTGCCCCGTTTCGTTTTTATAAGCTTCTGCTGAGATAAAGTGTAGCCTCCTTGATAATTCATAATTTACTCTGTTTTTGAGTTTTTATTTTTTTACTCATTAATATTTTGGTTGAATGTCTACAATTTCATTAAATTAGGCAAATAGGTTAATAAACCAAAAATTGCAAACCATTTGCAAGATTTAATAAAATTGAGGAAGGAAAAACATCCTAAAACTATTTGAAGTCGTAAAACAATCATTTAGGGCGAGATCGCCTTTCTCCTGTACCTACATTGTGCAATAAGTAATGTCCCTATCGAAAATGGCCGGAAGCTCTTCAAGATTGTATTCAAAGTGCGGTTCTGCCCACTAGATTGGGATGTTTTTGACAGGACGACACGTTGACGTTGGGTGAATTTCCATCTTTTTTTGCGATCTCCTCCAAGGGGCCTTTATGCTTTCATCCAAAGGCCACGACGCTTTTACGTATACATTCACACGCTTCGAGCCTAGCCGGTTCCGGGAAAAGTTCCTGCTCCGGTCCCAAGAATGATGACAACGATTTGTTGATGGTAACAAATGTGTCACCTTGCAGAAATTCCTTCGCCCGGTGGGTGTCAAATTCGCGTCCGTCGACTTTTCTCATACGACATCCTTCCGTTCGCCGTCCGTTGCTGGCAAAAGCCCTCAGAAGCTGGCCACTACTGACAGAAACCGGGACGGATTCTTCGCTTCGCTTTCGGATGCAAATCAAATAAGTGCTTGGGAAAACGGCCACTTGAAGAGACCGTGCGGGTCAAAATGGTTGGTGTGACGATGATGATGCTGATGATCGGCCCCGGCGTCGGAAACAGGAAAAGGACATTTTTGGAATAATTTCGCGAATTGGATCCTCGACCCGAGCACAGGGCTCCTGGATACAGTAAGAGTCATGTCCTTGCCTCTTTGGATTCAGGCCGTCAAATCCAGCTAATTCCCGAAAGACATGAACATGTGCGTTTCCTTCCGGGGGAAAAAAATGTTTCCGTTTGTGCCTGGCCCGGAAGAAGTCGAGAGCTTTTGTCTGCCCCTGACTGGAGTTGTTTCTTAAGGGATGACACATTTCTACAAGGTTCTGCTTTTATGATTGTCCACGAATTTGCTATGCATTTACTAGATTTTAAGGTAAAAAAAATTGAAATATGTAGGTACTTAATCAAAAAATTTGACTAAACATTGCTTGAATAGTTGGACAGCGAACAAGATATGCAGTGACTCCCGAAAATAAGTGTACACTAGGGATGAATCATCCCAAAGGATGAAAATCCCGTATAAAAAAAAAAAAAAAAAATAAGTGTACACCAAATTCTGACCTATTTTTTACCGAAATATTTGCCTTGTTGGTACCTGAATCCATACCGACAATCCTCACCTAAAATCGTCACCCGAATGTGATTTTTCTCAACCACGGTGACTACGATATTTGATTTTGTTTTCTTTAATTTTCAGTTGATGATAAGTTTTTCGCAAAGGTCAAAAGAATGAAGCTTGGAAAAAGCAGCTCATTATCATTGCACAAAACTTATAGTCTCTCTTTGATCATCAATAACGGCGCCGGCCACGTCCTAGTAGTCAATGAATAATGTTGTGTTTTAGGACCAAGGTCACCACTGCATCCTAGCAAATAATTTTATTTTGGGAAATGGGTGGTAGGATATGACCAGGAAACACTTGACCAGTGCGATCTTTCTTCAAATTTTTTTCTTGAAGCTATTATTATCACACTTATGTTTTTAATGCTTTCCAATACATCTTCATCAGCCATTTTCTAGGGAAAACTTCTGCCTGTTCGTTGATTGACTGAATTTGCTCAATTTTAAACTCTAACGAATAATAATTATTACGATTGAAATTTACTTTTGTAGCAGTCGAAATTTTCTGCTTGGGTCACCATAATCAAAAACCAGTCCTTCAACAAGCTTCTAGTTTGTTTACGAGTGAGTGCCTCCTAATTCCTTCTTCTGTGCAAATGGACCATTATTCTCCGGCTATTACTAAAACATCTTATAAACTTTAGTTAAATGAATCCGATCTTACATTCGTTTTCGTTTGTAAAACTCCTACACCTTAAATCATCATTCATCATCTAACATTAAGGGGCCGTCCATAAATGATGTCTCGCGTTAGGGGGGGAGAGGGGTTTCGATTTTTGTGAATGAAAACGTGACGTAATACAAAAAGGGGGCATCTATTAGCAAACCTAAAACTATTAGTTATTCAATTAGTCCAATTTGTTATAATGATGAACAAAAAGCTTTCAAAATTTCAAAAAGTCAAACGACTCATTTCGATTTATATTTTATGTGAACCCGAGCAAGGCCGGGTAAAATCAGCTAGTTGAAAATAATTTCAAAATTACACCCTTTTTGAATGGAATCTGTTCAATAATTGTAATTTATACGTAGACACGGACACATCGCGTAATCGACGAACTATACTAATCAAATCAATATTGCGTATTTCAACCTAAATAAACGATTCAAGCTAGCCGTCCGAGTGAACAAAACCGAACTTTAGAATGTTGCCAGACCTCATCCACGGGACTCAGAGAATAGGGGAAGAACTCACAAAGTTCATCCGAAGTGATGTTCTTCACCTAAATATTCTTTTGATCAGTTCGATAAATCTCATATCCCTTCGTAGCATTTTATTAAGCATTTGAGTTATACAAAAAATCTGTAACCTCTGTGACATATTGAGTATTTCTATTGGCCGGTGCTATTTTTAGCACTACCTAAAACTCTAAGTTAGAAATGGTCATTTCTTCCTCAGCCGAATCATTTAACTGTTAAATTTTTCTAACATACCATACTTTATAAAGGTACAATCAACAGTAGATAGTTGTTCTGGACTGGTGAAATTGTATAAACGAGAAAATATTTCGGCTTTTTCAGTCAATTCACGGATCCAAAACACCTTCTCTTCTTAATCCGACGTTTCGTTCTTTATTTGAACTTTTTCATAGGAATCAACAACAAACATTACAATCTCTTAATGAACTAATTGACAACATAGAACAGTAGAAAACTTACAGAAATGTGTGTTTCTTCATCTGGAGGATCAATTACAATTAAATTCACATACAATAATTGGACACTTTTTACCATTAAAAACGCTTATTTATATATTTTTAAAATTAATTTTCATTTTTATAAATTATTATTATATCCTACGATGGAGGAGTAAATGAATAGGCTTATTTATTTAGCTACCAAATCATATTAAAATGAATATATGTTGCATGTTGCAATTAATTGTGGCATGCACAATGTGCGTTTCCGTGTTAATATGCCATGGATACCTTTGAATTTAAAAATCTTCGAATACATTGAATTGGTTTTTGAGTCAAAACTCGAGAAAAATCCGTTTCCATAGTTAACAAATGTAATGTTTCGTCCTTAGCCGATGGTGGCCCAGCCCAAAAAAAAAAAACTGGTTCAAAACGATCGTTGAAAATTTTACACAATTTTTGTGCGCTTGCTTGTACGTCCTGTACGTCTCTATAAACTTTATTTTATAAGATTACATCTACGCTATCAGAATAATCAAAAGAAAATGATGCACTTTTTTCAAGTGAAGACCTTATGCAGTAGTGTGTGTAGAATTGCAACTTTTTTCGAATTGCTAAACGCCTGTACACCCACAAATCAGACTCTACAGCAATAGTGAACTTCCTTGGAGGTGGAATTATTGGCATAAGACTCTATACCGGACCGGCACGAACAAGCTTTGTTATCGCTGACAATCTTCTAACAAATTTCCGCGTTTTTTAATTCAAAATTTCTAATTAAATCCCGGGTACCTACTGTTGTCTACGTTTCTTCCTCCCTGTGTTGCAGTAGTCTGCGTCCAATACTGCACAGTAGGCCCGGCCAAGTAAAGATGAGTAGTGAATGTACTTTTACTACTCACCGGGATGCTGACTAAATCTGGCTGTGTATGTATCATAAGCATAAGTAAAATTTCTAATCAAAACCCGGGTACCTAATCCTCATTTTAAAAATCTGTAAAAATTCTGTCGTTCGTTTTGATCAAAAAGGTCTCTTTTCAGACTACAGGTGTTTTGAATATTAAAAAAAGTTGCACTTCGACGGACAGGAAATTCGAAGGAAAAATATCAGTCAAAAAAGATATACATAGGTATCCGCTTTGTATTCCTCTGGGGCTGGTTGATATTTCAAAATTTCTAACTCCTGGTAGGTTTTTTTTTCCTTCTTTTGTATTCGACCATGCAGTATTGCTTTCGAGAATGTTAGCACAGAAATGGAACCGGAAGCGCGTAGAACTCGCTCCAGTGTCCAATCCATCGGAAGACGTGGCCTAGCTGCTGAATAGATGTGAACAACGTAACCTGTGTGTAGGTGTTGCGATTTCGCCATTTCGAATCGCGAGTTTTTCCTTCGTTGTTCCGCTTCTTCCTTTCACCCCATCACGCCTACAATTTAGCTGCCGCACAAGATAGATATCGGCGGGTTCGTCGTCAGTTTTTCTGATAGTGGGTTGGGGGATGAAAGTTTTTTGTTCGGTGAGCCATCTTTTTTCCAGCTTCTCTGCTGCCAATAGTGCCAACTGATAGTTTTTGAGACTATGTGTGAGATGTGCCTAGCCTAGAACTCACTTCCCGGGACCAACGACACTATATCGAATATGTATATTCTCGGATGCGCGCATGTGACAGCAGACAAATAGAATTTCAAAGGATTAGTTTCTTTGGCCGATCGGTGTCCACCGGTTTTCTGAAAATGCTCCAGGAGGTCTATCAGGAACTAGTGGGATGTATTTTTTTGTCTCGCGAAAAAAATCGTGACGTGAACAAAATTTTGGCACCGCTCTTCTAATACAAAAAAAGAAGGCTAGAATGAAGCTAGAATCGGTTCTTTTTTGTTTCCTTCCGAATAGTTTACGGCAACAATAATAGGAAATTGTGGGAGAAGAAGTGCTTTGTTTTTTCTACTCTCCACAACAGTCCAGAGGAACCGGAAACAACCGAACAGGTGCCAAGCCAAGCATGTGTCGCATCGTGATGCAGGCTTATGAAAAGTTGCCTGTGTGCCGACCACTTGCAGCAGCAGCAGATTTTCGAGAGTCATTCTTTGCTGTTCGAAATGACAATATAGATGTTTCAGCGGATTTAGTTCGAATTCATGTTTATATTTGTGATGATGGAAGAAACTGCTCACCTGAGCCTTGGAAAAGCCGATCCACTAAGTCTTTATTTCTTCGGACAGAGACTATGCGACTGAGGTGATTGAAACATAAGTTCTTGAGTTTAGTTCTAACGAATGAGCATTTCAATATTTTTTCCAACATGTTGATTTTTGAGAACAAACCCGTTTTTTTATGAAATTTTGAGACTTTTTTTTTCTTTTTTTTTTTCTTTATTTGGTTATGACCGAAGAAGTTTATAAAAACTGTTGACGGTTTGTAGACAGTGTTTCAGCTCCAGGGTTGTGTGTACTTATGTAATATGTACTTAAATTTAAAACACTTCCGTTGCTGCCGTTAGGGAAACAGTAAGGATAGGAAGGAAGGGATGGAGATTAAGGATGAATTTTGGAGGTGAAAGGGAGATAGGATGAATTTTGGAAAGGGTACTTAAAAATTTCCCACCCCAGGTTGCACACGGTTAGGAATTTTGAGGAAAGCTAACGGCGCCAATTCAATAGCTAACGCTTTCGAAGTTTGCGGGCGCTAATCAACACCGTCAAAGGCCGTCTCAAACTTATTGATTGGCTTTGAGACCCATTAACATCTGAAATGAACATGAAACCATTTAAAATACCTGACGAATATAAGGCTTTGATCATTTAGAATCCGGGCAGTTACAAACGTATGTATTTGAAAAACTATTCATTTAATCGAAAAACTTTCCATGGAGGAAATGAAGGTGTTAATATGACATTTATTGTAAAAATATAAAAAAAAAATATTTATCAATGATTTAAAAAAATACTCTAACTTTTTCATAAAATCTCTGCACACTTTTTTCAGTCATGTATTGATTTATTATTTTTACCACTGAAGCAAAACCTTTGCAAAACCATGATATTTTACACAAACTCACCTGGAAAAGCAATTGGAATCTGGTTGAAACCTTTTCATGAGTAGGCATCTCGAAGAATCTGATCTCCTAAATCCGGTTTTAACATATTTTTTTCCATCAGAACACATCTGTCATATTGCGTTAAAACCGGATGCACAGATTACGATCTTTGGAACTGATCATTATTAGTTATTTACTTGGTGTCTACTAGTCAGGCAACACTTTTTGCCTGGCTGAAATGGATTTTTTGCATTATTTAAGGAGTCTGCATTCAATTATCCCCAATGACCATAGACTTTTTACCATATTTAAGATCAGGGGTTGCACTCTGATCGTTGGTTTGAACTTCGTGTGGATCCTAGAGTGGCTCCTTATACTTCTTAACCATTTGGTTCGAAAAAAAATCAGAAAAAATCAACAGTTCATGAGCTTTCAAGTCAACAATGAAGAAATTTCGAGGCGCAAAATGCGTGAAAGGAGCAAATTTGTGCAAAATTATTTTCACCTTGTCTTTTTGCATCGTAAATATCTAAAACACACGTTAACTTAAAAATCTATCAAAAATAGGCAAGATAGTCCTTTTCATAACCAACACAACGCTACTAAAGTTTTGCATATCCAAGCTCTATAAACGTAGCTATCACCGAAATAAAGTGCCCGGATACTAAATGATCATAGCCTTAGACGGATTTCGCGCCAACTCGACACAGTATCTGGCACACAGCAAAAATTTATTTCCTGTAAAATTACGCAAATGTCCTGTAACAAAAAGGAGCAGGACATTTACCGAAATTTTACAGGTCGAAAATATGATAAAGTGACATCCAATTTTTAGTGTACAACTTTTTTACAGGAGATTTGCTGTAATAATAAATGAATCTTCGTTAACTTTCAAGGAAAACAATCTAAAATTACAGGTTTTGTTAATTTCAGGTGATTTATTTTAAAGGTTGCAGTTTTCAGTGCACGTAATAGTCAAAAATTTTTTCTGTGCATGGCCCTCTCAGAATTGAATGAAACTTTGTGTGTGTATAGTCACTTGGCATACTTAGGTTGAAGACACGCGAAGCGAACTACGAAGCGGATTTCCAATCCACGCGAAAAATCGCTTTCATTGAAACACGTTAAAAAAAAAACATCGACCGGCCACAGTGCAAGCGATTTTTTGTGCATAGAACTGGCTCGATCGCGCGAATTCATTCAGTTCATCCGGTCATCGCAAATTATAATTTGGCAAAAATTGTTTTTTTTTCAAAAGTTTGTTAATTTAATTATCATCGCCGTTCCTCTAATGCTTACCGAAATGTGCAGTTTTTTTTAACGCGGTTTTCGCAAAAAACGAGGTACCAATCTTTTTCAATTGAAACTGACAATAAACGATCGGTGGCATGAAACCTCCACAAATTGTATATATAGATCTGCAGTCTCTTTCAGCATTTTAAAGAAGAGCGGAAGTCACCATATTGGATTTTAAGATGGCGTTGGTTCTTCTTTAACACGTTCGTTGCCATGACACCCATATTCGGGTGACGGGTGTATTTCCTGGGGAGCCCCGTCACATCAAAAAGCGGGTGACGCTCTCTTACTCTCTTAGTCGCTCAGTTTAGCCACACGTTGTAAATCTGGGAATTCTCTCTCTTTTCTTTCTCACTCCCAGAATTTCTTTGAGCCCGGTTAGTAAAACTCGGGGAACTGAAACGAAGGGAGAAAATTCGTCAATGATCACACAAATTGTGCAGCCAATGATTGAATTTGTGGTAATATGCGACAATTTGTTAGAAAGAATTAAAAGGTTTGAGTTCAAATGAGAGAACCCAGTGTTCAAAGAGAGTGAAAATGTGCTAATTGTTGCAAATTGTTGCAATTTGTCAAGCAGTTGTGATATTTTGATCGTTACCACTCCAAATGCAAAGAATTCTCTCTTGATTTCAATCCCTTGGTAAAACTACCAAAATGAGCGTGGCGACGAACGTGTTAAAATGCTGAAAGTAACATCACATGAAACCCCCACAATATGACTATTGGATGAAAGGGCGCTATTAGAAGAAGTCGAATTTGCTGCGCGGCTCCATCTTGAAATCCATGATGGCAGCTTCCGTTTAACACGTTCGTCGCTATGAGACCCATATTCGTGTGAAGGGTGTATTTCCTGGGGAGTCCCGTCACATAAAGCGGGTGACGCTCTCTTACTTGAGTTAACCGCTCAGCTTTGCCACACGTTTCAAATATTGGAGTTCTCTCTCTTTGCTTTCTCTCTCCGAGAGTTTCTTTGGGCCCATCTAGCAAAACTACAAAAATGAGCGTGACGACGAACGCGTTAACTCAAAATGCTGTAAATAACTGAAATCGCATGAACCATCCACAATACCGGTATTGAGTAAAAGGGCTCAAAAAGTAGATGAAACACGACTGACAAAAATTTCGAAAAAATGTAAAAAAGTTTGAAAAAGCACTGACTGAGATATACAAAAATATGATAAATATTATGAACATTAAAAATAAGACAAAAACATGACAAAAACATATCAAAACTATGTCAAAAATATATTTTTTTTTCTAAAATTCAACAATTGGCAAAAATAGGAAAGAACTATGACTGAACTATGAGAAACGAAAAGTGAAAAATGACAAGACTTTGAATAAAATACGACAAATGTGCTAGAAATATGTGTGAAAAAATAGGATAAAATTTTAACAAATGTGACAAGATTATGATCAAAATTTAACAATAAAATGACAAAAACCTAACAGAACTAGTATAAGGATAAATATTTGACAACAAAAATTACAAATATGACATAATAACAAAATTGATAAATGTGATAAAATTATGATCAAACTCTGACAATAAAATGGCAAAAATCTGACAGAAGGACAAATATTTGAAATTTGAAACATGACATTATAACAAAAAAAAACAATAAAATCATACAAATCTGACAAGTATATGATAAAACTTAGAAAAAAATTTATGATCAAGGTGGTAAAAATATGGAAAAAAACGGCATTACAATGAAAAAAAAAATTGACGCATGAGTTAGAATGACAAAATTCTGACGAAAATATAACAAAATAATGACAAAATTATGAAGAATGAGATAAAAATATAACAAAATTCTGACAAAATATGCAAAAAAAAATCAAAATGATGACAAATACGACAGTAAAAGTACAAAAGTTCAACAAAATATGACAAAAATTCAAAACAAAATGAAAACATGTACAAAAATGTGACAAATATGATAAAAATCGAACACAGTTGTACCGAATAAGTTTTTATTTAAGAAATTGTCCGCCAACTGCATCGTTGATAAAAGTCGTAAATCACATGGAGAGAAGATGATAAACAACTATGATCGATATAGTTGTCATGTTTTTATCACATTTTTTATATTTTCCATAATGTTTTCAAATTTTTGTCAAAGGTTTTTTTTCGAGTTTTGTCATTATACTGTCAAAATACTGTCATCCGTCATATTTTTATTTATTTCGTTGTATATTTTGGTCATGGTTTGGTCATTTTATTGTCAAATTTATCAAATTTTCGCTAAATTTTTCTCATATTTTAATCAAATTTATCATATTTTTATCATTGTTTTGTCAGAGTTTCGTAATTTTTTTGCCTTAATATCGTCATATTTTTTCAGAACTTTGTTATATTGTTGTCACAGTTTTGTTAGATTTTTTTCATGTGATTTTCAGCCATTTACAATATTTTAAAGTTGAGCGGAAGCCGCCATATTGGCTTTCGAGATGGCGTATCATAGTGTCAGACAGCTAAATACGACTTCTACTAATTGATTCCTTCCACCTTATATCATTATTGTGGGTGTTTCATGCGATTTCAGTCATTTAAGGAATTTTTAAGTTAGGCCGCCATCTTGGATTTTAGAATGACGTTTGCCGAACTTGCGAAATTCATATGGTAAACGAACATTTCGCTTCGCGCTCACTGTGTTGGTACCCTTAGTTTTCCCAAAAAAGATCTAGACTTACGTTTGAAAAGGGCCAAACTTTTCAGGCCAATTTTTTATGCATATTTTTAGCTATAGACTTACAATTCCTACACAAATGTGGTCTACGAGAAACTTTTAGAAAAATGATTGAAATTGAAAAAAAAAATTGACGAAAACTTTTTAAAATCCTACACTGAGAAAAATGCATTTTAAAAATTTAAACTCAATTTCCCAAAAAACGCCATTTCAGAATCTGATGAAAGTTTGTTCTAAGCCGGGTAATAATAATGCCTACATGTCGCCCATACATTGCAACTTGTGCATATTTAAGGGTAAAAAGTTTTTCTAACAAAAACTTTTTCAAATTCATACTGAAATAAAATACTTCAAGGTTTTTTTACACGGCTTTTTACGCGGTTTTTTACACGGCCTTTTTAACACGGTTTTTGGGAATTAACACGTTTTTTGAGAGAAAATATTCCTTATAATATAAAGTCGTTTTCAAAGGAAAACATTTAGAATCTTTTTGAAGTTAGGAAAATCTTCGCTCTGAGACTAAGAACATGATACATGAGACCTGAGACCTGGGACCTGAGACCTGAGACTTGAGACCTGAGACCTGAGACCTGAGACCTGAGGCCTTTGACTTGAGACTTGAGACTTGAGACTTGAGACATGAGACATGAGACGTGAGACATGAGACGTGAGACCTGAGACAAAAGACATGAAACATTAGAAATAAGACATGAGACCTGAGACCTGAGACCTGAGACCTGAGACTTGGAACCTGAGACAAGGGATATTAGACTTGAGACCTCAGCATGAGACATGAGATTTAGGACATGAGACCTGAGGCATGAGACAAGAACCATGAAACATGATACTTTAGACCTGAGACATGAGACATGAGACATGAGGCATGAGACATAATACATAAGACATGAGACCTGAGTCATGAATTATGAGACCTGAGACCTGAGACATGAGACTTTTCACCTGAGACCGGAGACAAGCTACTAGTGTTAGTACCGGTCAAGTGAAAGAGTTTGACTTGTAGGTGAAGAAAAATAGTGCCGCGAGTTCGCTAGTACAAGCATTAGCGGCGGCTATTATGATTTTAGTTTGCATTTTTTTCAGTGTAGGATTTCCACTTACTTTTACCATCAATTATAACAATCAAAGCACTTATTTCTTCGAAATCAGTACAATCAATTCAACGAAGCAGTTTTTAATAAAAGCTTGGAAATCTACACTGGAAAAATAAATTTAAAAAATCATGAAAAAGTTTTTGTTAGAAAAACTTTTTTCCCTTAAATATGCACAAGTTGCAAAGTATGGACGACTGTTAGGCCTTATTATTATCCGGCTAAGAAAAAACTTTCATCAAATTTTTAGATGGCGTTTCTTGGGAAATTGAGCTTTAGTTCTTGAAATGCATTTTTCTCAGTGTAGGATTTGACAAAAAAAAAACCAAAACTCCGGGCAATATCCGGGCAAATCACTCAACAAAAATCAAGAAAAAAAATTTTGTCATCAAAACTCATCGACAGATTTTAAATCGTTTTTAGAATTCAAAAAAATCCTTTTATGATTAGTTTATAAAAAAATTGCCCGTTAAAATGTACAACACTATTTGTTTTTTTTTTGCCAAATAAAGTGAATAAATCCGGACAAAATTCGTCCACTGTTGAATGAAATCCGGGCCAGACTGTTCCTAAATTTTGTATTGAATATCCGGACGAACCCGGATAAAACCGGGCAATTTGGCAACCATACACCTGCCTTTGAATGAAGCATTTTATACCACAGACTAATATTTCTACGATAGATGCACTAAAATTTACAACCTCTTATAAGTGCTTAATGCATCTATTTAGGCTAGAAATAGTAACAAGTGAACAAATGAGCTAAACACTTTTTTAGCCCAAAAATGCATAATTGACTCGAGTCCAGCCTCAGAAAATTCAATCTCATCGAACATCTGTCACTCATCTAAAACCAAACTCAGCTCATCATAATCGGAAACTAATAAATTTCCATCAAAGTGATTAATAATTTACAGCAATATTATAATTAAAATTGCCATTCCATGCTCGCTGTCTAGCCAGGGCATCGAATATGTGCGGTGTCTGATTCCGCCGGAAGTGATGTGGCCCACATCCAGGGAATGTCCACCCCAGGAAGGGTTGAATGAATGGAAAACTACCTCCACCTTCTCCATCAGCCTTTTTGGGTTAGGAAAGCGCATCAAATTTTGGCTCGGCGGCGTCTAAAGCGAAATGCATTTACAACACTAGGTATAGTTCATTCACAGGCCGGCCCACAAAAGCATCAACGATCCCCCCCATTCATTCACCATTATTGTATACGATGTATTATATTGTAATTCAATCAAGTGTCGTCGTTCGGTGGCATCTATTACCGGCCTATTAGCACTCTCAGCAGGTCGGTTTTGGTGGGACAATCCGGAGGCTCACACATACACAAACACACATCCGAGGCGGACAAATGCTCTGACAAATGATTTGACATGGCTACGTCACGCGGTGTATGATGACATTATCGAAAATGATCCCGTCCCTGCCCATCCGTTTCAACTATTCCGATCGAGTGTCAACCAAACGTTTCGATGCGATTTGAATAAATTACTCCAATTCGCTGGGAGCTATTAGCATTTTCCAGAGCATAAGTGACAGTTTATTCCTTGGGAATGGTTTGAATTGAGCTTTGCCAAATTTAAGAAATTCAATTGTCGTTTCTACATTCTAAGATCTTTTAAAATGAGTTCAGAATTCTTCAATATTTACCAGAAACTTCTTCTTCCACCTGCAAATTTCTCCAAACAACAAATAACAACATATGCATTCATATTTCCTTCTTTATTACGACTTTTCTGTCACGGGACTAACACCTTCCCGTATCTCGTTTCGCCACCGCCCACCACTTGACAAGACTACCCGAATCCAATCGAAAAGCCGTTACAGGCGCAAAAATTAATGAAACCGCATATTTAATAACCACGATGTGAATTGCCAAATTTTTGCCGCCAGCAGAGGGAATTGCATACCTATAGGTTTTTACATACGAATAAGAGTCCAGCTGTTCCCCAGAGCGTTTTTTTTTGCATTTTCGTTTGACCGAGAAAGCAGAAATGAGGTGGAACTTCACCAGTGAAAAAAAAAACAGTGCGGCTTCTCGATGGGTTTATAATGCATTATATTATTAACGGCGATTTTGTAGCATTTTATCGGTGACATAAAGTGCTGTAAATGACTGGTCAGTTTTTGGGGTGAAGTTGGTGGTTTTGCGGTGCAGTTTTGTTATGGTAATAACATGTGAATAAGTAATAACGGATGATGGTCAAGGAGACCATCCTTTCAAATAATTATGTTTTTAAAGATTTTAAGATTGAATTGCGCTTGTCTATTGGTTTGGAATCAACATAAGAAAAATTGAATATGGACTCTCTGGACAGGTCTAAGGGTTTTAACGCATAACAGCAACTTCCAATATTGCACACTATAAAGTTTTCGAAGTTCACGATTTTATATAGGTACGAAGGGTGATACGGTCAAAATTTGGTCAAGGGAAAACGCGTGTAAATCAGTGAAATCGTTTATTTAAAAAATCAATTTCAAGTTTAATTAGTATAAAATTCAGGAAAAATATTCAGTTAGGCTTCCGCTTTTCCAAATCCGAATTGCCGGGCCTAACGCTTAACCCCTGCCATCAGATTTTGTACAGCCACCTTGTCCACCTTCTTCGCCGCAGAAAGCCAGTTTGCCTTGAACTGCTGCTCGTCCCTTGTAGTTTGTTTTTGGTCTTCTTTAGGTTCCTCTTGACAATAGCCCAGTATTTCTCAATTGGGCGGAGCTCTGGCGTGTTGGGAGGGTTCTTGTCCTTGGGAACCACCTGCACGTTTTTGGCAGCGTACCACTCCATGGCCTTTTTTCCATAATGGCAAGATGCCAAATCCGGCCAAAACAGTACGGAACAACCGTGTTTCTGCAGGAAAGGTAGCAGACACTCTTTCACGTAAATTTTTTGGTTGACAGTACCGGAAGCTTTGAAAATGTTGCTTTTCAAGCCACAGGTACAGATGGCTTGCCAAACCAGATATTTCTTCAAGAACTTTGACAGTTTCATGTGCTCAAAAATATCTGCCACCTTTTCCCTTCCTTTTGCCGTATAAAACTCTTGTCCCGGAAGCTGCTTGTAGTCGGCTTTGACCTAGGTTTCGTCGTCCATTACCACGCAGTCAAACTTCGTCAGCATCGTCGTGTACAGCCTCCGGGATCGCGCTTTGGCCGTCGTATTTTGTTTATCATCGCGATTTGGAGTCACTACCTTCTTGTAAGTCGATAGTCTGGCTTGTTTTTTGGCTCTATGCACGGTTGTAGACGATACATCCAGCTTATTTGCGGCATCTCGGAGAGAGAGGTTAGGGTTTCGCTTGAAACTACCGGCAACTCTCTTTGTCGTCTCAGCGGCTTCCGGTTTTCGATTTCCCCCCGATCCAGACTTCTTGGCTGTCGACAAACGTTCCCCAAACACTTTTATTACATTTGTAACGGTGTTGATTTGGCAACGTTAAGCGATTTTGCCAGCTTTGTGTGCGAGTAGCTCGGATTTTCGCGATGCGCGTGCAAAATTTTGATACGCTGCTCTTCTTCCTTGGACGGCATTTTGACAACTGAAGAGTGAATTCCAAAATCAAAATAGGAGCAACATTCTACACACACACACACCTTCAAAATGAGAGGTGTTCAGGTTTTTTAAATGCAAAATTGAAAGAAATACGTCAAGTGACCAAATTTTGACCGTATTACCCGAGGGATTGTAGTGGAGAGAGAATTCTTTGCATTTGAAATGGTAATGATCAAAATTCAACAACTGCTTAACAAATCGCAATAATTTGCAACAATTAGTACATTTTCACTCTCTCTGAGCACCGGTTTCTCTCATTTTATCTTAAACCTTCTAATTATCTCTAACAAATTGCCACAAATTATAACAAATTCAATCATTGGCTGCCTAATTTGTTTGATCACTGACGATGATTCTCCGTTTATCTCAGTCCCCTGGTATTACCCTTTAAGTGTTATCAGTATGGTGGAGTGAAATACAGAGCGTTGAATACATAATCAATAATTGTAGAATCGAATGTTGCAATCAAGTATCACAATGATTTCAGTCAAAGTATTCCAAATTATTTCTCAAAATTACAATTTTAAGTATATTCAGAATTCTTCGCAAGGTACAATTACTTACTTTCATTGATTCGCTCTCAATCGCTTTCGTATTGATTATTTTAATTAACCGTAAAGTAATTTTTCTAACAATATTTACTACAAGCTGTCCTTTGAATCCATTCTGTTGTCCTATACAAATCGAATATTTAGGTTGATTCGCATTTTTCATTTCAAGTGTCTTTTTCAACTAGTCTTTCAATACGCTTGTAATTTCAATCAATAGATTTATAGGAAACCCAACATGCTCTTTTTGCACTTTGCTTCGTCACAATTTCAAGCTGTTCTTTTGACGCACTCGAAATTGATTTAAGTTTTTTTCCCTGCCCTACTGTCGACCCGCTTGGCTTTTCCTTCTCAAGCTATCCTCTCAACCCGATTGATTGTTCTTGTTCATATGCTTAGGCTGTCTTCTCGACTCGCCTACGAATTTTCAAGCTGTCCTCTCAAGTCGCTTGATGTTCTTATCAATACGCTTAGGTTGCCTTCTCAACTCGCCTATGAGTTTTCAAGCTGTCCTCTTAATTCACTTCAGTTGAAAATCCAAACTGTCTCCTCAACTCTTTTCAATAGTTTTTTTTAACCTTATTTCGAAATGTCAATGTCAAAATTGATTCGCAAGATTCGAGTTTTCATCCGATTGCCATCCAATTTCCAGGGATTGAAAAATAACTATTAAACTTCATTTTACCGTTTTATTCGATTTTTTTTACAGTCCATACGCAAATGCCAGCACCTTTGTCTTATCTCCGGACATAAGATTCTGCGCAACCTGTGATTTAACCGTTTTTGCATGTAAACCCATACTTTCTTCAGGTCCTCGACTGTCTTCACTACTTTAGGAGGCACTCTTTTATGTACACCTGTCCGTTCATCGTGTCCTGGGTCACGAAAGGGGCACTCCGCTTCCCGCACGTTCAGATTGCTTGTCAAACCAGGAATTTATTCGCAAATTTGGACATCTTCTGAGTGCGCACATGCTCCGGAACGCTGAACTTATTCTTGGCCTTGAAAAACAGGTTGCTGGGGATCTCTTTGAAGTCGGCCTTCAAATATGTTTCGTCGTCCATGATGCAGCATTCACCTACACCAAGTAGATAAACCTTCCTGGCACGGGTTTTGGCGGACTTGTTCTGCTTCTCGTCGCGATTAGGGGCCTTTTGTACCTTAAACGTTCGAAGCCCGGCCTTAGTCTTGGCCTTCTGGATAAAACTTCGGCTTAGGTGCAGATTCTTAGCCACATCCTGAACGTAGGCGTTCGGGTTTCGGTTGAAGGCCCCAGAGATGCCATTCTCTACCGAGAAAGACGGAGAACGGAGAATAAAACACCCCCGTGCCGTAGCTGCAAATCACCCGGGTGAGATTTTTTGTTCCTCTCCACACATTTTTCGCACCCCGGTTTCGAAAGCCACACACACCTAAGTTCAATAGCTCCGGCGTACGACAATTTGTCACCGTAGAGCACCCCGGTGAAAACACAGAACCGACTGGTTCAAGCCACAAAAAAGCAAAGACAAAAACAAACACGATGGTGTGCATAATAATAGCATCAACAAACGATGAAAGTTTCGGGCGAGTGATGCAGCTTCGTATGTGTTGGTAAACGCAACAAGCCAAGTCAGCTGCCGTCAGCGATGCCACACATACCGATTTTCCGGTATTTATACCGATTTTCGAGCAAAATTTTAACCAAGAATCGGTATATACCGATTACCGATTTTTGGCAAAACATACCGATTTCATACCGATTTTTAAGATTTTAAGTCAAACTTCAGTCCCCTTCCACATTCCCACTTAATTCAAGCTATCCTCGTAAGGGTCCCGTAGAAAGGAGACAAAGTGCGCTAGCTGGCGTGGCGTAAGTTGATCTGAACAACTTTTAAAGTACCCTGCAAAAATCTCCACAGCTCACTCTCATAATTCGTTCAGTTGTTCGCGCAGTTTTGTTCAAATGTTCGGTCAAAGGATGTATTATTATAGTGCTCAACCTCAAAGCCAATGGACTCAGCTCAAGGCTGATATTTGACCTTCTGCGACTGTCAGCAGAAGGTGGAAGTTTCTAAAGATCAATCTCAATTGACAATGTTCTTGTCTCCTGAGATGCTAATTTTCCAAGGTAAAATATACACCTTTGGAATATAATTATTGTTCAACTTGCCGCCAGATGTGGTATGTCAAGATTTGAAGTGCAATCAGATACACGGTTTGTCATATCTAAACCGATGATATGATGATCTTCAATCCTTTTCCATCTTGTTAGCCAAATAAATGATATCACATGTACCTAACTGCAGAGATCGCCAGGCCACGCCAGGCTAAATGGGTATTTTAAGTTTTGGAAAAAACTATGTTTTTTAAATATTTTTCTTAGGAACACCTTTTTTTAGAACACGTTTCTCAATTATTTTCGCATAAAATTCTTGGGATTTCATATGAATAATGTGTGATTTTTCAAAAAATGAAATTAATTTTCCATTGGCTGAAAAAACTCTCAACTTTCTGCAATCATTTCTTTTTTTTTAATCGCTACAACTCATATCTAATACTAAATCCATCAACCAAACAGAGAACATCAACTTGGGCCCATATTTACCTCGAACATCAAAAAGCCATTGGATTTGAAGTGCCTTCTAAATTCAAATTTCCTTTAGGTTGACCTGGTTCTATTGCCTTATCGAATTTATCAAATTTACATCCCACTTTAGCTAAACATCAATTAAAGAATCAAGTTTTTACTTCATTAATATGCCTAAACCACGTGTAACCTGAAGGTGATCGCCATGCCCTTATTTTTCTTATCAAACGAAAACTTTTAAATTAGATTTCCATTCAATCATAGTACTGGAAAAGAATACTAATTTTGGATTCTCTGCTAAATTTTCATTTGTGATTTTTATTTTTCGTCAGCAAAAGCAAAACCGTCTTTTTATGTAAATTTGCGTTACCTAGAACCAAGATAAAAAAAAAAGGAATAATATATGCTAAAACACACGTAGTCAGCTAGTTTAATACTAAATTTAAGATTCATAAGAGTTGTTAGACTTGCATTTTATTGCAAGCTTCCATTTATATTAAAAATACGTTGTTGAAAATGTAAGCATTTTTGAAAATCCACCTCAAATACCGATTTTCATACCGATTTTTAGGATTTCCATACCGATAAAAGATTTTTTTGGGTTCCAAAATACCGATAAAAATGTGGCATCACTGGCTGCCGTCGCTGTCGCTCTCCGTGGTTAAAACATTTTTTCACTGTAGTGTGTGTTTGCCCTGTCGTGTTGATTTACAGATTCTCTACAGAGGTTCGGATAAAAATCTCTGCGGTGCGTTTCAGAGAATCTCTACCGAGAATCGAAAACCGAGCACGTCGGTGATTCTCGTTAGAGAAATTGCAAGCCTGGAAGGCCCCAACTACGCGGTTGTGATTTTTGGTGTTGTATGGAACACCTTTTTCTTCACTTCTGGGCTTCCGATCGGTGGTCAATCGTTCCTCAAACCGCTTAATTTTATCACGCACGAGCTGTTCTTTTGACTCCATTTTTGTGAATTTTTATCACAGGACTTTGAAACTTGCAGGATGTAAACAATGCACTATGAACTAAATCTACCCAAATTTTCATTAAATTCTACCCAACGGTTAAAAAGTTAGGGCAATTTCATAGTGTGGCAATTTCATCGTGGACACCCTTTAAGTTCGATTTTTGAATAAATGTACCCTTAACTTTAAGCTAAATTTAAGTCATATAAACTCAATATTAACATTTTGTCAAATACATACAATAAAGATTTTGCCCACGATTTCTTGAATAAGATCAAAAGTGTTGAAACTTACGGTTTTCTCCGGCGTCCGAATCAGCTGTAGACTTCTGCTGCCACGAGCAGAACCAAAACATTGTTTGTTTTGGTTCCTCTTGCTATGTCCAATTCGCAATAGAGTTGTTTTTGACATTTCTTACGCACACTTGCTGAGCGTGTACAGATGAGACGGGTGAGACGGGACAATTAATCAAAAAAACTCTCGGTACAAAAAACGGGCAGCCGGTCGATAAACATGGTCATTTTTGAGGTTGATTTACCAAAAACTTAAAAATGTTGGTGAAACAACCAGCATTACATTACAAACACTAGCAGCGGCAAATAAGACTATTGAGAACAATGGATCAATGATTGCTGATGAAAAGTGATGATGATAAACGCGGTACAAATGTTTACATCATCACACGGTTAAGCGAGACTACTCAAATTGGGTTCGTGGTAACACAACAGCGTTGTCAGATATTCTGGGTAAATGTATCAAAGTAATCATTCAGAAATGAGTACTCTCCCTGTTAGGGACGATGATAAGTCTCACTCTACAATCGCTAGCAATCGCTTAGAAATTGTGTAGTTATTTAATGACTGTCAAAATTTTCGTGTTTTTGAAAGGGTGATCACAAACTTTAGGCCGGCAGTGTATGTTGTTGATTAGTCCGAACTATCATCGAATACGGCAGTATTGTGTGGCAGCAACACTTCAATGCACATGAAAACAGTATAGTCCGAATCCAAAGAAGATTTCAAAGATATCTCCCTTATTTTTTACCCGTTATAGTCCCTGGAGTGTCAATTTGACACTCCTCGCTTAAAACGTTATAACTTTGCGGCTTTTACGATCAATTTTTTCGTAACGGCAGAATTTTATTTATTTTATAAGAATTTCAAAACAATTTGCTTTCCACTGAATTAACTCATCATTGGTCTAAATAGTGAAAATTCACTGCAAACTGAATGCAAATTCAGGAATGGTTAAAGTAAAAGAATACCATTTCAAATAAAAAAAAACAGCGTAATAGCCAACTTTGAAAAATTGTAGTATATTCAATTCCTTACGTTTCCAAAATCTAATGATTGTAAAATTTTAGAAATAACATGAATTTTGTGACCGTTGTAAATTATTGTACGGAAAAATTAAAAAAAAAATTCTCGATGTTCCATCGTATAGCTTTCAACTTCAGCTTTCATGAACACTAAAGCAATATTTTATTGAGTAAACCATATGTGACTTACGGTAGTTATAGTATGGGATGTTTTTTTCGGATTTTTTATTTTAGAAGTTAAATGCGAGGAAGCAAGTGATTATAACTGTATAAAATGTTTGTAACATATTTTACTGACATTAAAATGTTTCAGTGGATGGATAGCAGTGGATGATAGCAGTGGAAACGATTGAGATCTATTTCACTTCAAGAGTGTCGAATTGACACTCAAGGTCTGATAAGGGAGTTTTTTCTCTGGGCTTTCAGGGAACGTTCATAAAAAACTAATGATACAAAATGAAATATTTCATGAACTCATTAGAGGCCCCCGAAACCATTCCGTTTTTATGCGCCTGAAAAAAGTTACAAGTCTTAAAACTTCCAATAGTGTCGTATTGACACTCAAGAGCGGATAAGGGTTAGAGGATTAGGTAGGGTTGGCCCACCAAAATTCGGGAATATCAAGTTTTGTGTACGCTAGTGTGTTGAAAGTTCCAATTTATGTTTAAAACTAGAACGAGTGTTTTTGGACGGAATGAGATTTGCTGTAGCTCTCTAAATACATTTATCTACATCTCAAGGGAGACAAAATTTATTCAACATTCCTAATGATTCCTATCTTAAGCCAACCAACCAAAACAGTCCACTTTCAATTGCACTCCAAACATATCGAAAACCGAATTGTAGCTGTTAACAAGTCTACCCGTAAGGGTTCTCCCCGTGTCGTATGCTTGAGTACCCACACGGGATAGCCTTCACAAATCTACCGGGGCTCATCTTTCGCGAAGTCAATCCACATCAGATTGAAGGGATCCTCCAAACAAATCTCAATCCCCAGCTACCCGGCTAGATTCTGGCCCGATGAGATTTCTCCCCCATTCGACGGATGCACTTTTCTGACATGTTACTACCTTGCATGCACCAGCACCAAACCAAACCAATATCCATTGCGTGTGCTGAACTTCGCGGGATGCAGCGCATCGGTGAGTGAATTAAGTGGTAAATTTTCACTTTATTTCGCCGTGATTTTGTAGGTTTGTCCGGTCGAAAGAGGACCTCACCTGTGCTGTCCGTTTTCGGCGAGGATGTGCCATTTTATCCTGGGTCCATCACCTTCGCGAAAGTAAAAGCCCAAACAACACCCGGCCCAAACAGATGGACCGGTCAAATGCATTCAGCAAACGAGTAACGAAAAAAAAAGAAATAAAAAATCAGGTCCGCCAAACTGCAACCTGGCAGGAGGTCACGTCGTGGCTGTTGGTTGGCACATAAAAACATCATGTTTGAGTGGATCAAGTGAAGTGCCTGGGAGTGTCCCGCGTTCTACAGCAGAATGCAGAATGCAAAATGCAACAACACAAATGCAGTGCATTGCCCCACCACCCCGAATTGGGTACCTACGAAGCGAAATGCCCGGTCGAAAAAAAAACGGGAATCACCAAAAGTGATAGGTGGTAATGGAGATGTGGGAAAAAATTCACCCCATCATCCTTTGGAAGTCAATGCAATGCAGCAAAAGTCGCAATTCGTATAAAAAGGTCCCACAAATATGTACCAACAGATGTAGCAAAAAAAAAAATCCCTAACCTGAACAACCTACAACCTAGTGCCGAATGCAGCAAGCAAACGGCATGCACCAGCTTTTTGGCCAATGACAATTGATTTTCCATGCAATTCGATCCGATAATTCATTCATTGGATTATGATCCATATCAATTACAGCGAAAGAGCTCTGCTTCAGAAATTGTTGCCATATATTTGTGTTTGCTTTTTTTTTTAAGTCGTCTAAGTGATTGGAATCTTTTATGAGTCGATTGATTCAGTAATTACATTTTCTTCAAAAGCCAACATATTTGTTTTAGTTTTCGATTGATAGAAAAATCTGCTTTACCGAGTAATATATCTGGGCTTTCGAGAGATTTGGAATTTTCTTCATAAAAAAGAATATAATCAAATGTTTATCTTTCCTTCTCTTTCCAGGTGAGTGATCATAACCTTAGAAATATACGTAAGTAGTTATTTGTTAATATTTGAAAAGTTTCTCATAGCTTGTTGGTAAAGAACTGTACCTAGTTTAATATACAGTACTCGCTCGTTAATCGGACGCTGTTGGGACTGAAGGGTGCCGATTACCGAAAACGTTCGGTTACCGAGCCTTGACAGTATGGTCATTAGTTTTGACTCAAAACACTATTTTTTCATCTCTATAATTGATATAGGATGATGTATAAAGGATGAGTAACATATAGAGATGCACCGAATATTCGGTGCCGAAAAACGCCCAAAAACTGTTAAGCCGAAATTAAGATTCACCGAATAGTTGAGCTAAGTATTCGGCCAAATAGGCCAAAGGCCAAATATTTATTTTTCAAATGTATATAACAACAGGCTTGTCAAATTTTTCAAATGATGTTGGATAATTTATAAAATATCCAACAGAATTGTTGAAAAATCTGCACAACCATCAAAAACTCATGGTTTCAGTAAAACATCTAATCGTATCCGTGTATCTTTCATTGTAGATCGTACAAGAGAACGCTGACAAGTACCGCTTTATATTTTGATTATCGTTTTTTCCAGGTTTTCTAGATATATCCAGGCTTCTTTATAAATCCAGGGTGGGTGACCACTAGACCGTTGCAAAAAATGACTTTTTGCTCCGATATGTTTTTTCGATGCCTTTTGGGTCACCAAGCATCAGTGTAAAATTTTAGATGATTTGGTTGATTCCTTAGTTAGGGCAACGCGTTTCAATTTTGTATGATAGGAGAAATTTTGGCACATTAAATCATCCAGAAAATTCAAATGTATGTATGTATTAGAACCCACCTGTGGCTGATAGGTCTTTCGACCCGAGGCGGTACGGGAAGTCTCGATCGCAAATTCAGATATTGGTCATGCTTAACTCATAGACAATAATTGCAGCACAACCAAGGGGTCCGTTACCACTGGATTGGGACAGGTTTGACTCATCTTACTCCCTTCCAACTGTTCGAAACAAATAAAGAATCCTGCAAAGGTGTCTAAGTAACCTACTCAAGATTCCAAATTTGCCGAGATACTGCGGCTGGTTTGAACCGACAATGAATTGTATATCAGTTTTCAGGTCGTTTAATGACCTGTCCAATCCCCCCGCGAATCCCCAATGACAGAGTTAAGCAGTTATGAAAATATGGATATAATTTGAAACAAAGTTACACATTTTAAACATCTTACCATTTGAAAAGGATTCAAGAAATTTCTTCAATTACACAGGAGAAACACTCTGCCTCATGGAACAGCTTTGTTGCTAAAATGCTTTTGCCATCAATCTTTTTTTATTTTTTTATTTATTGGCAAAAAACAGATTGAAAAGACCTGGCGTATATTTTGTTCCTCAACCGGTACGATTATTCTTATACTATCCGGTAACCGCTTTTTGTGAAAAATATCGACAATTTCACCACTAAAACTGATTGGAAAAATAAAATTTTTACGGGAGAAAAAAACGCGAACGCTGCCACCAAGTCAACGCTTCCTTCTCAAATCATCCAGAGCTTGAAATGAAGTTCGTCTTTGATTTTTTGCTAACATGACGAGCAGTTAAGCATTTCATGAAAAAACTATAAACATTTCAAAATAAAAAATCAAATAACCTGTCAAAAACACTAAAAAAAATTGAGAAACAAAAATTTGTATAACATTGAATATTTTTTCTGGGGTACAAGTTGGGTTTGTGATTTTTTCACGTGAATTTTTATTGTGAGAATCAAGAAATTTTTTTCATCCAAAGTTATATTTTTTGGAACTTTCAGATCGTCTCTGGCGATTTTTGAATGAAAAAATTTGTTTTCCCATTCAAATTTCCATATAAAATAAAAACTCATTGCGCTGATGCAGGACTGAATTGATCGCTTCCAAAATTTTATTGCTATTTTTGGCAGTAAAAACAACCAAAAATTGTTATGGGAGGTGTACAAATTTAAGAATTTGAAATTCCCATACAAAGCTTGCAGAGGTTTAGTGGCCACTCAATTTAATTTTTTGATTTCACGCATTTTCACGACTTTTTCCCTTATGTTCTCGCGAATTTTCCGAGGCTCGAAAACAAAACAATCAGCCATAAAAGTTGTGTTTAAAGATTGTGACTTTTAATGAGTAATTTAATTATATTTTTTTTAATTCAGCTTAAAAATCATAGCATATTTTAGAAGGTTTCAATTTTTGAAAATTCCACTTTGACCGGCCCTAATTCTGCGTGTTTTCATATCTCGCTAGCAACAATTGGAAAATGAAAAAAACAAGATTTCAAAACGCCAAATCGAAATAAAAAAATACCCAGATTGCTCAAACGAAATAGAAATGGTACCGTATTTGGTATTTAAAGAACATACGAAAAAAAAAATCGAAAAAAAAGTAGCATCTAAAACTTGTTTTTTTTTTCTCAATAATAGAGGTATTGATACAAAAATTTTCATTTCTCTTTCCTTTAAACTGTATCTGAAAATATTTCCAGAGTTTTTTTTTACTGGTAGACAAATGGTAGGAATTCTACAAGACCGTATTAACAGTATCAGCATTTTTTGAGAAACTTCAGTAGAATGTACAGTACACATTATTCCTACATGGGACAAAATTTATTAATTTTATAGACCAGAATCGGTTGTTTTTAGCCGCAGAACATTACTTTCGTCAATCGTTTCTGAGGTTTCGAAATTTTTCATGGCAATGGCGCTCTGTTCGGCCAGGTCAAATCCAACCAAACATTTGTGGGAAATTTACGAAAGGTTCAAGATGATAAACTGTTACATACACTGCCGGCCAAAAGTTTGGGATCACCCGCTAAAAAACATGCAAATTTTGATCGTTCATATATCAGCCGTCTGAGGACATATTGCAAATCTTCTGATCTCATTTGAAAGATAATGAGCAATAGCGATTTCGGAGGTATTTTGCCCAGAAATAATGTTTTAGTTTTGCACCTTAAACTTAACCTAAAGTTAGAACATTTTCAAAAAATCGCACTCAATATTCAAAGCCGATCATCTCGGGATAGGGCTGACCAAATTTTAAAATTTGAGATGCATTAGAATCCTTATTCTGTACTTCTCAAAACACAATAACAAAATTTTGTGCAAAAATTTAGGAATGTACTTTTAATTAATAAATAGACACTAAAGTTATTGTCCAAAAGTTTGGGATCACTCATTTATATCTTTCTCATCTAACATCGTATTGCAGGTCTGAAGGGTTCATTTGAAAGCTTAAGAATTGTTGTTTTTCATAAATTCATACAAAATTATATTTTAAAGCGATAATCATAAAAAATTTATCTGAATATGATTGTTTTTTGAAAATTCACACTAATGATTCTAAATTTTTTATGATTATCTTTTTAAAATATAATATTTGAATGAATTTATGAAAAAACAACAATTCCTAAGCTTTCAAATTAACCCTTCAGATCTGCAATATGATGTCAGATGAGAAAGATATGAATGAGATAAATTTGCATGTTTTGAAAAGAATGATCCCAAACTTTTGGTCGATGTACCATACTAGGGGTGATCTCAAACTTTTGGACGATAACTTAACGGCTGGGAAATCATTTCAAACAATAACATATTGGAAACTACTTACAGTTTTAATAGAAAAAAATTATATGAAATAACATTGTTTTTATATTTCCATGAATTAAAGTCAGAAATAAAAAGTCGAAAGTGACAAATAATTATAATATTGGAAATCTGTACAAAATTGAGAAAATCTTGGAATTTTGAGAAACTTTAAAAAATTCTGTGATCTTCGACACAGATTTTGAGATGAAATTCTGTGCTTATACAATTTTTTTTTTTGTAATTTCGACAACCTTGATGTACATATGCACTGCAGCTGAGCGAAAAATTCCTGATTTCTTGGAGAAATTTCCGACTTTTTCCCGCATTTTTTCGATTGATTTTAAATCCCGACCTTCTCCCGCATTTCCCGAATGAGTGGCCACTGTGAAAATGATATGCTGAAATAATGATATTTCACTAGAGAATGGTTGTAAAACAGAGGTACCTATCTCAAGCAATAGAAAAAATATCGATTAAATGTTTGAATTCGAATTAAAATCTGAAAATTTCAAATTGAAAATGTTTCAATTCAAATTTCATTCTAAGACTGGAATTGGAATGGAAATTCAATACAGAAACTCAGCTTTGTCTAATAGCAACTGCAGTTTTTTTTTTATATTTTAGTTTTTTTAATGTAGGGATGGGTTGAGAATTTAAAAGCTGACAAAAATTTCAGTAATTAAGATCGACATGCAAAAATTTTCAATAATACTCGGCATGACCCGGATAACATTTAGAAATGTTTATTATAGAGTCTGCTAGTTAAATTAAAAAACGTGAATCTTTTCATAAATTGCATATTAAATACAAGACTCCTCACAAAAAATTGATCCTAGGACTAATACAAGATCTCATGTAAAATTTGGGCATGATTGGATCACGGGAAGCTCAAGAAGCCCCTTTTTATAATCTCAACTTTAATCAAAATGTAGTCTTCGAATGAAATATGTTCCATAATTTAAGCTTTAAGAAAAAACATATTCAAAAGAAATTTTTCATGTTCCTTCCGAACAAAATGTCTCGAAATTCCTTACAAACTTCAGGCTTGTTGAGCGACCCCTTATCGTGATCAAATCATGCCCAAATTGGGCATGAGATCTTGTTCTAGTCCTAGGATCAATTTTAGCCTGCAGCCATTTCACAAATTTGAAATTTTACATGCAAATTTGGGGCAGTCTAATCATCACACTGTAAAAGTGAAACTACTCATACTACGAGTAGCAGTTACACTGCAGTGTTGGCAGATTATAATGAGTAGTAGTCGCATCTTACTCATTGAGAAATGAGTACTTTCCCGGTTAGGGAATATGAGAAGTGGAAAGTGACAAATAGCTATCGTTGTTAGATTTAAAAAATGTATTGATTTGTTCAGCCTACAAAATGCGGGAAAACTTCTACAATGCTTACTCGAAAGGCATCTAAAATTTTGGAATTTTCTCGAGGCACCAATACTCAAACATAAACGTGCTCTGAGAATAATGAGAGTGGGTATGTGTTAGCTTTCCTTCTCCTCTTTTGGCCAGTATTTTTTGTTTTGTTTATGTTTGCCCAGTTTTGCTTAAAATGCCGTCGAAACAAGAAGCGTTTCGCGGCAAAAAGTATACAGTACAACATTTAAAAAGTGAAAATGAGGCGACTTCCACTGTTTTTCATATCCTAAAATCCCCAACAACTACTCGCAAGCAGTGTAGTAGTAGACCAGCGAAAATTATGGAAGCAACAGAACTTCGTTTTTTTTCTCGTGCCTTCAACAACAAGGATTCACTAAGCCAACGGGATGCCGCCAAAAAGTTCAATTGTTCTCACCGGTAGATTGGCGAGACATTGAAAAAAGTTGGAGTTAAGTGCTGAAAAAAGACAAGAGCCACAGAATCGGGGAACTTAAATGAAGGGAGAAAGTTCGTCAATGATCACACAAATTGAGCAGCCAATGCACAGTGGTCCAGAAATGAAATTTAGCGGGAAACAATTATTTGCGCTCTCGCCTTAGGTTTAAGACAAAGTTATACAACATTACAAGGCGCTACTTTTGAATGATACAATTTTAGGGTGGTTCATAAAATTCCTTAGATACGAAAATTAATTTTTTACTGTAATGAGACAGTGCCTTATGATGTTCAGCAATTGTGTAGAACAACATAATTGATGAAACTTTGTAGAAGACTTTGAATGTCTATCTATTACCGTTTAGGTTTTATGATGATTTTTCTTGAACAAGTTAGGGTGGTTCTATAAAAACAGATGTAGCAAACAGATTTCAAATACCTGTTTTTGATTCGCAGTTATCATGAATTTTGTGTTAAAAAATGGCCATTTTGTATGAGCCATAACTTCAAATGGAGAAAACCAAAAAATTCAAACATGTTTCGTTTGAAAGAACATGTTAAAATTTACATTATATCAAAAAACTGAAGGGGTGTGCTTTAAAGCTTTTTATTTTAATTTGAACTAGACCAAAATTGCCATTTTTCATATAATAAAATAAACCATTTATGTGCTGTGACATGGAATTGCCTTCTTTGCGTTTGCACCCTCAGTCAACAATTCTCAATTTTTCACCACTACAGAGCAGAGTTTCCTATTTCAGAGCTTTTGTTAATATTTTGAAAGACTAAGGGGCCACAAGGGGGCCAGAGGGGCACAAATGAAATAAAAATTTGAGGATTTTTTATTATTAATGAACAAAACCAAATAACTGAATAAAATGAATGACAAACTACCCAACAAGAAAGTTTTGATTTGTATCTATCTTAGGAGGAGTTATTACAAATTACAAATTGCCAGGAAACTCTTCGAGACACGGATTGAGGTAGCACAAATTACAGGACTGAATGTTCAGCTTTTGGAAAAGTTTATCATGATTTTGACTCTATCAACAGTAAATATGTAGCTCCATTATAAGCATAGAATCGTTTGAAGTATATGCTGTAGAAACTCGGGTGCTTTACAACAATCTATATAGCTGGTATCACGTTTCTCCAACCGTACACATTGTTAGTGCATCGAGTAGCAGTCATAAAATATCATATTTTACCCATAGGCATGTATTCGGAAGAATCTGGAGAAACAAGAAACAAAAGTTTACGAAGATTTCGAGAAAACCACTCCTGAAAGTTCCTGCGTGTGGTTAGTCTGGAGGATGTTTTTAAAAGACTACTCCTAATATCAGATCCGTACATCTCACTATCTAATAGAAAATGTGTGAAATATTCAAAAATCAGCCTTCTTGAATGCAGCCGTCATTTGATCCGTGACCCCTAATGCATTATTTATAAGTTTCATTACATTCTAGCAATAAGTGTTTTTTTTGTTGTTTTATTACGAATTTATTAATTGATTTCTCATAATAAACTATTTTTTCGTTTTGAAAAAAGTTGTTCAGACATGTTAACTATCGTGATGACATAAATGTTACGCTGTGTACGGTAATTCTTTACACAGTCAAACATATTCAAAAATAATATAGACACGTTATATGAAAAATGGCAATTTTGGTATAGTTCAAATGAAAATAAAAAGCTTTAAACAAAAAATACCTCTCTAATTTTTTGATATAATGTAGATTTTAACATGTTCTTTCAAGCGAAACAAAGTTTGAATTTTTTGGTTTGCTCCATTTGAAGTTATGGCTCATACAAAATGGCCATTTTTTCACACAAAATTCATGATAACTGCGAATCAAAAACAGGTATTTAAAATCTGTATGCTACAAAAGATACGCATAATAGTTTGCTAAATACTTGCCAAACTCATAATTTTGATAAAGTCATACCCAACAAAGTAATAACAAAAAAAACTTGTTTTTATAGAACCACCCTAATTTATACACGAAAAATCATCATAAAACCTAAACGGTAATAGATAGACATTCAAAGTCTTGTACAAAGTTTCATCAATTATGTTGTTCTACACAATTGCTGAACATCATATGGCACTATCTCATTACAGTAAAAAAATAATTTTCGTATCTAAGGAGTTTTATGAACCACCCTAAAATTGTATCATACAAAAGTAGCGCCTTGTAATGTTGTATTACTTTGTTTGGGACACCAAATGTCTTAAACCTAAGGCGAGAGCGCAAATAATTGTTTCCCGCTGAATTTCATTTCTGGACCACTGCACTGTGCAATGATAGAATTCGTGGTAATTTGTGGCAATTTGTTAAAGAGAATTAGAAGGATTGAGTTCAAATGAGTAAAACCAGTGATCAGAGAAAGTGACCTTATTCAAGTTCAATATATGAAAAATAAAATACATTTCGACTTTCAGGGAAAAGTTTCATTGTTAACAGAACTTTCATTTGCTTTATACTCAACGATTATGGTTTTTATGTTAAACATCTTCGAAGATAAATCGCTAGTTCGAATCGAATTCCTCGGAAAAGGTGCTTCGCATTCAAATACTTGATCAATTTCGAATAACATATTTATCGAGAAACAGTATCATTGCTGCCGCCGATTCAACAATACGACCAGACCAGTTTTTGTTCTGACATTTTTCGGCACCAAGGTATAATACTCATCTTTGGCGAATAATTTTACCTTCCGTTTTTGGGTTTGGAAACGCCCCTCGATCATCTTCGGGGCAATATTCATGGCAAGGGCCAAACGAAACGGGATGAGAGAAAAAAAAAACGCCTCACCGAAAATTGTTGAGCCCTCCGGGCCAAGATGGTTCTCGATTTTTGATAAATTTATTATTATATACCAACAAACTCGAGCGGGAACGACGACGTTAGATAAGAGTTGATGTAGGGAGGAAAAAAGATGTGATAATCATAAAAAAAAACCACCAAATCGCACTGGAGGCCAAACACGATTGGTTGAGGTGCAAAAACCGGTTTTGCGTAACTCTAGATTGCACCGATGCAAATCATCGCTAAGGGGTTCGAATTTTCTTCCCGTTTTTTTTCGGGCCCTTCTGAGCTACCGAAATACGCACTCGGCATTCAGAAGTGGGCAATTCGCACAGGAGGTAAAATATCGAAAAATATGTATGTTTTTACAAAGGAGGGAGAATTTAGACACATAGTGACTATCAGTTGCAGATTTACGGGGAAACAGTGTGTGGTGTTTTTATTTTTCTTTTTTTTTCGTATAAATTGATTGCTCTTGAGCCGTTTCCACGAAGTCGCTGCAGGGCACCATTTCGAGACATCTTAACTTATTCAATCAATTTGAGGTTTTTCGCTTCGCGGGTATTTTGATTACTTCGTTGGAGGGTTATTATGTTTCGTTTGAAATTTGTTTAAGCGGAGGGATAAGAACATTAGATTTTGGGTTTATAATTTGTAATACAATGATCGTTTTATTTATAATTTTAATTTAAAACCTTTTGAACCCTCAAAATTAAATGCGTCTTTTTTTTTTAAATATTTTGTATAGTATTTTTGCATGACACATGCTTCAAAGCTTGTTTGAACATAGCACTTTGTATAATTTATGAACTTAATTTACATTTAAAAAATTAATCTTTTTTTCAAAAGCATAGGTTTTTACAAAGTTTATTAAATACACATCAAACAACTTGTTTTAAATCGCTGAAAGTATTAAACAAACTTTTTCTTTTTTGGTTGAATTAATTGGCGTTTATGAATATTGAAAGGAAATGTTAAAAAGGTACGAAATAAGAATAGTATGGGAGAGTGGGGAATCATGGGCCACTTTTTTTCGTTGTTCCATAACTTCTTTGTTATAAAAGATAAAATTAAAATAAAAAATGGTAAGGTTTTCTACATTTTCAAGGTATCATAAGGTGTTTTTTTTTTAATTTTTAATATGTCATTTTCCCCAAATTCTGACTGTATGAAAAAAAGCTATATTTTTTGGATTTTTAAAAATGGTGGGGAATCGTGGGCCACCAAATCCAAATTGACCAAATAACATGCAAAGTTTATGAGTTGACCCAAAACTGTGATTTTCTTATTCATTTCGTTATTTTAAAGCAATTTCAGATGATGAAATAAAAAAGAGAGCTGTGTATGATCGCATAGATTCCAAAACCTGGCTCGCGAACGTTTTGGCAAAATTTCTTATATAGGGTGGACAAAATACTTTTCATTTGGCATAAAAAAACTTTGCAGATAGGTAAACCGTATTTTAAGTTCCGAATGTGTATAAAAACATAAAAATATAGCTGATTCAAGATGTGTGGCCCATGATTCCCCACAAGCTATGATTTGCAAATTGGTTGCGTTTGTGTGACTTATTGATGTTTCATCAAAAATTCCTTTTCCACGTGAAAGATCATGACAAAACTAATATCATAAGCGTATGAGCATATTTTTGCTATACACGTTAGGTTCCCCACCGATGAAATTAGCAGGTGTTTTTTTTAATTATGTAAGTAAATTTTTCTATCTTTTTTTAGCTTGTTAAATAAAAGAAGCATATGATGCGTATTTCAGTCAACAACATATAGGAATATATGCTCACGCAAAGCGACGACGATGCCAGTTGGTTTGAGATTTTGATCTCAACACACATCTGAGATATTAAAAGTGACCCACGTTTCCTCATGGCCCACGATACCCCACTCTCCCCTACCGTATACGGTTTTCAACAAAAATCAAGATTATTTCTTAATATTTTATTATATGAATAGATAACTGCATTTTGAGGCTTTTTCTAGTAGTACAAAAGGTTTAAAAGAGATTTTTAGAGATTTTCCTCTAGTTCTAAAGATTTTGAGACTTGAACAAATTGCATTTTCGTAGGTGATGGAAAGAATTAGCGAAACATGAGGTAACAAAGAACGAAATAACATAAGCCGTAAATATCATGAATTTTTCGAAAAAGATACAACGGCTCACCGGCAGGACTTGAACCTGCAATCTCCGCCTCAGTACAACAGCGCGTTAGCCAATTTCACCACGGTGAACGTGATGATTGCTCGTGTTCGCCGGTTTCATCACGTTCACCGTGGTGAAATTGGCTAACGCGCCGTTGTACTGAAGCGGAGATTGCAGGTTCAAGTCCTGCCGGTGAGCCGTTTTATCTTTTTCGAAAAATTCATGATATTTACGGCTTATGTTCTTTCGTTCTTTGATACCTCATGTTTCTCTTATTCTTTCCATCACCTA
Source organism: Uranotaenia lowii (assembly GCF_029784155.1). NCBI lineage: Eukaryota > Metazoa > Arthropoda > Insecta > Diptera > Culicidae > Uranotaenia > Uranotaenia lowii. The sequence continues at coordinate 85,415,507 of NC_073693.1, forward strand.
CGGAAAAAAGCAAGATACCACTATCATCTACGAATTGAATCTTGAAAAAGTGTGATTAACTGAAAAAAAATCGAAGTTTTTGAATTCCAACCAGTTTTTTCTGATTCAAACTGAACTCAAAACGTTTGTTTCCTTATTCCACGTCATGTTCGTGAAGAAACTAAGCAGTTTGATCAAGCTTTATAGCACAAATCTCAAATTTCTTCGTGCTAGAGAAAAATCTCTTAAATCCCTTTGAAACATTTGGAATACTAGAAAACTCCTAAAAATGCAGTTATCTATTTATATTGGCCGTAAAAGCAATATTATTCACTTTTACACAGTAAATTTTAAAAATGATTCTTGTTTTTGATACACAGATATACACAGTTAGTACTATTCTAATTTCACACCTTTTTTTTAAAATTTTTGGTCCTCAACGCCAATTGCGGCATCCAAAAAGAGTAAACTTATGCTTGAGGAAGTTTGACGATTTTCAATCGTTCATATTTTGTTCATATTGTTTAGCTCACTGTGCGTTAAAACGAGGTTTTGAAATAAATAAAAAACATGATTGCAAATAAGATTTGACAATTTCTTTGTGACTTAAATTTACTTTAATTTGGCTGTTTTTCGAGAAATTTGCTATTTAATGAAAATTAATTGAACTACAATACACCTTTTTTATAATCATATTCATAATCCACAGTATAGAAATTCCGATCAAACAAAATCTTCCTTTTTTTCAAATACCTCAATTCTAGAAAAAATCTTATTTTCTTCAATTTTTTTTTCAAATTTTCTCTAATCACTACCTTCAAAAACGATACCATTTCTATTTTGGGCTATCTGGGGCTTTTTTTAAATGTTGTTTTTGATTTTCCAATTGGCTTTCTTGCTAGCGAGATATAAAAATACACAGAATTAGGGCCGGTCACAGTGAAATTTTCATTAAATATACTACGATTTTTTTTATTTCATTTAAAAATTATTATTTAATAACTCAATAAACGTCACAATCTTTATGTTCAACTTTTGTGGCTGTTTGTTTGTTGTCGAGCATCGGGAAATTCGCGAGAAGAAGCGGAGAAATAAGTGGCTACCCTACATTTTACAGTTGATCATCCTCAAACTATTTGTTGTTTTTTCCGTTTCATGTTTTTTTACTTTTGAGAACTTTATATCTTTTTTCGAGGTATTCAACTTATAAGAATTTTTTATGATTTTTCTTCCAATGATTACTCATTCTGTCTGAAATCTTCATGTTACATATCATGAACCACATACCAACGATGAAATGAAAAACATATTAAAAATCTGTCCTTAAATATTTATAAACCAGATAATTTTAGTTTTAAATGAATTGCAAATTTAATTTTGCATTTAACAACTCCAACCAGAGTTTTCGTTTTGATAAGTTGCTGAACTCTTTCGAAATGTTTGCACACGATGAACAATTTTTAGTTGAAGATTCCAGTAACAACGTTCTGCGCAGTTCCTTTGCACGTTTAAAACGTGATGTAGTCTCTGGGATGACATATGAAAATAAAAATCAAATTAAAAGGGCCCACGAGAAAAATTGCTCCGGGTTCCCGAAAGCTTAGTCCTGCCCTGATAAGATGTGTATCAGTGTATAAATAACTAGGGTGATTTTACAATCGTTGTACCGCTAAGCACATAATTCTGGCTTCTAGTTCACGAGCAATTCGATTTGGAGCCGCCCCTCTCTGAAGGGGGTCATCCATATTATCCGTCCAATGCACATTAAGAAAAAGCCTTATGTGTTACTCATCTTACGTGAAATTTTCTCAGAAATTCAAATCTGCCGTCAAATTTGACCGGAATTTTGAGTCATCCGCAAGCATGATCACTCAGTACTGCTTTGGCCGGATTTGGCATCAGTTTACTACTGAAAAGACACGATGACTTGATACAAATTCAATGAAGTCCAGATGTTTTCTTTTTTCTTGTGTATGTAATTTTCTATGTTCTTTCCTGAATGAACTTTTAGTATATTTCTGTTTTTTTTTTCGTTTATAACTATCTTATACAATTATCTCATTGTATTGGATTTCAAGGCAGTTTAGTACTTTGCAATTGTCCAATTGTCAAGTCCATTTGGGAGACAATGTTTAACCAATATAGTCCACGAATCCTATGCAATCTTTTTTCTAAGTTTCAATCTAATAAAAAATTCAGTTTCAAATCAACAACCCGTCGAGTGCGGACCAAATTTGAAACCTCCCCTCGACAGTGTGGAAAAACCAAAGATTTGTAGGCATTCCAGTCGGACCAAACAAACCAAATCCGGGGAGATGCAATTCCGTTTATTTCGAACCGTTCAGGAGGAACCAACCCGAGAAGCATTTCCTGTTGTAAGGTAGAGAGCGATCCGAAACTAGAAAACAAAAGATATTCCCTGTTCATCTGCACCTCTAGCATCGTCCTCTAGCTTCTGTGCACATCCCGGAAGCCCAAGAGTTCCAAAACTCTCTAATCTACGACGGATGAAGCCGTACCGGGAACAACCGTGGCTCTTTGAAAGATATGATGTGTACAATTTAAGCAATTATTTATTCATTGAAACGACGCAGCAGATGGGGACACACACTGGACGTTTCGCAATACACAATCCCGGGTTTGCAGGGAACCCTGGGAAGAAAAAAAAACAACGACGACGACGACGTCGACGTCCCAGAGAAAAGAATCAATCATAGAGGCCGAACTCCAGGAGAAGCGTTACCCGTTGGAGTTTCTCTATCATATAGAGAAAGGCAGGCTGTTGATGTTGACCAACCCACACCCGAAAAAAGGAAATGAGGTCAGCTAGTAGGGAACCAAGGCTCTGGGAGGTGCACAGGAAGGGGTTTATTCGATACTCCTAAGCTGCATCAACGGAACCACGGCATGTCTCCCAGTGAAATGTAGGTGTAGGTGGTGTTCTCTGAATGGCCGGCCGCATCCTAGAAGCGAAGGACGCATCCCGTACACTCCGTCAAGCGACGACGACGACGACGACGGACGAAAAAAGGACGACATAGAGACGACGACGCCAACGTGGACGACGAACGTCGTCGTATCTATGTGTGGTTCGCAGTGCGTTGCCAATGCGCCCAATTGGTCGGCCGGAAAGATGGAAAACTAAAATCAATTTGTCCATCGGAAAAATAACATCTCTATTTCGGATCAAGCCCGGGGATCCGTCTCCAGAAAACACGGGAAAAACCATGGGTAGAGGAAACTCAAGGGGGCCCTTATTTAAAATCTGATATAAGCATTACTTTAGAAATTTGAAAAGATACAATCATCGAAAAAACTTTTTGTTTAAAAATAAATTAAATATAACGGAATTAAATCAACAAAACAAATTTCAAAATGAGAAGTTCTTCAAAAATAAAACTGATTTAAAGGAAGTGAAATGGAGAATTAAACTAGAGAATATTTTTTTCTTCTTCTTCTTCTAATTCTATTCGCAGATGCCATTTTTAGCACGACTCGGAACTGCCTTGTCGACTAGCTCCTATAATAGTCCAGTTACAGAGAGTATAAATATGACCAACGTTTCTGTTTATACTTATCAGAGTTTACAATCATTTATACTCCGTAGAGATATTTCTCATCATTTTATTCTCCGCAGAGTTCACAATTTTGTTTTAGTTTTTTCGTGTATAACATTTTTCGTTGTGTGTGTTCAGTTTTTACGTTCGTGAACTTACAAAATTTCCTTAATCTAGTTGGAGGCGGCGGGTTTCGGTTCTCGATTGTTTGATTACAAACCGGACATGCTTAGCCATTAGCAGGGAAGCAAATTGAGCAAAACTGATAATAATAACTGATTTATCATTTGCGATAAATTTGAAAACGCGAAGACTTCTCATCCGTTTCCAATGATGATCCAGATAACTCGCTCGAAATTATTTTCTCTCTGTCAGTTCTTGTTCTGAGAAAATTCTCCGACAAAAATGTAATGGAGCAAGAGAAAAAACGCTCAAAGAGTGCTTTTTCAAGCTTTTTGCGTCGATTCTGACTCTCCGCGTTCTTAGTTTCATGCAAAATAGTGAGAAATTTTCTCTTGTCCGTGAGCGAGAACTTATTCTTAATATTAAAAGAGAAGATAAATTTTAATCGAAATACACAACTTATCGAAAGCCAAATTAAAATTGATAAGTGCTAGTATGCTAGTGCTAGTATGTGCTTACGAATGAAAATTATTATTAAAAAAATGGTGAAAGCTTTAAAAAAATAGGAGAAGATAAAAAGAAATAGAGGCAAAGAAATACAATGCAATGAAAAATAATTCAAAATAAAGACAAAATTTAATGAAGGGATGGTATAGCATCAGAAAAAAAACAACTGGAAGAGAGATAATAAAACCCTAAATAAGACAGAAAACAAAAATAATAGATAAAAGATAAGAGAGAGAGAGAGAGCGAATAAAAAGATAAAAAAGAGAGAAAATAAAAAAATAAATAAAAGAGAGAATAAAAAAAATAAATAAGAAGGAGAGAATAAAAAATTAATAAGATAGAGAGAATAAAACCCTAAATAAGACAGAGAATAAAAAAAGAGAGAGAATTAAAAGATAAATAAAAAGAGAGAATAAAACAATAAATAAGAGAGAAAATGAAAAAAAGAGAGAGCGAATAACAAAATAATTAAGAGAGAGAATGAATTTAAATAAAATAGGAGATAGAATAAAAAAAATCTACATAAAATACTATTAAAAAAAAAGATAAATGTAGAATGCAAAAATAAATAAGAGAGAGAATAGAAAAAAAATTTAAAGAGAAAACAAAAAATATAAAAAAGAGAGAGAATAAAAAAGTGAATAAGAAAAGGAATTTAAAAAAAATAATTCAATAAGAGAGAGAGAGAGAATTGAAAAATTTATAAGAGAGAGAATAAAAAAATAAATGATTGAGAGATTTAAAAAAAAAATAAGAGAAAGAATACAAAAATAGATAAGAGAGAAATAAAAAATAAATAAGCGAGAGAGAATAAAGCAAAAAATAAAGAAGAGAGCGAATAAAGCAAAAAGTAATTAAGAGAGCGAATAAAAAAAAATAATTAAGAAAGAGAATAACAAATTAATAAGAGAGAAAATAAAAAACTGAATAAGGGAGAATAAAAAAAAATGGGAGAGAATGAAAAATTAATATGAGAGAGAATGAATAATAAATAAGAGAGAGAATAAAAAATAAATAAGAGAGAGATTAAAAACATTAATAAGAGCGAAAATGAAAACATAAATAAGAGAGAAAATAAAAAAATAAATAAGAGAGAGAATAAAAAAATAAATAAATAAGAGAATGAAAAAAAATAAGAGAGAATAAAAAAATAAATGAGAGAAAAAATATAAATAAGAGAGAGAAACAAAATATATAAAAGAATGAAAAAAAATAAGAGAGAGGATAAAAAGAGAGAGTGAACAGTAAAATAAATAAGAGAGAGAGAATCAAAAAATAAATGAGAAAGAAAATAAAAAAATAAATAATGGAGAGAATTGAAAATAAATTAGAGAGAGAATTAACTAATAAATAAGAGAGAGAATTAAAAAACATAATAAAAGAGAGAATAAAAAAAATAAGGGAGAGAATAAAAAATAAATAAGAGAAAATGAGAATTAAAATAGAACTAAGAGAGAGAGAGTAAAAAAAATAAATAAGAGAGAGAATATATAATCAAATTAGAGAAACAATATAAAAATTAAAACGTGAGAGAATGAAAATTGAATAAAAGAAAAAAAATGAAAACGAGAAAAAAAGAAAATTAAATTAATTAAGAGAAAAACAAATAAGAGAAAAATAGTACATAAAAGAAAAAATAAGAGAAAAAAAACAAATAAACAAATAAAAAATTAATAAATAAGAAAATAAGAGAAAATAAGAGAGAATAAAAAAAATAAATGAGAGAGGACAAAAAGAGAGAGTGAACAGTAAAATAAATAAGAGAGAAAGAGAATCAAAAAATAAATAAGAAAGAAAATAAAAAAATAAATAACGGAGAGAATTCAAAATAAATGAGAGAGAGAATTAACTAATAAATAAGAGAGAGAATAAAAAAAATAATAATAGAGAGAATAAAAAAAATAAGGGAGAGATTAAAAAAATAAATAAGAGAAAAAGAGAATTAAAATAGAAATAAGAGAGAGAGAGAGAGAGAGAGAGTAAAAAAATAAATAAGAGAGAGAATATATAATCAAATAAGAGAAACAATATAAAAATTAAAACGAGAGAGAATGAAAAATTAAATGAAGAAAAAAATGAAAACGAGCAAAAAAAAGAAAATTAAAGTAAATAAGAGAAAAACAAATAAGAGAAAAATAATAATAGAAAATAATAAGAGAAAAAAGACAATTAATAGCAAAATAAAAAACAGAAAAAATAAACCAGAGAGAATAATAAATAAGGGGAAAAAATAACAAGATAAAGTGAAGAAAAATAACAGAATAAAATTATAATGAGATAAAAATCAATCAGAGAAATAATATAATTAAGAGAAAAAAATTAAACAAGAATGAACGAAATAAACAAGAGAAAAAAAATAACTAAGAGAGAAAAAAAATAAGTAAGAGATAAAATAAAATAAAAGCGAAAAAATGAAATAAGGAAAAATTAATAAAATCATAATGAATCCAAAAAAAGAATTAAAAAAAATAAGAAACAAAAATTAGGACAGAGAGAAAAAATAATCATGAAAAAGCAAACTTGAAAAATAAAAAATAAACTATGCAGAAGAAATACTTAAATGGGGAAAAAAATCAAATAAAAGAAAACCACAATAAAAGAAAAAAAAAACTATAGATGAAATGAAGCAAGAGAGCAAAACGAAAACAAAACTAGGATTAATCGAAATCAAAAAGGAAAATATAAATAAGAAAGCAATAGATAAGAAGACAGAAAAGATGAATGAGTTAGGTGGGAAATTAAATAAAATGAAACAAAGAAGAGAAAAATACTTAAAAAACGGAAGAGAGACAAGATAAGACAGTAAATTATAATGGTAATTGAAAAAAGGGATAAAAGTCATGAAAACGAATATGAGAGAAGAGAATCCGAAGAAAACGGCTGATAAAAACAAAAAAGTGAGAGTGACAAAATAAAAAAAGAGTAATACAAAATAGAATTGAAAAAAATCGGAGGAAATGAATAGACGGAAATGATAGGACAAAAAATGAAGAAGAAAAATCGGATGGTTAGAAATAGAGAAACTCAGCTAAATTAATTTGGATTTAAAAAAATCTAATACAAAGGATTTATAAAAAAGAAAACAGAGGGAATAATGGAGAAGAAAACAATCCAATAAAATAATATAAAATGATTTAAATAAAAGAAGAAAATTATAATGAAAAATCATAAATATTTAAATCATAAAAATCGGAGAAAACAAATAGAAGAACATGAATGAAATTAAATTGAATAAAAAAACGGATGGTTACAAATAGAGGAAACGAGCCAAATTAAATTGGACATGAAAGCTTGATAAAAAAGGGTAAATAAAAAAGAAACAGAGGGAGTAGTAAAGACGAAAAATTAAAATTAAAGAAAAATGATTGAAAATAATGGAAGTAAATGAAAGTGAAAACTCATAAGCAGGAGAATCATAAAAATCGGAGGAAACAAACAAAGGAAGATGAAAGAAATGAATTTGAATTTAACAAATACAGGAAACGAGAAAAATCGAATTGGAGCTGAAAATACTTGAAAAAAGGATAAATAAAAAACAGAGGGAGTAGTGAGAAAGACAAAAAGTAATTCAAAAGAAGAGAAAAACGATTGAAAATAATGGAGAAAATAGTTGGATACCAGAGAAAAAACCAAAAAAAAGGAAGATGAGATTATAAAAAAATTGATAAACTTTATGTGCTGAGTAACTAGATAAATAAGAATGAATATATGAAAAAATAAAATAGGAATTCAAATAGAAATCTGATATTAGACGAAAAAATTGGGAATACATATCCTGTTCGATTTTGAAAAACGCCCGAAAATGTTGTGATGCCAGAATCGAATGTTACCTAAATTAAACGATTTTTATTTGTCACTTTTTATTTTCTTTTTTATTTGAAATTCATTCGATTGGCTCAATTATATAAAAGAAGAATACTTTTTTATTGCTTAAATTGAGCCAATCCAATAAATTTTATGGTAAAATTATGTTTTAATTAATTTTTAATAATTTAAAATTAATATTAAAAATTATAAAGTTCAAAAAAGCGATTTTTGAATGTTGCCAAAAGCAAACGAGGACTGTATTACGAAAAAAGAAGGAAAAGGTTAAATGAAAAATAATGTGGAATATCCAAAAAAACAATACTTTAAAATTGGATGGCCACATAATAAAAAAAAAAAAACAATGGAATTAAAAAACATTAATACTAATTTATTATTAATTATGTTGAATCAACTAGAAAAAGAAAAAAAAAATTATTGAATTAAGCTGGGAAAAAGTTTTGAAAACAATTTTTAATATGAAGAAGAAGAAGAAATTTTTGTTTATTTAGAGAGGAGTTTAACCACACAGGGTCATTCTTCCTCTGAATTTTAGCAAAATTACAATTCTTCAAACAATTTAGTTTTATTTAGGAACATTATAACTTTTCTCGAGTATTGGCCAATATTGATGGGAGATCACCTACAATCCCTGTCTGTCGGCGTAACATTTCAATTTTTCTGCAGCTGGTAAATATGTGATCAATGTTCAGTTCTGATCTCTCTTCAATTGTCGAATAAATCTTTCGCCTTTTGAATATTAAAAAATGATGTGGAAGAAAAAAAAACATTGTAAAAGCGAAAAGAAATTATATTAGGTTTTACCAATTGAGCTAGGATAAAATACTGAATCGTCAAATTATGCGAGTTAATTTTTGTACCAGAATTTTGTTTTTTTTACTGCGGACACGTGACGTCTCATTCGTATTTGGGAAAGTTATTTTTGAAGTTAATTGAAACGTCAACTGAAACGTATTTTTTCACATTAATTTGGAGCTTATATTCAAAGAATTTCGTCAATAAACACCTTAATCAAGCTTTCGTGAAATTTTGAGGAAAATCTTAGAGCCCCCCGGCGCAAATTATAGGGTAACTTAAAAACTTATGCCTATCATCCCAGAGTGTTTTTTTTTGTAAGTGTTTGAGCAATCTAGAGTTACACAAAATAAAAAATTATGCAGGCTTCTTCTGGCAACTAATTGTTAAAAATACCAAGTTTGTCTATTTTCTGTGATTAAATAATAAAACAATAATTAGTCAGAACAGAAACATGCTACAAATTAAATTCTGTGAAAAGGCAATTTCATAAGACCTCCGCCTTTGAACGCCTGGGACATCGAGAGAACCCGTTGAAGCGTTCACCGAACCGCATGGCATCTTTTGTCGATGAAACGCAAAATCGAACGCGAGGAAGCCTTCGCTAGCCCGGCGAAATAGAGAAATCCTTCCCTCTTGCCTGGCAGTGGGATCGCCCCCATCTTCCAGTTTCCACACTCCGCGGTCCAATAAATTCGACAGAAAATAAAATCCCGTGGACGTTCGTTCGTGTCCACTTCCTTCTTCTCAAACCTAGCTAGAGTGTCCAATTTTGGCATCGCACCGGTCCAGTTCGAAGTCGTATTCGTATAATATTTGTTTGCACCATCTCATCCATATCGTTCAACATTGCATTTTCTAGTTTTCTCTCGTTGATAATAACGAAAACGACGACGATGGCCGGCGATTTGAAATACATCTACCACCCATCATCATTTTCTCTACTCACAGAGAACAGAACCGTTTCGTTTCGTTTGGTTTCGTTTCGTCGTCTCTGCTTCAGGACCAATACGAGTAGAGCCTCTTTCGCTTTTTGTTCGATCTTGTGCCGCCTAGGCCGAGGAAACGGACTTGGGGCTCCTAGAACAGGCAGCATTAGAACCGGCTCTCGCTTTCAGGACGTGCGTGGATCTCCTCCCAGAATAAGTGCATGATGTCCTGGGTCCCGTTCTCGATGTTTGCCAAATGTGTGGTCCCGGCTTGGCGCGGGGAATTTTCCTCTCGAATGTTATGTTATATCTCCTGGAGGAATCGCCGCACAAACACATTTTGCGACGATAGATTATCGTTTCCGTTTTTCGGGGTTGGTTTTGTTGGAGTCGATCGGAAAACTAAAAATCCCTTTTTCTCTGTGCTTTCGGAGTAAGGCGTTGTGCAGTTGCGTTGATAGAGGAAGGGAGGAAGAGCGAGGGTGTTTCGCCAATTCTAGAAAAACCGAGAAGAACGACTGCCCGAGTAAACACACACGGAACAATAAATCCCCGAAAACCCGGGCGAGGAACCCCGAGCCAGCTCGATAGGATTCGTCGGAATACATTTCCGTAAAACGGGAGGCTGACTGCATACACTCAATCTAGCGGAGATACCTACCTATTCCCGGTGTATAAAATACAAACGTCATGCATTGGTGGATTCTTCTTATTGGTTCGGTTTGGTTGTTTCTAAGCCTAGTTTTCCACAGCTTGAGAGACAAAATCGTGGAAAATGCTCTGGGAACGTTTCTAAGCCAATGGATTTCCCGTTGCAGGAACGCTCCTTGCGGCCGTATTTATTTCCGGTATTTAAAAAAATATAAAACAACATAAAAGTGGTTTAGGGGAAAAAATGTTTAAGAGCCTACCTACTTGTATTCCAAATCTTAACGCTTTTAAGGATGTGCTTTTTCAGTGGGTTCCGGCTTTGGTTGTAAGACAGTATTCCTCCAGAATGTAGTTGACCAATTCCAGCGTGACGTCACATTGTTTGCAAAACAATTTTTTGGTATATTGTAAGTAAACTGCACAGTTCATATCGCACATTGAAAACAAGATCTCTTAGTTAAGAGTTTTAATCTCTACAGTTTGGAAGTATTTTTATTGAACGAAAATATAAGCAAAAAAACTTTTTTCACTTTTTTTTTTTATTTTTTTTTACAAATTTTAAAATTAATGCTTAATTTTCTAAAAAAGCTTAGATACTAAATGAGTGATTTGGTGATAAAATAGATCTATTCATTCCCAAAAAATTGCGTGAATTGAATGCAACAACAGCAATTTTATTCGAAATTTATTTGTGCGATCACTTGAAAATATTTGGAAAAAACCAATGAATACTAAGAAAAACTAAGTATGATAATTTCAAAAGCCTTCGATCTTTTAAAAGTTTGTTCATGGACACGAGAGAGCCCAAATCAGCCGACTCATGAAAATTTTATAAGTTTCAAATGCTTAATTTGGGCTCCGAACCCCTGAAAGAGATGGCTCAATAGGCCTGAAATTTGAATGGAATTATGCGAAATTTTGTTTGGACGGAACATGAAAACCAAGTTTGCACCAATTTCTTAAGTGTCTGTCAGCCGATTTATTTGTATTATAGTTTTTCATGAAGCTTTAGTTAAAACGAATATTTCATCCCAAGGACTCGTTTAAGGGTCCTAAAAAAAGATATTAAGTTTCAATAGTTAGCTTCTGAAGGGTCATTTAACTAAAAATATATAAATGGTCGTTAATCGACGCTTATCAACCCGTTTTTTGAAGGTAAATAACTGTTTAATGATAAAGAATGCGTTCGTCAGATGAAATATTGTCATAATTAAAGCCTAAACACTCAAACTAAAAGAAAACTCGGTTGATAAAGACCAACATTATTGGTGAAAAACTGTAGTTTTTTTTTTCATCCCGAACAAAATCGACATAATTCCATACAAACTTCAGATTTGTTGCACGACCCCTTGCCGTAGTATAATCTGGCCCAAATTTTGCATGGGACCTTGTGCCAGTAATTATAGTTTGTTTAGTTTTGTAAATCAGTTAAAAGTCTCTTTTGTGGGATTCAGTGTGAATATGAGGTTCGATTGGATTTTTGGGAACATTCTTTGAAGTGGAAATTTCATCAAAGGACAGTTTTTTTTAAATATTTTTTTAAGAAATTTATTTTCTATGTAAGCTTTATGAATTTGTTTGTTATAAAAAGTCAATCTTCCATCTTAGAATATTTTTGAATCTCATTGCATTCATTTGATGGATACTTATATTGTTTGACAGGCGCGGTCCTATGGGGGGAGGTGATCACCCCCCCCCCCCCCCCCCAAGCGCCAAAAAACAGTTATAAAATACCCACAAAAGCTCGATTTTCTAAAAAAGTTGAAACTTTTCTTAGTAGGTGTGCTTTTAAATTTTCAAAATTTTCCACACCGTGAGGGTGTTCATCCAACAAAAAAATTAATTTATCACATAAGGCTCAAAATTGAAAAAAGTCGGTCCACCATACTCAAGCAGCTGTAACTTGCGATTCACTGCCCAGCAAACATGAAATCGCATTAAAAATGATAACTCATGTCATTAAAAACGTTACTGCGAATCGTTATTCCAACTAACGCTAGTAAAATGTCGTAAAAGTCGTTACTCGAAGTCGTATTAAATGGTTTAAATCGGATATGATAAAAAGTCCGCAATGTTTGCAGATTTTGAAGACGTTTTCGTTCCTTTATTTTTCTCCCACGTGGGTCAAAAGAGAGAAAAGCTTTGTTGTTCTCTTTGCGACCAGCAGTGCAACCAGATTGCTAAAAATCAGATGGTGTATTTGCAAGAATTGCCCAATGACAGAGGCAGCAAATATTGTCGCTGGCAACAGTTCGCATGCGTTGAGAGAAAAAACTTGTACTCTCTTACATTCTTTCAGTATGTATGAATATGATGTCGAAATCGTATACTCTTATCGCTTTAGCCAGAAGTTGAAAATTTGTATGTATATTGCCTCCACTTTGGTAGGTAAATGCTGTTTTTTCGTGTTTCATACGATCATTCTATAATGTATATGAAACGTATAACAAAGTTATTGAGAAATATACCTACAAAAATGTTTGCTGGGTGGACTAAATTATACCAAATAACTTTTGTTGATAAGTAACTCAACAAAAGTGTGTTTTGAGTGTTGATTTCGAATTTGCTATTAATGAAATGTAAGGACAACTTTTATCGGTGAAAAGTAAAATACTTCCGAAAAATTATAAAATATCAGAGCGCAAATATTTAGAGGCTCAGGAAAAAAATTAAGATAGCTTGAATTTTTTTCTCTACATTTTCATCTCTCAGCAACGTAAGTAGGTATTATTTTTCATTTGAAATAATTACTTTTATAACGAGAAATTCTATAAAGAGCTCTTAAAGTGACAATTTAAAAAAAAACCAGATATTTTTCGCAGAGGATATTATAGATTCGCTGGTTGTTTATAAAAGGATGTGTAAGTTATGTAGAAGGATATTAAAATGAGAATGAAGAGAAATTTTGATAAAGTTTTCATCATCCATCTCTTGTTTCATCCTTTTTTAAATACATGTTATTCAGTGAAATTCATGGGGGAAGGAGGAGCAGTGTGCAGTTTATATTGTAGACTCATTTACAACAGACAATACATATCACTGAAATGATAGTTTTTTCACCAGATATTAACGTTCCTTTATATTGACTGATTTTTGAAAATTGGAAAATCAGCTCAATTTCAGCTCAATTGTATGTGATTTAGGAGTGCCTCAAAGCGCTCAAAGTTTTGATTTTTGACTTTAAAAAATCACCTAAGAGGAGGACCAAAGGACATGGTAAAATCGAAATTTTCATTAAAAAACGAACACAAACACATATAGGATCTCAATGAAACCTGATGTTTCCTCTTAGAGAGATGAATCATCCTAAAAGGATGGAAATCCTTAAAAAAAGTGAAGTCTGATTGAGCGGGAATGTAGCACAGGTCAGTTTTTAGAGCCAATCTACAAAATTTATATGGTCTATTTTCAAATTCGATCATTAGTTTTACCCTTATACAAAATAATATCTTACATTCAAACGATTAAAGTTCAGTCCTGTCTTATACACGATTTTCTATATTTTTACGAATCTTCAGTTCAAATGACTAGGGAATTACTAAAGTTATTCATTGTTTTGAAGTAAAAAAACAATTTTTTCTAAAACATATGTTTGGATTTATACAGAAAAAATATAATTGCATTCAGAAAATAACAAATATCTTTCTGCAATCTGATGGTTTAAAGTTTTGTAAGACAAATCCCCACTATAGAATTTTTTTCTACAACTCTATACAAATTCTAGAAAATTTCACAGTGGCTCAAAAATACTACATTATAGTTTCAAGATCAAGTTAACCGGACCTGGTTTTGCACAATTTTTGAATTATGGAGCAAAACAATGAATAGATGCCAATTTGTTTAGATTCGTTTAAAAAAATATGAAAATCTGTCAATTTGACGCGAAAAGACTACGTGTTGAAAGACGTCGAAGTATTTATCAGATTTCTTACCGATTTACAAGTTTTGGATACAATGGTTTGAAATTTGAGGCCTTTACATGAACTTTTTGTTCGTCATGATTTTATAATAAAAACGCCTTCTAAACATTTAAAACATGTCATATAAAGTCACCGGTTTTCCAAAAAATGAGCCAGAAAGATTATTTTCGGTCTAAATTTTTTTTTTCGAGATAATATGAAATTTCGATTTTACGCATTTGGTACTAAGGTGACTTTTAGGGTAAACAATCGTAAAATTTAGCTTTTTGAGGCACCCCTAAATCAAGTCCAATTTAGCTGAAATTTTGCACAGGTCAGTTACTTGGGCCAATCTACAAATTACTTAGGACTTATTCGAGGGTTTAGCAATCAGCACCAATGCATTGAGCCTAAATGAAAGATTTCAACAAAGGGGTCGTTCCAATTTTACGTAACATAATTTTCGATAATTTAAGACCCTCCCCTTCCTCCTACGTAACACATTATTTTCAGATTTACTATTCAAAATCCACAAACCGTTACAACTGTTATATTTCTGGCTCAGGGGTCATCTCCATTTTACCCGTCCTGAGCTCAAGATTCATTCGATCCAAGATCGCTTTTAGAAAGAGTGGGGGATTGCTTCGAAGAGGATATCCTGCGCCAATACAGGAGATTTCGTCACCACTTTACTGCACGCCAACAATGTCTATATTAGGATTGTTCGATCTTCTGGAAAAGTTCGATTCCCTAGACGGAATGGTTTCAGGATCGATCCCCCTAAAAATGCAAGCGATCTCTGCAATATCGATCTTTTTGGTTAAAGAGCAGAGGACTGCTTTATGTTTAAGTAAACAGTGAAATACGACAGGAAATGTAATACATATTAGATATCAAATGTATGAGCAATAAAAATATATATGTTTTCAAATTTATCATTAGAATGTCGTATAAAGGTATGTATATATAATAAGCAATTTCTGTTTGTTTGTCCTCTATAGACTCAGACGTCTAAAGAGCTAGAGGTCTGAAATTTGGCATGGATGCTCATTAGGATCAGGAATGATGAAAAATGTTTTCAGATTTTCGGATGACCCCTTCTGAAGGGGGTCGTCCATACAAGACAATATTGTTTTCGCGATATTGACGTTACTTTTCGTCGGATTGTGTTGAAAATTTGCACATGAATGTCTTGAAAGACGAGTAATCGATTTCAGGTGTCAAATTTTGTGTGAAGTGTGTGACTTACAATCGATTTGAGGTATCAAATTCAGTGTAAGGGGACGGAAAAGGGGTCGTCCATATTAACTTTTCAATATATTAGTGATATTGACGTTTTTATACACCGGATTGGGATGAAAATTTACACATAGGAGTTATTAGGGACCATAAACTGATTTCACTTTTAAAAATTAAAGGTCTTATACATCGGAGGCAGACGAAAATTGGTACACGAGAGGTTTGAGGGACGAGTAATCGATTTTAGGTATTAAATTCAGTGTAAGAGGCCTGCAAAGGGGGTCGTCCATATTATCCTTTCAATATTTTTGCAATATCGTCCTTATTATACATTGGATTGGGATGAAAATTTACACACGGTAGTTTTCAGGGACGGGTAATCGATTTCAGATGTCAAATTTTTTGCCAGGGATCGACGAAAGAAGTCGTCCATATTAATTGATATTTCACTGTTTAACTTATTGCGTTGTTATGCAACGATCGAGTCAAAATGTTTACAAGGGGTTTTTTTTGGCACGGTCAATTGATTCCTGATTCCATATTTTGTAGCCGACGACAGAAAAAGTGATCGTCCAATATTTTTGCAATTATTACTTAACAATGAATTCGTAAGTGCATCTGGAAAATGCTTGGCAATTGACTTTCATACTAATTGTTCATGACATATTCTAAGTTGAAAGCGAAACGGAGTTCGTATGGAATCAGCTAGTGTAGATATAAAATGAACGCTTTATTTTTCTAGAAATATTTTTTATTATGTTCTCATTTGAAAACTCAACAGCTTTCTACTGAGCTTCCACTATAAAACTTGAAAGTTGCGATATACATATTCCTAATTCAAGGCTAAATAAGCTTTCAAGTGACCGTTCTTTGGAACTTTCGATTACTTGATAAAAGTTTAGGTTTTTCTAAAAAGTATAGAGGTAAAAAACACTATCTATTAATTCGATATCGATTATATTAGTGAAGTGATAGCACCAATAACAAAAGGCAGTCTTTCGAATGGTGCAGGTATCAAAATTCTGAAACTGAATCTCAAAATCTACAAAATAAATAGAAAAAAAAAATCGGAATCGATTTTTCCAAGGCTGAAGAATCGATCCTAAAAATAAAAAAAATTAGGTCAAAAGATCGATCTCGCAAAGATCGACCAATCCTTCAGACTATATTCAACGGATCATTTGGCTTAATTAGAGGAAGTTTGCCAACATATTGACTGTTACTTTATTTTTACCAGATAGCTGCTGAATTTTTAAAATGTTTTATATGCAATCTTGTAGCAACAAAGGTCAACTCTACTTGAAAATAGCTTGGTTGACACTTTACTTTCTGAACATGAAACTCCCTTTGCTCGTTTTACAACTCCCTGGCTTTCTAACTCATCAGGAAGCAACTGGTGTCCAATTGAGTCACAGTGCCCTCTAACGCCTTTACAAAGCATCGTTGAAATTTTGGGGCAGATCAAAAACCTCTTTATCCATAAAAATATTCTTGTCTCATATTAACGGCCAATCAGAAAAAAAGGTAAAAGTTCCCTGCTATAGGCACTACAGTACCTACATAAATACCACCGTTAAAATATTGCATAGTGACATGTTACAATTTTCCAACATTCACTCGAACAACTAAGCACTTTAGCGATTCCCATTGATTACTTCCTTTGATTAAAATCCCAAAAATGAATCAACCAGATTGAGCGGAAACGGAACGTACCAAAATCTATACAGCCAACCAGCAGTCCAAAGAGAGTCAAACTAGTAATTCGATTTCAATGAAAAATTGCACTATAATATTATTACTGGGGGTTGGTCTTCGATAGAATATTCAAAAAGCAAGTTTTGCCTCTACCTTCCTCCCGCGAACGTTTCGGTCAACCGTGCCTTTTTGGAACATTCATTCGTTGTCCTGGTCCTTCAGTCGTCGCTTTTGGATGGGATGTTTATTAAATTTTGACGATGGACCAAAGTCGTCGTTTTTCCGACTTTATGTGTGTGCTTTTTTTTTTGTTTCTTCCAATCGTCGTCGTCGTCGCCCTCAGTGCAATTTCCTTTGCTTTTGTACATGACTTTCTCCTCTGGGCCATCTCTGGGATGTTTTTTGTTGTTACTTTTCGTGTTTTTGGCTCCAAGAGGAAATAGTTGCAGGAGACGAAGCAGTGTCGAAGTGTCGTCGTCACAAGATTCGGAGCTTCGTTGATTCAGATTTTTTATGCTGCACGACGTTTTTCGAAGAAGGAGGTGGACAATCCACGGGTTGGCATTTATGTGGGTGGACACGGAACACAAAGCTGCTGCAAATTGGTTCAGAAAATTTGTAAAATTTCCATTCGAGCAGTTTTGTTTAGAAGAAGGGTGGATAATATTGGCTGGAGGCAGAACCGGACAGAAGACGGCCAATTCACTTTCAATCGAAAAAGATCGAGCCAGGTGGTGGCGCTACAGGGAATGCATACTTCACACTATCGGAAAAGAATCGGTATGATGGATGTTGGTCAGGACGATTTCTTTTATTTTTAACAGGGAAGGGGATAAAACTGCGAGACAGTTTGCTACATTCAAAGTGAGAGGAAAACAAATGCAAAAAGCTTCGTTTGACTAATTTGTTTCGTGAAAAGCGCGCACGTTCGCCGTGCTGGAAGAAAAAAACGGGGAACGAAGCGACATAACTATATGTACAGATGGAGTTAAATAAATTATAAGCTACAACGGTTTGTATTTTTCACCTACCAGTTTTTTTTCATCACATCTTACTCTTGCATTCGGCGACTGGAATGAAAAGAGATGTGGATGGAAAGCTAAATTTTTTTAAAGTTGCATTCATTTAGGGATGAATTTTTAAAATCAAATTTTCATATCGACATTGCTGGAATGCAGACTAGCATGGATGGATGGTTCAGTATTTGTAGCGAATAATTATTTGAAATGGAAGAGGGAGAAACTTGGAAATATTTTCAGCAGCACTGTATAGTTTTCCTTGCCCCAGTTGCTTGCAACTCTTTCAACTTCAATGGATTCTAAAAACTTGATGTCCACAGATAATCATACCGCTTGTACATCAAAAGTTTTAAGGTTGATGGGACATCACATTGACGTAATCAGACAAAATTGTTGATTTCGCCAATTATTTTTAAATTTACAAAAAACATGCGGTTTTCTCTCTTTTAAGAAAAAAGGGTTAGTTGCAATAAACTTTTTTTAAATGCAAAATCAAATGAAAACTAGAGTTGTACCGAATAGTGGTATTCGGCGAACGGCCGAATACCGAATATTGACCTTTTCAACTATTCGGCCAAACGAATATTCGGCCGAATTTGAACAGAAACTAGGCCTTATTCTCAAACATACAAGATAAACAAATAAAATTTCTTTAAATTTTCTATCGAATTACAACAGCAGTGTTCAAATCGTATCCAACGGATAAATTTATTTTGAAAAATTGGCTTTGTAACACAAAATTTAAAAAAAATTCAAAAAGACATTTGAATTTTTTCTATTTGATTTAGCATAAAATCTGAATAAACCCGGGTAAAATCGGGAAAGTTTTAAAAATATGTGGCCATCCCGGTCAGACTGAACTTTCCTCGAATTCTTTATTTTGTTTATGGGCATGCCTGGACAAATCAAGAAAATTTGAAATAAACAAAAATCAAAGTTGTAGAGCTATCTACAGTGAAAAATGCACGGATAAATCCAAAATGTTTTACAACATCAGACAAGTTTGTGTAAATGTAAAAAAATAAATATTCGGCCGAATACCTAGCTCAACTATTCGGTGAGCCGAATATTCGGCTTAACGGTTTTTTGGCGGTATTCGGTTCTCTAATGAAAACGTTTGAAAATTTATAGCTTCTGATATATTTGTGGTGTCATAACGCGTAAAGCACCAATTGCAGTAATTTTCGGTTTTATTCAAATTAAATTTTACATTTTTTCTATTAAAAATGTTTTTAAAGGATAAGTATAAGGGAACTGTATTGCAGAGATAAAAAATACTAAAAAAATCTACAAGCTGAAATCATAAAAAATAGTATTTGGATGGATAAAATTTTCAAGTTTATAAACGCATGATGCAAAATAATCATATTCCAGCATATGGAAATGAGATTTTAGAGGTGAGTCTTTGATTTGCGTTATGATGCATTTTAGACCAAACTGGTAACTGAATTGCAAAAATATTTATTTAAAAAAATTTGGTGACTGTCCGAAAAATATTTTTAAAAGTTTACGTTTGTTTAGTTACGGCATCGAAAAATGTAAAAATGTGTACTTCTATTACTCGATTTTTAAACTTGGAGATTTTTTCCTAGTAAAATTTTCAGTTCAGGAATTGAATCTACCGTAGTAACGTGAAATTACTTCATCCCACAAGGTGTTAAAAAATAAGTGTTTAGAAAAATATTGGAAAATTGGCTCACCTCCGGCGTTATTTAGCCTAGATTTAAACCTTAGGCCTAACACATTCCATTCCACGACACTATATAACGTTCAAATTCGAATATCAATTTAATAAAACTTTTGTATTGAAAATCAAACCTTGACACAAAAAAACACTACCTAATCTTAAAATTTTTTTTTTCAGAGAAAAATGTCTTAACAAGTTTATCCATTACTTTAATTCTTATCACTTTGATAATAATAAAAATCCTTTAATACCATAAATGTTATGCTGCTATAAAACATTTTTCAAGAAAGCTATTTCAGCCTTCATTTTATTTTGTGTTTCTTGATCTTCTAAATGTGCAACTCCACAATTTCAAAGGATTTTGCCACAATTCACATTTTTCTAAGGCGAGAAAAAGACCTAATTTCAATTCATTTTGAAGCCCTGAAACTTTTGGAAATTGGTCAAAATTATTCAAGATAAATCTGCACTTTTCTGACATAACTTTTGAATATTACAAAATAAAATAAAATAAAGGGTTTTATCAACTTTATCCAATACCCCAAGTAATTTTTACTTCTGCGAAAAAAATGTATTTAAAAGTTTAATTTTTTTTTAAATATTGAATTATAATCCATTTTTTAAAAATAATTAAAAAGTAATAACTTAATTGAATTTTAGATATCTTTATAGGAAAAATCAATTCGATTTTCATGCTTCAACCAATGTATTAAATGAATTAAAATCTCTTTTTTTTGTTGAATAATGTCAGAAATATTTACTCCAGCTTTTTCAAAACTGTAGAATTAAACTTTTTTAGATCAGTCATCGTCATCACATCTTCAAAATTATATTCTTTAATTGAACAAAGCATAATAAAAAAAACTCGAAATCAGTTTTTTTGCATGTAGATTTGTTAGTTCATCAGTTTTCAATGATTGTTTTTACTCAAAACTGAATCGTTTTCTAACTTACAATCTTCATATCACCTAGAGGAAAGGTGATAGACAAAATCTGCAAAAAAACGAGCTCAGGACGCCAAAATTGACCATAAGCTGTCTCTTGAGTTACCAATCGAATTCCACAAAAAAGTTTTTTAAAACGTAAGACGTTAATTCTTTCTAAATTGCCAAATCTTGTCGTTTTCATTTTGAGATACGAAAGCCACAACCGTGGTAAAATGTCTATAATAAATATTTAAAAAAAAAATTGTCGTTTTCATCTTTACATTATGTTCAAATTTATGAAAAATTGTTCACCGTTAGTTAAAAAAAAGAATAGACAGTTAGGAGAATTGAACTGATTATTCAAAATGAGCTAGTGAATTTTATAACAAGCATTTTTATCATATGTCATCAAATGGTTCCTCATGAAACAAATGTTCATTTTCATAATCTTGAAATGTTCTTTCAGAAAGAACATAAGTTTTATCGATAAGGCCGATCAATTAAATTTTCATTTTAAATTAATTTTCATATGAATTTACCATATTTGATTGTATAGTTTTTTAATTTTCAAATAAACTTACCGAATTTTATAGTCGAACGAATAAAAAAATTGAAAAATTTTTCATAAGTTTTTCTACTATGAGTTTTAGTGTTCTGAAAACATAATCTTGGAAGCCTGAATGAATAACAAAAAAATTAGTTTCTTGCTTTTGCCTTTTCAGGATCCAATATTTCAACTGACGAAGGTAAAATTTTCATAGTTAGTTATTTTAAACTAAAACTGCGCTGGAAAATTTATAAACGCTACACTAATTTTTATACTTTTTAATCCTCTTTTTTTAATCGATTATGACTTTTTAATTAATCTTTGAAAAATTCGAAAAATTATTCGACGAAGAAAATCTTAAGCTTAATTTTAATGTGTAATGTTAGATTAATTAGTATTCACATTGTGTTTTCAATATTTTCAAAAAACTTGGAATTCATCCTTTTCTTTTAACAGTTTCCTATTTGATCATTCAAGAAATCACCCTTTTCTTATCCTGTACATTGTCAGTAATGCTAAATTGAACACGTTGTTTTCTAATATATAAATTTATTATTGTAAACTTCAATCAATCATGACCTTCTACAGCCTTTTATTTCGATAACTGGAAGAATTTGAATACAAATAAAAATTTTATTTCTGACTTTGATATTTGGCACTCTTGATTTTTTTTTCTTTTAATCAAAATAAATACAATCATCATCTATATGTTTTGAATAAATTCTTTAAAGTTCAAAATTGATTTTTTTTTTCCTTTTCGAAAACTTAGATTTCGAATCGTGATCAAAGATTATCTCAAACTAAAAATGATACGGAGGAATTTCAGGATTTTATAAGTTGTGTTAAAAGTAAATTTTATAAATCAACCAATGCTTGAAAAACGAGTCTTCATATTTACCCCGTTTTCCGAAAAATATGGGGTAAATATGAAACCTGCTATGACTAAAACATGAATATGGTAAGGTTTGCTTAATTATAACTGCAATTATCGATAGAATGATAAACTATCACATTCGATCAGTTTTGAGACCCTACTTTGACCATAATTACGCTTTCGGGGTTTGATCGAAATCACCCCTTGTTTATAATTATCCCACTTAGTCCTTTTCTATTTCTGTGCACTGATTTTCATGTCCAAAGTTTAAAATTCTGTTTTTTTCTTCGTAAATGTTGACTTAGAATTTCTAGTTAAGAATAAGGATAATTTTTTTGATAAATTTTTTTTTAACTTACCGGAACTAACATTGATTTGAAACTTTCAATCTGATTTATTTTACATTTTATACAATTTATTATTTTTTTCGAATTTGGGCAATGGTCATGAGTAATAAATTGGTTTAGAAATCAATTTCCTTATTTATTCTGCTTTTTTGGTATTATTATTCAGGGTGGCCACAGAAACAGGAAAATCGGAAAAAACCCGGGAATTAAAAATCGTACCGGGAACACAGGGAAAAAACGGGGAATTCAGACACAAAACCGGGGAAAAAAACAAAAGGAACCCGAAATTCAGTTTAAGTTGCAAGATCAGGGGTCTAATCCAAAATTCAAAATTCAATTTCCAAGTCAGAATTCAACAGTTCAAAAAAAAAAAATTTAACCTTCAATAGAAGAATGTCATAAGTTTGGGATTTTATAAACTACTCTAAATTCTCTTCAATTACCACTTTACAGAAAAAAAACTCACTTATTTTACCGGAACCTAGAGTTCAAAAGAGAAATTAAAAAGGTCTCTTTTAATTTGTTCAAGTATCATTACAATAATTAAAATAAAAAAAAACTATCAAACGTATGAAAACAAGCAAATAAAAACTATATTTCGAATCCAGATCTCTTTATTGCGAATTTGGAAATGAAAAAAGATTCGAATATTATAATTCTCCAGTGGTCGAGTTTATTTTAAAAGTTATACACAAGACAATAATCTTTATGCACGGCACGGTGTTTTTGGTAGCCTAATAATAATATATTTGGCTTTGCGGAAACCATCCGCTATCAAACGCACTTTTTGGAAAATTAACTTTCTTCGATCACTGGTTTTTTTTTCTATCCAAAAAAAACTTAAATTTTAAGCTTGAATATGTTAAGATTCCTTTGAAAATTTGCAAAAATTTTGAATGAACTGATTCTAAGATGATCTGTGACGAAAATAGAAATGAAATTTTGAAAAATTCCAGTGTTTTTTTTTCATTTTTCATGAGGGTGTGTTAAAATGATTCAACATTACATGGTTCTTTCCTCAAAATATACATATTGGTGTTTTGAGTGGAGCATTTAGAAATGAATTGGAATTTTCAAATGACCCATGATAACAAACAACATAACCAAATTATTGCAATCATATTTATTGTGTTTAGTTTATTTTTTTCGATGGCACAAGGCAACAAAATTTACGTTCTTCTGTTTGCCCTGGGGGTCGAGAACTAATTTCGACTAATTTGAGGGCGACTTATCCCAATATGAAGTTTGGTTTTTTTTCTGCTAGCTCTAGTTTCTGAAATTCAAGGGTTAACTTAAGAAAATTTTAAACAACATTTTAAAACATTTGCAAGATGCTCAAACGAAGGTTTCGAAGACCGCAAGTAGTTAAAACTTCTGAGAAAACTGTGGCGTCCTTTAAGTTTATTCATCATAGTTTGATGAAATATGAAAATTTTTGGATATTTTGGAATATTTTTCAATCAAAACGGACAAATTTTTTTTTTCTAAAAGCATTTATCTATAAAAATCGCAGTTTTCAAGAAAGTTGTGAATGAAATTTGAAAATTTGATATCGAAAGTTCATAAATGTTCTTCAATGATGTTACAAATATTTTTTTCTATTGTTTTTTTTTTAAACTTGAGGATTTTTTTTCAAGCATTCTTTCTTTGCATCTAGAGTATGTTTTAACACTATCACTAACTGGAACTGTTAATTGTCATAATTATACCTAAGAAACTGACTCAAAATAAAAATATATGTTGAACAAATAAATGTTACTTTTTCACTGGAATCAACATTTTCCTGCATAACAAAGCTAATCCTTTACTAAATGAAAAATCAAAACGTTGAGAATTTTTTAATGGAAATATTTGTACCTGTAACTATAAAATTTATGCCAAGAAATAGATCTGTTTTTTATAAATATGAATTGTATGAAATCAGTTTTTTTTACTTAAACATATAGTTTGCTATGTTTTGGCATACACAATTTTATGCAAATTTGGAAAATCCATTAATAGACCTTCAAGAAGTTAAATAACCACATGTTAACAACTATGCCAAATTACTGAAAATTTTTGATTATGTACATAGATCGTGGATCGTACTTTTGCAGGCAAAAACAGTTTGTAGTGAAAAAAATCGCTTTTATGTTATTTTCAGGGCTAATGTTTTCAGGGTCTAAAAGTCAACTTTTTAGCACTGAATTGCATAAAATACAATTTTAATAAGAAAAATTTAATTAGATTTTTTTTTCCCAAATATTGACCGTTTCAATATAAAAAAAAATCTGTACTGAATTCTGATGAAAATATTTTTAAAACTTAGCTGAAACAGAAGACAAGTTCTTCGGAAAATGGTAGGGTCAAATAAAGTTACCATGAACAAAGATCATTCTATTTTGTTATTTTATCTGTTCATAGTTACCCAAGTTAATATGGGGTTCACTGTTAAGATTCTTGTTACGTTAAATCTTTTAGTGTTGGCAATATTTCTAGAGGAATGGGGAGTCATGGGGAATTTTTGTATTCGCAAAAGAACAGAAAACCTTGTCCTACAATCTCATATTCACAGATTTAGATACTGATAAAGTTATGTATAACAGTTTATTTTTAAGATCTTGATGTTTATTGGTATTTTGAATATTGAAGATAAGTTTAGATAATCAGACAATGCCTAAAAAGAGTTTTCATTATCACTCCATGTTGAAAAACATGGACAACATGGCCCCCCAATGGACAGGTCCTTCGCACAAGCCTGATGGGAATCGAAAACTTAAAAAAATCATCATTATTTTGTTATCATTAAATGATAACTTTATTATGATATTTTAAAATTAAAATTGAATAGACAAGTAAATTATTGTGGTATACAAATGTTGCTGTTGCATGATGCCCCGTTTGACGGTATCAAATTATAGCATGCAATATGTATATGTTGCTTTTTAATTTCATAATTCGTACATTCATTTTCATACAAAGCAAACGAAACGAATTTGTTCTTTGAGAACATCGGTATTACCGTACTGCTGTTTGTCAAAATATGCTTCGTATACCAAAATTTTTATCTTGAATTACTGCATCTCTCTGAATATGTTTTGAGCTATTTTTCACGTTAGGACAAGTAACTAATCCAACAATTTGCCCTTTTTTCCCACCATGCAGGTTCCGGTATCGCCTTAGAATGCCGCTCAGCAATTTGGATCCCCTGGGGGGATCCACCCAGCAGATTACCTTCCCAACTGCTGCGACATCTTCCCCGATAATGCCGCTCTCATCGTTGGGGCAGCAATTTTGCTTGCGCTGGAACAACTATCATACAAACCTGTCGGTCATCTTCGACCAGCTGTACCAGAATGGGTCTTTCGTGGACGTGACGTTGGTCTGCGAGGGTCGAACCCTGAAGGCGCACAAAGTAGTTCTGGCTGCCAGTAGCCCCTACTTCGAAACCATCTTCAACGAAACGCCCTGTAAGCATCCTATCGTCATCATCAAAGAGGTAAAATTTGAGGAGCTGAAGGCATTGGTTGAATTCGTCTACCGAGGTGAAGTCAACGTTGGACAGGAACAGATCCGACCACTGCTCCGGTTGGCTGAAATGTTTGAGATTCGAGGTTTGACGGGAGTCAAGCATGAAGAACCTGAGCCAGAACCCGTTATTGTCGAAACTACACCCAATCTGGATCAGTTTACAGTGTACACGAGCTCTAACGTTGGAGAAGTCTATCAGGTTCACAATGCAGTTAACGATAATGACCCCAACAAGAAACGAGATGTTATCCGGAAGCAAACGATAGAAACGATTGAAGCCCCCGTCGAATGGCCAAAAACCACAGATGACTCATCCAAACTTATTGCGGAAGAACTAAAACCCAAAATCAATCGTAAACGGAAGCAGATGCACGGTACCGAAGAGTTTTCCGGAACAAATCAAACGTTTGAAACGTTTTTCGAAACCAGTTCCATCGAAGGAGACGATTCCAGCCACAGTTTGCAGCCTCTGACCACGGTTCAGCAGCCAACGGCGGCCATGGTGTCACATCCGCCGCTTTCGCAGATTATTCCACCACAACCTCAACCACCCACGGTATCGATCGCGGCCCCCATCAATAATCCCCCAACGCTTACGCCCATGATTGCTACCTTCGCGATGCCCGACGAAACCGATACCAAGATCAGCTTCCTGGATACCACTAATGAAGGCGAAGATGTGAGTATTGTTTTATTTTTAAACCGTAGTATCCTCCGAAAAATGTTGAAGCTTTGAACCATGATCTTAAAACCAACCTCTATTTTTTTTTTCAAACGCTTTTCGAATTTTTCGTTTACTCACTACCATAACATGATTTTTCATTCTTTGTAAAAATCTAAAAAATTTATGTAAAAATTATTAAATTATTTTTGTAGGTATGATTTTTAATCAAAAATTAATTCATTTTAGTGAAAGTTGATGTTTAATTTGTTTTCCAAGGTCTGAAATTTTTATTGTTTTATTGTCAGTTTTATGTAATGTTTTATTCGTACGATTTGTCCACCCTCTCCCTTTTCCAAAATGGGGAGGCTCACAGACTTCCGTAAAAAAACATTATTTGTATCTAAATAACGTCACATGTCACATCTGGCTCCATTTGTTTGAAGAATTTTCAAGTTAGGCCAAATAAAATATTGAAAAAAATTAAATCTTAAAAACACATCTCGTACCCAAATATCATTCCATGCCAAATTTTGATCCATTTGTTGATTAATTTTCAAGTTATGCCAACAAAATTGTATGAGGGTCATCACCCCCTTTGCTATAAACTTATTGGAAGAAGAGTTGTGTCTCAAATAACGATACAACCATTTCTCGTGCTCTAATCCTTTTCCATGTGAAGTTTGGGATGGGAGCCTCTCAACCCTCTTCCTATATCTCAAATAGAATAATGGAGGGGTTTCAAATAATCATATAACCATTTCTCGTATCATATGATTTCTCATACCAAATTTGGATCCATTTGCTTGATAAATTCTCAAGATATGCCAAAAATTGTAAAGGAGTTTCTTTCCTATCTATTCACTTGAAGGATGGAATGGTACCAAATATCGATAGAAACCTTTTTTGTTCTCAAATACCCTTCCATGCCAATTTTTTTCCATTTGCTCAAATTTTTCTCGAGATATGCAATAAAAATTGCATAGGAGCCTCTCCCCTACTTTTATATCTTTCCATTGGAAGAAGGAAGAGGTTTCAAATAATCATAGATATATTTCTCGTATTTCAATTGCTTGAATAGTTTATACAGAAGCCCCCTATCTTTACTTGCCTCTCTCATTAGTAAAGGAGAGGGATACCAAAGATTCAGGGAAACATTTGTCGTACCCTAATACCATTCCATGACAAATTTGGTTCTATTTACTCGATTTGTTGTTCAGTTATATTGACAAATTTTTAGAGAGGACACCTCCTCCCTTCCTATTTCCCCATTCGAAAAAGGCAGGATACTCAAATACTCACACAAACATTTCTTGTTCCCAAATATGGAAGGAGGGATGGTCGCCAAATATTCATTGGAACATTTCTCGTACTCTAATACCATCCCATGCCAAATTTGATTCCATATGCCTGGTTAGTGTTCGAGTTGTGTTAAAAATAGGAAGAAAAGGATCCTTCACCTCCCTATCTCCCTTTTGAAAAGTAGGAGGAGTCTAAAATAATCATAGAAATATTTCACGTACCCAAATGCCGTTCCACGTCAAGTTTGGTACCATTTGATTGATCGGTTCTCGAGTTATGCACAAATTTTTAATTTGTTTATCTCCCTTCCTGTGAGAGGGAGAGGAACTTTATCCTTCCCCCTTATTTTTCAATTCTAAGTTTCAAAAGAAGGATTTCAAATTAGTTCCGTCTTTATGGATTTGGGAAATTGAAGAATTCCAGAAAAATACTTATTATTTCAATATTTCGTTGACCGCCAATAACTTGCAAAACTTTTAAAAAGACAAATTACACAGAGTTAAAAAAAAAACCAAAATAATAAAAGAGGAAACACTTTAGAACTTTCACCTTCCTTTGCGGTTAGGGTCTATATGATCCAAACTGTACTTTCCCGGTATCTCAGGTTTCTGACTTTTCCTAAAATCAGAAGTTCTACAATTTATCAGATTTTTGAATAGGGTTACCACTGTCACCCAGCAAAAAAAGTACAATCATCCGGTTGGGGATTATTGGATTTGTTTTAAAATCAAAACTACTGAACCGATTTTCATAAACTATACTATTTAGAAATCGTCCAAATGTCTACTATCAGATGCTTCTAAAATTTGAGTTTTAATTTTTATGCCCTTCAAAAAACGACTTTAAAGCCAAAAAGTCTATAAAAAATTGGTGCTTTGCATCGAAGATAACTTATTTGAAGTCGTATTGAAAAACTTTTACTTGATGTGAATTCTCATAGATTAAGAGCTCCTTTTGAATCGATAAAAGTGTTTGGTTTTACAGATTACAGCTAGTTATTGAAAAAGTTCTTAACACAATTTTCAATGATTTTATAACTATATTTTTTTATGAGGATCAAGGAATTTTGATGAAAAAAAAATTCCGTTCTCTTTAATTACATTTAATTCCAACCCACAGTCATGAATTCATAATGGAGAGAGTGATAGGGTGACCAATTCTTGTATTCAATCATAGAATTTCAACATATTGAGGACAAATCTGAGGTATATAGACTTTAACTTTTCACTTTTAGTACCCTGAGCATAATTACTCTGTAATGTTTTTTTTTTCGAATAGTTTTTTAAACAATTAAATCCGACACTTCAATTAACTCAAGAATTTGGAGTCAGCACATTTAATCCATTTCATGTTGAAATACAACTAAGCGATTTTCTGAATTGTTCGAATCGGGAGGGTCACGATCTTTTTTCAAAAACGCCATCTTTTGTTGACCATTTGATCTTTCGGCTCAAATTTCAGACGCCATGAAATTATTCTTCGTAAATTGATAACAAACATGTAGACGATCTCAAAATATGGAAATCGGTTCAGCAGTTTTGAAGATACATTCAAAATAGTGATCCGGGTCTATATGACCCTAACGAACCAGTTAGTTGTCCTTTTTTACTGCAAGGAAATGTTAATGATAAAAAGATAGCTTTTGATTTATTTTTCGTAATATAAGGCCAGAAATATTTAAAATCTTGTTAAAGTACAAACATGTCGAGGAAGCTTAAAAAATAACATAAAAAACCTGAATCTACGTCCTAGTGAAAAATTTACTTTTTAGATGTCCCAAAACATTGAAATAGTAAACGAGCATATTGAAGCAAAATGTAATTTTGATGCTCAATTTTTTTTCGAAATTGCTTCAGATCTCTACGTTTTATACAATTCTTATTCATTTGAAACTCTACAAAATTTGAAATTTCACGTTGCAGCGCTCCCGACAGCAAATGCTTTCATTTGAATTATCGTCAAACGAAATAAGTTTTGAAAACGTTTTTCCCATCAAATAAGCAATTCGAAAATTGCTTGCTTTATAGCAAAGCGCACTGTCTTTCAATCCGACATTTAAAAGCACATTGGTTATTTTAGTTTATCAAGAAAACTAATTGCAAGGTGAGTAAAAATATCTTTTTTGATCTTACCGTTAAATATTTTCACTCCTCCTGGTAATAAGGCTGGAACAAATATCAATTTCTTCTTTTGTAACCCCCCCCCTTCGAAATTCCCAAAAACCTGAAGGGGGAAATAAATAAAGTTTGAAGTATTTAATAAAAATTTCGAAAAAAAATTCAAGAATTCAAAAGATTACAAGATGAATGAATCAAATTTTGAAAGATGGAAGTTATTTCGCCTTCTATATTCTTGATTTTATTGAATTTTTCGATAAAAAATTACTGATTTTTTAGGTTTTGTGTATTGATATTCTATGGAACTTTGTTGCATACAAGATTTCGTGCAATTTATTCCAATTTATTTGTTTTTCGCATTATTTTTTATTGTCCCCTCCCTCACGATGTTCCAACTCCGAGTGACAAAAGAAGGATTTAAAATTTGTTCCGGCCTAAATACAATCGAAAAATACATATTTCCTGTCAGATAAATATGAAGACTTAATCACTTGTATTTTATAATCATATCACCAGAACTAACAACAAATTTTTATTTTGTCACCTGCCTGGTGGAATAAAAGTGGAATAAATAAAGTATCAAGAATTTTACCAAATATTTGGTAAATTAATTGAATTTTCTAACAGGTACATAAGTTTAAAGGAGATTTTCTTAAAGAAAAAGAAAAAAAAGGATGAAAAGATTAATGATTACCATTTTATGTAGATGTAATGAAATTTTGTTGCATACAAGTTTTGTACAATTTAATCGAATTAATGACGGGTTCAAGTCCTGTCGGTGAGTCGTTGTATCTTTTTCGGAAAATCTATGATATTTACGGATGTTCTTACATTTATTTGATCCTCATGTTTCTCTAAAATTATCCATCACCTTGAAAAATTTGATAATTTTCAAGAAAGAAGAGTAGAGTGTCCATTTCCCGGCCTTTTTAATTGAATCGGAAAATCTGAAGATTCTTTGGAAAAGAAAATTTTACACTCTACTGCAGGGGTGAGCAACCTTTTTAAGCAACGGGCCACTTTTAATTTGAAATTCTTCTGGCGGGCCGCATTGAAAATAAAATTTAAGTAATAATGGTTATCAGAGCTTTATGTTATTATTATTACGATAATGTTTTTATTGAATTGAATTGTATGAATATTCATTTAAAAAGAAATCTTTTGCTTCCTTTCTATTGATTGAAAACGAAAGTTACCGAAAGTCTTTACATGGTTTGTAGAAATATTTGAACCTTTTTCCGAGAAAAATCCATTTTCAAATTTCACTAATGACTTTTAAACCCTGAGTGTTCATTCGGGTCTTAAAATCCTTTATTGTTCGAACCGATGAGATGGAATTCTTCGTCATCACTTCCATTTCAAATTTCCATGGAGATTAAATATAGCTATTTTTTCTGTGCCAATTTTCAAAAAGGGTGTTCACAATTTATTTTTATTTTGTCGATAAACTTCTTTTTTTTCTTTAAATAAAGGTGATTTTTTATATTTGAATTTCCGTATGAAATCATTGCATTGAGATGTTGAGCAAGGTTTAAAAACCTTGATAAACTCATTTTTTTCCAGATTTTTAATCATATCTGTTAATTTTACAGTTAAAATTTTTTATTCAAAATTTTTTTTATGGATTTAATAAATTTACTTAATTTAATTGAGATACCTTTGGGATAGGCTTTCTAAGGCTGAATCATGAAAATCAAATGACTTTGGTAATATGGTTTGCTAGTTTTGAAGTAAAATGACTAAATTTAATCAATGTTTGGCATGATTTGCTAATGAATTGTCTGAAAATTATATCACACATAAGACAAAAATAACAAAATTCACATTTTTCCGAGGTGCTATTAATCTTAGAACTAATTTTGACCTATTCGAGGGCGCTGAATGCAAAAATAATTTTTTTTCTGTCAGCTCTAGTTTTCGAGATAACTTAAAAAAAGGTGAAAAATCAATTATTCAATTTGAGTACTTTTTTGACAAAACTTTAGAATAAAAATACTTATTTACTCAATGATCAACTTTCCCACAGACCGCGAGTAATTTTGAATTTTCGAAAGAAGTTATGGAAGCTTACTTCACACAAAATTACAGATATTGTTTTTGTCAAGAAATCATATTTTTGCTGAGTCATTTCGATAAGAAATTTATAATCGTTCACCTAGTCTTTATTAAAAAAAACTTTCCTTATTTCCGTCATTAAATCAAGAACAGAAACATTTCAATGCATCAAACAATTTATTTAACGGCCCGCGGGCCGCGGCTTGCTCATCCCTGCTCTATTGCATACAAAACCTTATCTTTTTATTTTTTTTTATTCAATATTTTAAGTAGTATGTACTTGCGAAAACATTTCAATCTTTTTCGATGCCTCAACAATTTAATTAGCAATTATTGTACACAAGACCCAAAAACTTTAACTAGGGTTGCCATCCGTCTCACAAATGTCTGAAATGTTCCGCCGTCCCCCTTTTTGTCCGAAATGTCCCGCCTTTTTTCAACAAAGTTTTCAATATTTTTTTTTATTTAATTTGATTTAATTGCTATATACACCAATAAAATGCCTGCTTTTTCTCTCGTCACTGATTTCTATACCTATGCTATTTTTTAAATTTTGCGATGGAAGTAACGTTTGCATTTCATTGGAAAGCTTAGAAATGTTTCATCTTCACATATCATGAAACCCCACAAGTTTGATTTTTTTTAATGAAATATTCATTCTTCAAAATTCATCTCATCTAATCAAGATATATCAGGAGGTTTGATTTGATATGAGGTAAAATATAAAACATTTATTCCGTTCCTCAAGAAAGTCAAAAAATGGGTTTCATTCGACGAACTCATGGCAGATATCAATCCATCAAACTTTATGGGTCAAGATATAGCTTTTTAAGTTGTACGCAATTTAACATTTGTTTTTTTCCTTCTTTCGAACCTGGTGAAAATTAGCAAATCAATCTCAAAGGAATTTTCTTTATTCTTGATAACGTTTGTAAGTAAGTATGACATAGCTTTTCAGTAAACTAAAAAATATTGTCGAAAAGATTTAATTTTGGGTTATTCTAGAGGTAAAGTGCTTAAATAATGACCTATTTGGACTGAAATGGATTTATTTAATTGTTATATAAATTTCTATAATTTTGAGATGTTCTAATGTTACTCTTACAGCAAAACAAACTTTTAATCCCTAAGTTTTATATTGACATTCGAGAGCGAGTATGGTGAAAATCAAGAAAATATTTTGAGTTTTTTTTTTAAACTGTGAGCCTTCTGGGTCTTGACTCAAACATTGCACCGGCGAAACTTTTTTGAAGAAATGAATCCAACTGTGTAAGTTGAAATTTCAGAGAATAGATAAAATGAAAATTGATGTTGAAAAATATGTGAAAAAATCGCCTTATCCCCCGGCAGAATTTGAACCCACACCTTGCGTAAAATTGAGTTTTTTCAAACACATTTTTTTTTGTTTCAATCAAAGTTGTTATAACGACTGAGAGTCTGTCGTACTATTTTTTTTCCAACGGAGCAGTTGGTGCAAAAGCATTGAAAACCTTTAACTTTCTTTGATACTTCTGGGATTCAAATGAAGGACGTTGAATCAGAAAGCTGGTTTTTTACCAAGTGAGTCATGCCTCAGTTATCGATTAAGAAAAAATATATTCAAGTTACTTGAATCTAAATGATTTGAGCACAGCACTTTTATACCCAGAGTATCTACCAAAAACAGACAATTATACATATCATAACATTTTCTAACACATTTTAAAATGTTCCGCTGTTTTCGGCTGTGTCCCGCTTTTTTCTAAAATAGTCGTTCAATTTTTGCGAACCATCAGGCAAGCCTGCTTTAATCGACAAACTTTACTGATTCTTGCTGTAAGAATTGGAAATTATTGAGATAGAATTTCCACTATCAATAGACGTTGGGTAGGTAAACCCATATAAGAGGTTGCAAAAATTCAATGCCTGTTTGCCAAATTTCTGTGGCGAAAATGCGCTGAAAAGTGTACTGTAACAAAGGTGATATGATTGGAAAAGCACTATTGACATAAATACTTGAGCTCCCAAAAAAAAAATGATGCATGACCAAGAAAATAATTTTATGTGATTTGCATCCTTTGGAATAAATAATGCATAAAAAAATATAGTAAGAATCGAACTCACTGCAACATCTCATGTCAGTCCGGCATAGAATCTTATACCGATAATTCCACCTCCAAGGAAGTTCATTATTGGAGCAAAGTCTGACTTGTGGGTGCACCAGTTTACTCACACTTTGATCAGTTGTTCTACCAAGCTTTATAAAGTCTTGTTTTTGCATAAAGTTGGAATTGTATTTTCTAGTAGAAGGTAGAAGTAGAAGCATTGTAGCAATATGTTTTCAACTCATAACCGATGTGTAGGTTAATAAACCGATTTATATTTATATTTATTTCGATTGGCCTTTAATTCACTTTGGAAGTTTTTTTTTATAAAGGGTTATACTGCTAGCTCAACAAGCCTCATAAATATGTATATCCAATTGCAATCTTCGGTATAAAGCAGC
This sequence comes from Uranotaenia lowii, assembly GCF_029784155.1. Lineage (NCBI taxonomy): Eukaryota > Metazoa > Arthropoda > Insecta > Diptera > Culicidae > Uranotaenia > Uranotaenia lowii. The sequence continues at coordinate 85,450,236 of NC_073693.1, forward strand.
GAAAAAGCATCTACCACCGCATTCTTTATCCTTCTTGCGTGACTAGGGAAAAAGTTCAGAAAACATGCATCAGGTGCACATTCATTTCAAACTGGCAGCGGTCATCTTTATTGTCGTCGTCGTCATCGTCGTAGTCGTCAGCATCATCATCCTGGAACGAGCGAGAGATGGTTGGTCCCGATGTGAAACCTAATTTCCAGAAAACGCATCCCAGAATATAAAATATTTGATCCCTCAACAAACCGCCTGGAAACCAACCAGATTCGACGAAAGTTCAGTTGAATTTCCCGGAAGGAATGAGTGCTGCTGCTGCAACTCCGTCCTCGATCATACTTAGGAAAATGCATTTTCGGGAGGTCGCCGGAGCCATTCCGGAACCACAACCCAATAAAACGAGGCAGCTTTCTTTCGATGGAACCGTCGTCCTCGTCGTCGTCGTCGATTTGGTCATATCAACGCAACGGATGTTTGTTTCCATTGGAAAAAGGCTGGCAAGTGGGGCTGGGAGATTTCAACGACTACAACGACGATGACGACGACTGTTTGTTAGTTCGGAAAGCAGCCTTCAGGTGCGTTGAGAATTGAGAAAAAGTTCGAATCAAAATGCAACATTTCAGGGGTGATTGTTTTGCGAAATTTCTAAGCGGCCGTTTTGCGTTTCGGTTTCCCCCCCCCTAGCCCGGAGAGGTAAAATTTGATCTTCATTGGTCGATTTGACTTTCGGAAAAGCAATTACATCCATTCAACTTTGGGCCCGGGCAAAGTTTGTAATGTTTATCAATGTTGATTTTCCGGGTGCAATTTGGATTGTTTTGCAAACAATTGTAGTTTGACGAAGAGTTCAATACAATATTTGACACTGTTGGTGCTTTTGAGTCGGAAGAAAAATGTTTTATTTTTTCGCGAAGGCTTTCATTTTCTTTTGTTTTCTATGAACATTATTCTTTCCATAAATCAGTAATAGGAAAAATAACCATAGGCTCAAAGTTTTTTTTAGAGATATTCCTCATTTTTTAATTGATTTTTAAAATTATCCCTTGAGTCCAAAAAAGTAGAGCAAAAATGTTTTACGTGCAGAGTTTGGGATGGATTGTAAAAGTATGGGTGATGAATGACCCCATGCATAGATTTAAAAATCCCAATGATATAAATAAAAAAGAGAAAGTATGATTCATTATACATCGAAATGGCCGTTGAGGATTGTCAATTGATTTGAAGCAAACTGCCTCAGAGATATTATTTCTAGAACTCATACTAAACTTTCTCCCAAGTGAAGATGTGATTTTTCGTTTTTGTCATTAAGGTGTTCTATGGTTTGTTTAATTATCTTAGGTATCACTTATCTTCCCGTGGGTATCTACCAAGTGTTGAATTTCGGATAAAATTCCAGTTCCAAAGTAGCTTCCCAAATACGAGTTGCATATATACGCACGTATTGGGGCAAAAATCTTACGCTGGAGGTCCCGTCCAACGCCGTTTTCCATAAACGGCTTCAGCGAAGACCAAAAGCATGTTCACATATGTCTCACAGGAGCTTTTTCCTTTATTTGGTTCGGGCTCAGACCTACTTTAGCATTCATTACTCCTGACCAGAACCGAGTCGAGAAAATTTCTCCAGCCGATATCCTAGAGATGCATCGCCGGAATAAGCTAAAATCCTAATGCATTACTCTTTCCTTGATCCCGCTGCTTTCAGCTTGCATTGTTAGGTAGTTTTTTAGTTTTCTTCCGAAAAACTAGTGCGGAAAGATCACCTACTTGGCCCAAGTAAGCCAAAACCAAGCACAACGAAGGGACCAATCGGAAGAAATGGGTTTTCCCAAAAACCGCGTCAAACTATTCGCAACCTAAGAGCAGGCAATGACTGCCGGCGTAAGGGTGGTTCAATCACGAAAACATTATTTCCTTAAATTCATATCAAATACTTTATGACGAAGAAAGGAATAGAAGAAATGCGTTTGTGAAAAAAAAATTTCTATTAAATTTTATGAACCATAAAAGCATGGAACCTTGAAGCTAATGATGCAATTTTTGCTTTTCCCCGGTGCGTGGTACAAATGGAAAGGAAACTACTGAACACAGGAAAGGATGTGGAAGACGATGATGTTCGCTTCGATTAAAGTGGGTACCAGCACAACATATCCGATGAGGTGGGATCCCGAGCAGACTTTGATGCCTAAATTGATAGCAAATTGAGAGCATGCTAAGGTGTCAACAGCAAACTTAGAGCATCTTTTGCTATTGAATTTTGTACGAGAGCAAAATTAGGCATAATTGAGGACTCATATATTTCGATTTTACAGCAAGTTGAGACCACATTTCGGTATCAACAGCAAATAGTGAGCAAAATTTTGTATAGATTTTAACTTGATAGCAAAACTAAGCATCATGGTGGTGTCCATTTTTTTCTTATAAAATGCGAACCCGAAACCAAATCTCTTACATCAATCACTTGCTGTAAACTAAACAAATAGCTAAGCTAGGCATCATTGGGGCAACTTTTATTTTGACAAAATAAAAATTTGAATTCAAAATTAAAGCATAACCTTCTAAAAATGTATTCATTTACTTAAGGTTGAAAACAATCGATAGCAAAACTCGGCATCGATGAGCTGTCCACATATATATATATATATATATATATATATATATATATATATATATATATATATATATATATATATATATATATATATATATATATATATATATATATATATATATATATATATATATATATATATATATATATATATATATATATATATATATATATTTTTATATATATATATATATATATATATATATATATATATTTTTTTTTTAATAGAATCTTCGTCATGTTTATGAATCAAACACCGGTAACTCAGATCTTAATTCACAAGTTTTGGTAAGTGCAGAATACGTTTTTTTTAATCTTGTGCTTCAAATGTTTGTTTTTAACCATATTAACTCCTATTTCAATCGAAAATTAAAAAAAATATTTACCAATTCAAGCAACACGCATGAAAAGGTTTGAAAATGTTGTTTTGACAAACTTTTGAGTCTTATCAAAGATATCGTTTATCAAAGTCAAAAAAGTTATTTATGCAACACATTGTAAAAACTGGATTTTTTCAGCACGAGTCATAAGTTTACATCGAGTGCTAATAAAATCGAATTTTGTTACAAGTTGCATACAAAATATTATGCGAATTCGGAAAATTCCCTTAAAATTCATTAATTAACATTCAAGAAGCACATCTCAACAAATAACCGCATGTGGACGACCGGAAATTTCAGTTCAAGTAGGCCGTAGACTGTGCATTTGTAAGCGCAAAAAAAAGTGACGAGAAGTAGAACTTTTCGATACTGTTTTCGGTGTCGTTTGGGTTTTGTAATGAAACACTTCACCTTGTAGGGGCATATGAGATGCAAGCATTTGTCGATTACTAGCAATGAATATTCCTCCCTGTTTCTTCTCTTTAGTGATTCTTTTAAACAGAAAATCTACATAAAACATAAAACTTTTGAAAATTTAATTTTTTTTTTCATTTTTATGTGATATTTATTACATTTAAATTAGATATTACTACCTTACTCATACAAAAATAAACCAGTTTTAATAATATTTGAAAAATCTGAGTAAGTACAAATATTCATGGTTGTTACAAATCTGGGCTTGTGATATAGCTCAGTTGGCAAGTCAGTTGCTTCCTGAGCCGATATCCGTGAGTTTGAGCCCAAGAGTAAACATCGATCACAGTTGTACCGGATAAGTTTTTCAATGACTGTCCGCCAACTGCATCGTTGATATAAGTCGCGAACATAAAGCTGTTAAAGCGTCTACAATCGAATCAAAAAGAATGGTTATTATAATTCTAAAAAAGTGTAATGAGTACTTCTAATTTTATCTTGAGAAGTAAATGTTTTTAATTTTTTGAGTTTATAAAATGCAACTCAGTTTTGTTACTATGCATAACCTAACGTTGAGTTTAATTTTGTTACAGTGTATTACGTCAGTGTTGTTATTGTTTTGGTTTGCTGCACGTATTTTTTGTACGGGATTTTCTGATTCATTCGAATTGCTGCGCGGATAGTTCGGTTCGGGTTATATAAATGGTTCCGGTGCCACCGGTTCCTCCTTTTCGTTACTATCGTGATTAACATTCAATTCGCCGGAGGGTCTTATTTTACGTAAACACCTTTAACCTGGTAGGATCAAGCTAAACAATTGTAAGTTTATACAATATAGCGTATATATAAGCGAACACATAAAAACAATTAATTTTTCTCTTTCAGAAGTCGTCATCGACATCATACATTTAAAGATGATGGAATTTTTAAGAGTATTTACCAAAAAACACTGGGAGGTACTAGTTGATCATTTCTGCGAAAAAGGTAAGAGCTTCAATTCCTTTTTTCTTGAATATTATTAGTTTGTCAACATATTGGGGCCGAATACAAGATATCTCATGTTTCATTCTTCATACTCATAAGCTTACCTCAGGAAGTAGAAATTTATATCAAAAAGATTAATCATTAAAATATAGACGCTAAAAGTGTAACTGCGCTTTGGAGCATAAAATTACAATATTGTGCTGTTTAATTCATATTGAAAAGTTATCTAATATGCCTATTTCATTTTTCAGGAGCAATTGAATGGCGGTTTTCACCACGGTACGCAGGAAGAAGATAATTTTTTTTTATCGAGACTGCCAATGCGAAATGGTAAACTTGATGACTGAAAACCTGTCAGAAGATTTTAAAACAAATCCGATAAATAGCATTGTAAAGTTCGTTGAGGTGAGTAGCTCATAGTTCCATTTTTTTTTTTTGTGATGGTCCCATTGGCCCATTTGGGTCCAACCTCCACCCCATACGCTTCTTTAGGAGTGGGAGGGACTGTTTTATCCTCTGGATAATTATATTAACATTGATAGTTCAATTTCTGTACGACTTGTTCGTCTTACTCCCGCGTATGTCCATCACCGTACAATTTTCTGTCTGATGCTTCGTCAGAACTTCATCACATTGATATGATCCTTTTTAGGATTAGTCTTTGTATCAAATTGTCTGTTTGACAAAGCAAACCTTTGATGTATTTTAAAATTGAACCGTTAAATGTTCAAACAACAGTTCAAAGATAATAATTTAAGTTCACTTACCAATGCTAATGCATGTATGGTATACGAATAGCTTCGATTTATAGTTACATACTTGAAGGCGTTTTTAACACCACATGCTATAATGAATGCCACCTTCAGTTAAAGCTACACAGCTACAGTATGTTTCGCGAATTTTATTAATTTGTACACGTTTATTCAAATTTTGTTATGGTATGTGATTTTGATGTGATCCTTAGTAGATTTCAAAAGATTATACGTTTATTTTCACGCTATATGTAAATGGAATGGATATTAAATTATAACAGGTTACAGTTATAAGGAAAAAAAACTTTTCATCTATTAAAACATTTGTCAATTAAGATATAACGACGTAGACGAAGACGAAGGGTTTCAATTCATTACGATACCTCATAGTAATGATTAGGAAGCACATAATTAGAGAGTTCCTTTTTTTTGTTGAAATTAATTTAGGGATCATTGAGGCGTTTGGAATGTGTAGTATATGATAAAGTATCATGAATATCCTTCCTATCATGAACCAATACTATGAACATATTCATGTATTATGAATATCGCAACCCCCTATGGTTGCATAGCTAAAGGCGATTTTCATAACTGCTTAACAGAGGTAGAGATGGATTATCGTGAATAGTGAAAATCGCCTTCACTTATGCAATCATTGCTGAGTTACGATGTCATAATGTTCATCGCGTTCACAAATTTGCAACGCGTCAATTTTAACAATAAAATAAACAGCTTTAAGTTTTGTTGCTGTAAATCTTTCAAAATTTGATTGTTTTAACCCTAATCCGCTCTCGAATGTCAATATGACACTATTAGAAGTTTGGCGGCTTGTAACTTTATTCGGGTGCATTCAAATAATACAATTTCTTCGGGGACCCTCAATGAATTCTTAAAATCTTCAATTTTGGTTCATTGGACGCACCCTTAAAGCCCAGAAAAAAACTGCCAGATCTTGAGTGTTAATTTGACACTCCTCAATTTAAACCGCTATATCTTTTCTGTTTCGAAACCGATTTTTACAAAATTATTAGTTTTGGAAACCTCATGTAACTCAAATATATTACTCAGACATTATTCACCTACAACACTTCAGTTTTCCTTTATTCAAAATCTAACAAAAAAAAAGTCCGAAAAATTATGTTTCGGGAAAAAAAATCTTTAGATCAACTCCGAAATACTAAAAAAAACACTTATCGTCTAAGAAAGCTGAAGTTGCACATAAGGATTTTTTTTTAAATTTTTAAGATCATGACCACCAAAAATTAAAAAAGTGGCGTAAAAATCGTACTTTTCAGTCAATGATTCTTCAAAATTTTTTAAGTCACACCAGATAAATTTTAAAAAGAGAATTGAAAAGTTTACGTAATTAGGCACATATTTGCATTCTTAGATTTTCAAAACACGAAACACAGAATTTTTAGTGAATTTTCAAAAGTAGCTGTTTTTGTAACCTTTTGTCAATTTGCAATTTTTTCAGATTTTCGTAATAAATTTATACACCAGAAAGCCAATTTCATATCGATTGTAGTGATGTTATTACATTAGCGCTACGATACTTTACAAAAAATACGAGGTTTTTTCAAAGCTTTAATTTATTTTTAAAATCGTTTGAGAAACAAGAGAGATATTTTGGTTTTAGTCAGAACAGTCAAATTAACATTCCATGGACTGTAACGGGTAAAAATTTCAAGAACGGATGAGGGTTAAGTAATTACGCCCAGAGCATACTTACAGCTAAATTTGCTATCACGTCTTGACCGTGAAATTTGCTCTCATTTTGCTTGACATAAGGTGGTACACAGCAAAACTGAAAGCAAAATTTTAATGCGCTATTAGCAAAGTGATGCCAGATTATGCTGTAAATGAGACCTAAACTACATCTCATTTTTGGAAAGATTTGAGAGCACATCGATGTCAAAATTTGCTATCAATGAAACTTTTGTGATGCCTTATAATGGCATCATTGTGCTCTCCAAGCTCTCGGAAAATTAGGTGTAATTAAGGTCTCAGTTTTAGCAAAATTTGGTATCATTTTGCTAACCAAGTATGAAAATTTGTGCTCTCATTTTTGCTGTGTACCACCTTATGTCAAGCAAAATGAGAGCAAATTCGGGCCTCAGGGCGTGATAGCAAAATTTGCTATAATTTTGCCATAAAAGTCTGCTCGGGATAGTGGTTCCGAATGTCGTAAGCTTGCTGTAGCCTTGCCCTTCTATAGTGCAAGGAGGACGCAACAACGACGACTTTTGCGGGTTCTAGCTACTCTTGAGAGCGAAAAGTTTTCCGGATCAAATTAAGGAATGGTTTGCATTTAAGTGAAGTATCTCAGGGGTGTGTTCGGGGCGATTTTTGCTATTTCTCTCAAATGTATCCCGGAATAAAGTCGATCAAATAAGTAATGCTCAATCTGGTAACCAAACATAAGCCGTTCTGGTAATAGGTCCGTCTCGTTAGTCCGTCGAACATACCATCTTCTCTCACAAATCGAGGGTCAAAATTGTTGTGATATCAAATAAAACGCAACATTATTTGCATCGGAAACTGATAATATAATCATAGGTCACGCTACAACAGTGATAGATATATTGGATTATCTATCCGTCAAATTGGCAACACTTCCCTAATGATTTACTGTCTGTTCAACTGGCAACAATTCCAGTGAACTCTAAGAATTCACTCTTCGTCAATTATAGAACAATAGCGAATTTACGTTCACTCTCACTTGCGACTCTATGTTATTGTTTACATTTGCCACGCGGTTCGTCAGTCCAGAATAATCTCCACGGTGTAAACATCGGTCATTCATTCTCAAATAATTTACTCTTTAGCAGGCTTGGCATCAGTCATCGTCATTAGTCAAAAAACTGTGACTGTGAAGCAGTGGTTGTATTTGGTTGAGAATGAATTGATCAACCTTCTCTCACTCACTGCTTTATTCGGAAGCAAAGGTTGCTTTGAGGCAGCGAAAACGACAAAACCGATGATGCATACGCTCTCAACATGGCCCGCCTTCACGAAGCAATATACATTCGAGGCAGCGAATCCAAAAAACCAAACGAATGTCTCTCACTCATCTCCTATTACATTCTTGAGGGAACCGAATTCAAAAGGCACAGCAAACCCGAGTCCCCAGTAAACATGAATCGGCAGAGAGGTTACTCAAATCGACAGAGGGATCGTAACGATCTCTCTAACGATTTTGCATCATCTAATCGGCAGAGAGGAACACACCATACGCGTGCCTTGGGTGAGTGCCACGAAATAATCTAAGACACGCCCTCCAGAGAAACACACGAACACAAGCCGAATCGTGTTTGTATGTTTCCCTTCAAGACGCGTGTTTGCCTGCCTGAGAAGTCGACTGCTACGATTGAAAGCACACACGGGACACGAGGAAAAAATACGACCATACCATACTGATTTCGCATGTACGCATTCGTATTTGTTGCCTCTAGGTATCTCGGCAGGACAAACCGAATGAAAATATTTGCGTTCTTGGAGTGTCGCCGAAATTAACCGTTTTATTCTAAGTTCGGTGACTCAACTCTCAATTTTTTGCATGCTCTGTCGATTTCTGAGAGGACGCGCTTACTGGGTCTCCTCGTTTGTGTCTGGATCGAATACTCGAGGTTTTTCTGCTATTGCTATTATTGCACAGCAACCACACGCAGGCAGCTAGTGTTTACGTTTCTTTTTCCTCCCCCCTCCTTGCTCCATACGTTGCGGGCCTATGCAATGCAATAAGTTCGGTTGTTGTCGTTGTTCCCTCAACCTTTGTGGCGAGGTTGAAGATGTTCTCCTCAACGACAGCTATCGGCTTGAGTCCATCAAATTCAATAACGTGAATGAGTATGTGTGCCTCGTCTTCTTCATGCATCATGTAGCAACCGAACGTTGAGAGAGTTCGTTCGAGGCAGCAAACGAATAGTGTCTCTCAGAGCAGATCCTCCTCATGGGGGGGAGGTTTGAATGAATGTATATGTATCGTCTCCTGTATAACTATGCGAGGCCTCAAAGCGTGTATTTTGAGAGCCTATGATGAGAAAATTGGTGAGGATTTCAATCACTGCTGTGAAACCTCTTGGTCCGTCAAACTCATTTGACTGTTCCTAAAAAGAAACGCATTTATTATTATTGTTGCTCCTGCCAGCAAGTGTGTTTTAAGTTTTTTATTGCTATTGTTGCTCTCTGCCAGCAAGTCGTTCAATTAGTTGTACCTGCCGCCTGCAGCCGATCGAAGTGTAAAGAGCTTTGCCAGTCACTCTCAGGAGAAATTCGACCATGAGTAGGAGCTTCGCCAGTCGCATGACGGAGAAATGTTGATTGTTGTCGTGCTTTATTCGCCATGCGAGTAGTGAGGCTTCGTCAATTGAGTACGGTGCAGGTCGTTTGATGAAACAAAACTAGTCGTGTCAAGCGTGACGGGCGTGTTTTACCTACCCTGCTCTTTAGTATCGAGTTCCCTCAATCCGTAGAATAAGATAAATACTTCGCTCTTGATAACAACTTGGTAAACGCATCAGTTTCTCGGTCAAGATATGTCTAATAGAATGTTGACTACTAGTGATCTATCTAAACTTGAAAGTTATTTAATAAAAAACATTGTTGAGAAGCTGTATACACTGCTAAACAAAAGGCGTTATAGTGCTACGTACTCCAAAGGCAAAGGAGTACCAGCTCGAGTTTCCGTCATTCCTGACAAAGTTGAAAGTATCAGAGCAATGCGAGGAAAAATGGAAGAGAGGTGTGCTACGAAATAAATTGGAGATACTGAAGGCCAGACAACCGGTCAGGAACTACGAGAAACCCAGCTGGATGTTTTGGAGGGTTTTGTGGTGAATCGACCGAAGGCAGAGTTCACCGACAATCAGATCACTCTACCAAACAAAGGTTTTAACTACGCGGTGTCGAAAAAACCAAAAATGGACCAGATAATGATCGATGTAAAGACGGCTATCAGGTCCAGTAAGCTGTCCCCGTCCGAGAAGGATTGCGCCAGAACTGAAGTAGCAGATGTCTTGAGAAAGGGCATCAATGGGAAATCCAACGACGAGGAAATCCAGATAGCGAGAGAGCTTTAGAAAAAAGAAGGTGTTCTACGTCAAGGTGGACAAGGGAAATTCGGTGGTAATCATGAACAAAACAGATTATAACCAGTTGCTAAGACCAAAATCGACGAAGGATCGCACCGAGTTCGAAGAGAGGACCTACTAGATGGTCAAGGATGTGGATAAAACGTTGAAGGACTGTGGGCCTATCTTGGGGTTTGCGCCGATCGCCCTGAGAATGTCTGCTCCTCTCGTCCCTAGAATTAAAGGTTCATCTAAGATTTGCAAAACAGGGAATGAGATGAGGAAGATGATATTGCGTGTGAACGTGTCTGTCGAAAAAGTGGCCAAGTGGTTATTGGACATGTTTAAAAGGATGCCGAAACCCTTTAAAACAAATTCAGTAACCAACAAACTTGAATTCGTCAACCAACTTCAAGCCTCGAGAGGTATTAAAGAGCAGGGTCACCATTTTTCATTCGCTTGAAGAAGCTCAGTCCTAAAAAGCTTTAGCAGAAAACTTTGGATTTTCATACTACAATAAAAGTCTTTCAGTGTTCATTCATTTCAAGAAGACCGACAGCACTCTGAATTGTCAATGCTACCTGTAGTACTGTCAAATGGAAACAAACTTTTTTCATACGAAACCGTTTTGAGTGATTTTCAAAGTGAATTGAAAATTATAAGTGGCTTGTTCTTTAACTAGCTGAAACTTGACTTTTATGAAATCAAATTTTCCAATGCTTACTGAGTTTTAAAATCTTGTCTGAAAATCAAAGTTGCGCGGTTTGTTCGTTTTGATGTTTATGTATGTAGACATGCGTCTTAATTAGCATTTTTTTAAACGTACTTTTCATCACCAATATTTATGAACTGTTAAGAAGTGGTTTATTTAGAAATTAAAATATTAATTTCAGCAATTATCCTTCGTACCAAATGCAAAAGGTTATGCGATAAAAATCCGTATTAGTTAAAACACATGAATATTTGTGATAATAGATACCTATGAGTCAAAACTTCTGATAAAATTTGAAGAAGGAAAACCAAAAAACAATGAGTTTCACTTTTCTATTTCTTTTAGGTCTTAGGATTAATCTTTAGGGAAAAAATCAGGTGCTTTTTCAACATGAAATATATATAAAATAAAAAAAATCTCATTTTCATGTGAAAATGAAAAACGAAATTTCAAATGAAAGTGAACAATCATACCATGAAAACCAGCCTTTTTATATTCATCGTTAACACTATTCATTTTCGAATGAACTTCACTGAGATGAATTTACAGTCAAAAGCTTTTTTCTTTCATTTGACAGCTTTTCAAAAATTGTAACTGAGAATTAAAGACCCTGTTCAAGAGGGCGGGATCATGTTTTCTTTTGATGTTTCAGCTTTGTTTCCAAGTGTTCCCGTTGAAGGAGCTTCTTATATGTTAGAAGACTGGTTGCTTTAACCACCATTGGAAGCACTTGGAAACTCGAAGTTAGAAACTACGAGAAATTGGTGGACCTGTGTTTGGGACAAACTTTCTTCAAATTAAGGAATTGGTTCTAGAGACAAACAAAGGGGCACCAATCGGAAAGCCCTCTGTCTCCATTCTTGTTTGAACTGTTTATGGCTCATTTGAGAGAGACTCTTGAAAATCCAGATGTGTTTCCCGAAAAATGGAGGAGATACGTTGATGACATTTTTTGTGTAGTAAACTATGATTTTCTTGAAGAACTTCTATCATCCATAAACGGTTTACATAAGAATATCAAATTCATTTGAGAAATGGATGTTCTGATAAGAATAGATGAAGGCCTATTCCAATTCGAAATTTATAGAAAGCCGATGAATGCCATGAGGGTAACACCGGGCACCTTCAGCACCTCGTTTCAGCATAAGATGGCGGCCTTTGATCACATGGTCTATCGAATGAACTTCATTCCTCTCTCAACTGAAGGAAGAGACAAGGAGTTTCAAAATTTTTCCAAACGGCTAATAAAAATAGATACCAAAGTAGATCCATTAGAGCCATCCTAAGACGGATTTTACACCAAATCGATACGAAGTTGGCATGATTCTCTCAGAATTCAATAAAACTTCGTGGGCTTTAAAAGCTTACCTAGTAAAGCAACTTTGCGTAAATAGTTTTTACCAAAATTTATCTAGACTAACATTTGAAAAGGGGCCAAACTTTTCAGGCAAAACATTTTATAAACATTTTTAGCTCGAAAATTACAATCCCTTCACAAATGTGGTTGATGAGAGAGTTTTGGAAAAAATGATTTAATTTCAAGAAAAAAATATTTTTTTTTTGAAACTCTACACTGAGAAAAATGCATTTCAAAGATTAATGCTCAATTTCCCAAAAAATGCCATCTCAGAATTTGATAAAAAAAAATTTTTGAGTCTACAGCCTGTATCCTTATAAGGCCTACAAGTCGTCCATGCATTGCAACTTGTGTGGATTTAAGAGAAAAAAGCTTTTCTAACAAAAATTTTCTCATGATATTTTTTTCATTCATGTAATTTATTTTTTCAATGTAGATTTCGAACCTTAAATTCAAAAACTGCTTTGTGAATTGATTGTACTGATTTAAAAAAAAATAGAACTTCGATTGTAATAATTGATGGTAAACGTAAATAGAAATTCTGCACTGAAAAAAAATGCCAACTAACAACTTAAGTCGATTTAAAAACAATGGCCATCTCAGAATTCGGTGATTTTTTGTTTGGTGATGGAGAATAATGTGGTCTATAACTGAACATCGCAAAATGAACACACTTAAGAGAACAAAGTTTTTCTTACAAAAATTTTAAAATGTTTTTATGAAATACAAAAAAAAATGTTTTTATGTTTACTAATAAAACTTAATTAAAAGCATATAATTAAAGCAATTACTTGCAATGTATGGACGACTCGTAGGCCTTATTATTATCCGGCCTAGAGAAAAATTTCATCAAATTCTGAGGTGGCATTTTTTTTTGGAAATTAAGCTTTTGTTTTTGAAAAATATTTTTCTCTGTGTAGGATTTAGAAAAAAATCATTGTTTTTCTAAAAATTTAATAATTTTTCCAAATTCTCTCATCGGCCACATTTCTGTAAGAATTGTAATTTTCGAGCTTTAAAAATTAATAATTTTTTTTGCCTGAAAAGTTTAGCCCCTTTCAAAGTTTTATTAAATTCTGAAAGGGTTTTGCCAATTTCGTGTCGATCGAAATCCGTCATTAGTTTTGAATTAAAATTATACATTTTCAGTCTGGACTTCAAAAAGTTTTTGTTAGAAAAACTTTTTTCCCTCAAATATGCACAAGTTGCAATGTATTATCGACTTGTTGAGTTATAACCACCCGTCTTAGAAAAAACTTTTATCAAATTCGGAGAAGGCGTTTTTTTTTGGGAAATTGAGTTTTAGTTTTTAAAATACATTTTTCTCAGTGTAGGATTTAAAAATCTTTTTTGTCAATTTATTTTTTCTTAAAATTCAATCATTTTTTTCAAAACTCTCCCTTAGACCACATTTATGTATGAATTGTAATTTTAGAACTAAAAATGTTTATATAAAATTTGCCTGAAAAGTATGGCCTTTTACCAATTTTAATCTAGATCTTTTTTGGGAAAACTAAGTACGCCAAGTGCCTAAACTTCATCAGGACTAAACACACACAAACATTTTTTTTTTCAATTCTGAGAGGGCCATGCCAGATACTGTGTCGATTTTTCGTGAAATCTGTCGATAGCATGAATCTTCATAAATAGCTATTCTATGCATCACTAGAACTCTAATAAAGCTAAAATATGGCTATTTGGCCCTATCCTAGAAACGTCATCATGGCTAAAACCTACGATTAATTCATTCTGCTGTACAATTTTGATCACCAAAGCTTTTATCAAGCTTTTTAAATGAAATAAATAAGGGGTTGATTTTGAATGTCCGATGGAATGATACCATGAGTTGAAGGAGAATTTTTTTTTCTGATGCCATCTTGAAACTCAAGATGGTGGCTTCCGCTTAACTTGAAAATGTTGTAAATGATTTAAAATCGCATGAAACTCCCTTAATATGGGTCTTTGGTGAAGGGGTAAACTAGTAGAAGTCGAATTTCGCTTTCTGACACCATCTTGAAATCCAAGATGGTTGCTTCCACTGAACTTCAAATGCTGTAAATGACTAAAAATCGCATGAAACTCTCAAAAGATGGGTATTGGATGAAAGGGCTAATCTGGAAGAAGTCAAATTACGCTTTCTGACGCTATTTTGAAATCCAAATGACGGCTTACGCTTAAGTTTAAAATGATGTAAATGACTAAAAATCGCATGAAATCCTCATAATATTTGTATTGGGTGAAACGGCTAAACTAGAAGATACCAAATTTCGCTTTCTGACGCCATCTTGAAATCTAAGGTGGCGGCTTTTGCTTAAGTTTAAAATTTTGGTCATCATTGAAAACCTCACAATATGGGTATTGGGTGAAAGAGCTTAACTAGAATAAATCAGATTTCGCTAGCTGACGCCACCCAAGAAGGTGACTTCCGCTGAACTTTAAAATGTTGTATATGAAGATTTTTATCTCAATATAATGTCAGACCATTTTCAGTGATTTACAGCATTTTCCTGTTAAGCGGAAGCCCCCATATTGGATTTCAAAATGGAGTCAGATAGCGAAATTGGACTTATTCTAGTTTAGCACTTTCATCTTGTCTTATACCCATATTATTCAAGCGACTGTCAATAATGTACAGGTTTCAAAAGAAAAGCCGAAGCCGCCATCGTGGATTTCAAGATTGCGTTAGAATACCAAATTCGACTACTTCTTGTATAGCCCTTATGAATATTTTGGGGGTTTCATTTTATATTTTGCGATTTACATCAATTTAAAATTAAGTGGAAGCAGCCAATTCGACCTCTTCTTGTTAAACTCTTCCATGCAATACCATTGGAGTTTCAAGCGATTATCAGTTATTTACAGGTTTGAAAAGAAAATATTTGAACATGGTGTCAGATAGTGAAATTCGACTTGTACTCGCTGAACGCTTTCACCCAATACTCAATAAATATGTGGAGTCTTCATGCGATTTCCAGTGATTCATGACATTTTTAAAGTTGATCGGAAGCCGCCATATTTTATTTCATGATGGCGTCAGATTGCGAAATTCAACTTGTATTCGCTGAGCACTTTCACCCAATACCCATATTCCGAGGATTAGGGGAACTGGGGGTAAGATGCCCACGTTAAGAAAAATCTTTAATTACTCGTAAACGAAGAATGCAATCCAGTTGATTCGACAATAGTTTTGAAAAGGGGACTGTTCTTCACCAGAAATATACAAACTGGAACACTTTTACCAATTATATACGTCTTAATCGTTAAATTGTGAAAGGCCTTCTAAAGTATGATTTCCATTTCGTTTGGGGCAAAGTGCGCATATGTGTGTACCCAAACGCGCCTTTTAACGATTAATAAGTGTTTATTGATTCAAGGGCCTCCGAAAGTGTTTGACAGGTAAAAACACTTCTTTTCTACTTCACAGATGGAAAAATGTATTGCTACGCGCAGTGCTGCCAGATATACTGACGTTCTTGTGAATAGTTAATTAAATCTACATTAAATTTAGGAATTTTAAATATATTTGTTTATATTCAAGTTATGTTTTTCAATTCATCATATAAATATGCTTAAAACTGTTGTGATGAAAACTGCATATAAATTTAAACAAATATGAAACACGCTTAAAGATAAACGGACATGGCGCGTTTTGCCCTTCCTAGACATGCTTATTAAAAAACGATATAAATAATAGAAAAAATAATTGAATAAGGAAATTTTTCGTTGTGTGATGATTGTCAAGACCAATGTTCATCATTGGAACAGATGCCAGGTAAATGTTTTGCTGATAGATGTTGTAATTCCTTACGAGAAAAGTTGAAAAATTGCAAGAAAAGCTCCCAAAAAAATTTGTTTTCTTTTTTCGTCAAATTTACGCAATATAGAAAACTTAGAAGGTCCACAAATGTTTATAAACACATAAAAGTGTAAATAGAACAAACTGACATTTTCAGAAATGTTGAACAATGTTTGATTAGTGAAATACTGATGGTGGCGCATCTTGTCCCGACTGCGCATTTTATACCCAGTTCCCCTACATGCGATTTTCTGTCAGTTACAGAATTTTCAATTTGAGCGATGGCATCGGACAGTGAAATTCGACGTCTACTCGCTTAGACCTTTCACCCAATACCTATAATGTGGATATTTCAGGAGATTTTCAATAATTTACAGGTTCGAAAAGAGAAGCGGAGGCGCCATCTTGGATTAATGATGCCGCCAAGCACCAAAATTCTTCTACTAAATAGTTGGACCCTTATTTATTCAAAAAACACACATTGCAAATGGCGTGGGAATTCCAATTCAAATATATGCATGTAAGCCTAAGCGTGTCCTGTTTTGACATCTTGATCGAGAACTGTCACCTAATTTTATTGCGATATTAAAATCAAGCATTGCGTGCCTTTATAAAACATGCAAAAAAAGCTTTTAAAAAACTTCTTAATTTATGCTTTATTTGAGTTTAAATAGAGCACACAGAACTCTTTCTAAACAACTTAAACAGTATATTTAGTAACAGCTTTATTAGCACTTTCGGAACTATCTGAAAACTGAAGGTTGAATCAAGAATCTAAGCATTTATCATGACCATAATAGAACAGGTATAAAACTAGCTGCATATAACCCAGCAAACATGAAATCTAATCAGAAATGATAACTTAAGTCGTTAACAATAGTGCTGCGAACCGCAATTCCAACTGCACAGTGAAAAAAATCGTATAAAATGTCGTCTGAAGTCAATTTAAATCAGATATGACTGAAAGTTCTCCATGTTTGAAAATTTTAAAATGATTTTGCTCTTTTTTTGTTTTTTTTTGTTGTTTCGATAATAGTCGTTTTAACATCTTCATGTCATTCGCGACTTATATCAACGATGAAGTTAGCGGACAAGTCATTGAAAAACTTATCCGGTACAACTGTGATCGATGTTTACTCTTGGGCTCGAACTCACGGACATCGGCTCAGGAAGCAACTGACTTGCCAACTGAGTTATATCACAAGCCCTATGATTTTGCTCGCGCGCGGGCTTTGAGTGGGAAAATCATCGGCATGTTCTCTCTGCAACCATTTGCGTTCTCTTGCATTCTTTCGATAGGAACGAATAAGATGTCGGATAGCGCCCAATTGGTGTAATTTTCGTCGCTTAAAAAAGAAAAGAAATTTATGTACGTTTATTGCTTCCACTTTTGTAGATAAATTCGGTTTTTTTTTCAACTTTTATACGATCATTTTAAGATGTATACGGAATGTATATCAAAACAGCATAAGAATATAGCTACAAAAATGTTTGCTGGGAAAATGTCATCATAAAACCATAATAAAACTTTCCAATGCTAGTTGGCTTAATCTGTGTTACTTAGGAGAAGTCCTTCCAGAGACACAAGTTCGGTCTTTTTCATGAAAAAATGCAAAACAATTTTTGCTGTAGAATGCAAGTGGTAGTGAAGTGGCTCAGTGGTCAAAAATGTGAGCGTTGGTGATGAAAACCCTGTTAAGAGATTCATTAGCAAGCATCATCGAATAAATGTTCCACTTTCTGAAAAAAATCTATGGAGGTCTAAGGAGGGTATTTTGAGCTTTTCTTGTTTTTTTTCGGTTTAATCTGGAAGCCAAGATTACAAAGAAGGTATTAGTTGTTTGGTTGATTCGATTTGATACTTTATAAGAACAAAAAGTTTTCGACAAGTAAAAGTTTGCTGAAATGTATTTCCGGGTGCATGCAAGCTAATTCTATAATGTAAGTTGTTGTTCTGCCCCGTACACGTCGCCAAACCGGTCTTATGTGTAGGCTTTTGGTAAACAGGTCACTGAGAAGCTTCCTGGTAGACATCGTTCGTACTCTAAAGCTCATAGAAGACACTTTCATATTGCGCGTACTCTTGAAGAGTTTGACTATATCGATTTAAAGAGAGCACGAACTAGCTGCAATAAGCATCCCTTGTACTATATGTACTTTGAGCAATAGTAGGAAGAGCACGCTGTGTTATTCTGGTGCTGGATCCATTCCAGTAAATTTACAACCCTTTAAAAGTTGTTTGCAGAACTTTATTTCTCTGGCGTTTAGTAGGTAGCCTCACTTCATTAATCGAACCCTGGGAACACATCTGATAGAGGGCCCTGAAAATTCGAGCTGCTGCATCGCCAAAAGACCGAATGCATGCGGTCAGTGAAATTGCTTAACGTCGGTCGAGGTTCTTTATCCGTGGTTTGATGTCGTCGTCACCCCAAGAGAGCGAGACCCAAAAAGAGTGTCTCACCGTTCCGAGGGCAGGAAGTTCATTTCTGAAAGCAGGTATAGACAACTGGTCCCCGGCCAAACGGAAACTGGCCCCGGAAACGTGAACCCGAAAAGCAAAAAGCTGCTTTCGTCTTGTTCGGACAGCAGCCTAGGTGAAGGAAGGTATCGTCGTCAGATCAAGGATTCTGTAAGTGGGAAACGAGGGACCGTTTCTCAGCATCAGCAACCTCCCCGGAAAAATAAGGGGAATCAACTTATCAATGCTTTCTGGCCAACGGGCTCGGTTCACAGAAACCCAGATGCTCTGAATTCTGCATTACTTGGCCCTGGCTCGTCATCGCTCGCTCGTCTGTCTAATGAATTGCATCTGTCGAATTGTGGCCCCCGCAAAATGTGAGAAGCGATGATGCGTTCGCCGTATCCCATCCGAGAATAAGACTTCAGTTCCGAGCCCTTTTTTCGGTTCATGTAGCTCCTGAACCCACAAAAACCAACCAGATTGGACCCACTGTTACTGTCCATAGGCCCCCACAGCAAATGCGGTTTGAATTTTGCTCAACAATCCTGCCTGGTCCTTACCTCCGAATGTCTCATGTTCCGTCTCAAATATTCGAGGCTTCTCACCGGGCCCCCTCGGAGCTTAAGTTGGGAAAAATACCGGCAAATTTTCCGATGTGCACCAGGCCAAACCAACTGGATGAAGTTACCCGGGTACATTTTTGTGTGTTTATTACCATGTGTAATCCAATTAGTTACTTGAAGGATGATGTTCCTGCTGCTGCTGCTGATGATGATGGCGAATGAGATTGGCTTTGAGTTATGATGGAAATCAGCTGCTTTATGTAGATGTGGCGAAACGAATGGGTCGCTTACGGTGGTTTTTCGGCTTTGGGAGCAGTAGATATGAAATGAATTTTTCGGGAAAATCTGGTTGGACCGGATCATCGCTAAGGGATTCGAATCCCATTTAGGCTAATGATTAAACAACGTATGACTTCAGCTAGCTCGATAATTTAGAGTCAAAATGTTGAGTCAAATAATTTTCCATGAATACTGGACGCAATATTAAGCGTTTACTTTAGTTCATATGGACAGTCCTTAACAGTTAACAGTCCTCAATGCTCTAAACTGATCTTTCGGGGCAAGAATCGATATCAATACCTTCACCTACAAATCAGACTCTACTCCAATAATGATCTTCCTTGGAGGTGGAATTATCGGCATAAGATTCTATGCCGGACCGGCATTAACAAGCTTTTTAATGACTGGCATTGTTCTCCCAGCGCAATCACATTGCATATTTCTGAAAGAAACCAAATAAAACATATCTCATATCCTATCACAAGACAAAGCAGGATGGAAACAATCAGCCAGCACGGATTTTGTCGAATGATGAAGCGATGTAGAGCTGTGTGTGTATGTAAACCGGCTGGCAATATAAAACAGATTATAGTTTCCAATAACCCTCCCATTTTAATCCCTTTCTAATCAAAGATAAAGGAGGCAGAAAAAATCACCGGCCAAACGGCAGACGGCCAATGCAGTGCATTTTTTTTGGTAATCGGCAGTAGAAGAAACACTGACAAAAAACCTTCGTTTGCTAACCGACTCAGATGGTGCACTGGTAAGATATCGGATTGGCAAGCCGGGATGAGAATGTTGCAGTGAGTTCGATTCTCACTATATTTTTTTTTTTGATGAATTATCTAATAGGATGAAACTCCCATAAAATGTATTTCCTGTTCCGCTTGAATGTAGTGGTGATTCATTATTTTGCTTAATAGCTCAAGTCTTTATGCCAGTAGTGCTTTTCCAATCATATCATCTTTGGTGCAGTACACTTTTCAGCGCATTTTCGGCACAGAGATTTGCTAAATAGGCATTGGATTTTTATAACCTCTTCCATGGGTGTAGAACATGTTACGGCATATCAAACAACCTCCTTTCTACTTCACTTTTTCTCTACATTCTTCCTAACATCTCTGAAACAACTAGAGGAAATAAGCAAAAAAGAAAAGATAAAAACCCAATCCCGAAAGGAATCCTGCGAAATTAAACAGCAAAAACATTCCCCCTTTTCCGGGCGCCGCGCCGTGAGTGCACATCTGTCTTTGGCAATCAAAGGAATTTCGCTGCACTCGCGCAGCACCGGAATTTCGGGAATCGATGATGCATGATGTTGCAACGACGGAATGGTTCGATCCGGGAAGCAAGTCTTTCGGTCTCGCGGATGCACTATTCCCAAAAAACATACACAGTTAGAAAAATCCATGTAGCATTACATGCATGTACATGGGTAGAAGGGAATCGGCCTTTTACATGCGATGATACTGCATACTTCATGTAAAATCCCAATAGCCTTCATCTGCTTTGTTTATTGTAAGGTTACATTTTATTTCCACAATTCAAAATTCCTATTGGATTGCAATGTTCGAAATAAGATCAGAAGGAAACACAAGTTTGACCAGGTTTTTATACTTTATTAGGAGATTTTATGATTGATATTTACACCTGTTCGTAAGTGTTTGAAGTTCCCGGGAATTGGACAGCAGACTGTCGAAAACAAAAAAAATAACTCCTTTGCTGCATTTCACCGCTGCTTTGGCTCTTATGGTTTCTGAAAAAAAATATCAATCGGTGTGAAAAATTAGTGACGATTGGTTACAGCTATTCAACACCGTCTGTTCACATAGTTATTTAGATCAGAACTTACCTTGCTAGAATATTTTGCGAGCAGCAAACGGAATTCAATTCCTACGAGAATTGGAGCAAAACAACAAGTGTCTTGACAGCTTGGAGCACATGCAGTTTCATGTAAATGTCCTCTAGAACATGCATTCTCATTGAGTTTCTGCGTGTTTTGCGTGCGTTTTCATGTAAATTTCTTTGCAACTGCAAAGATGCTATAGTCTTTTTCATATTTTTTTCAGAAATGATGCGGAACCGTAAATTCACTTGTAAAGTAAACTTACAATTTTTTTTCTGTGTAGGCAGCTACCCACCCACACCAAACATACAAACGCCCCGTAGAGAGGCCTTTTAATTCGTTCGGTTCAAGTTTCAATTTTCTTTTCCAAAAATCAAAGCCTTTCCCGGAATCAAGGCTCTTTCTGTTTCTGCTCCTGGGTGATTTTGGTAGCTATGAATAGGTGAAATGCGTCCTAGCAAACAGACGCGCACGCACACATGCCAATTCCTTTTCTAAGCCAGCAATCCTTCCGTTTCGTCCCCTCTTGTGAATGGATCTTTTCGCGATTGACCTATGGAAATTGAAGCGAAGAATGTACGGTGGCGGTTTCGCGAATTAGACCGTTTCAATTTTTCTGAAATTTGAATATTTTCCATTTCAACGATTTTATAATAACAATCAATAACATAACATAATAAGGAAAATAAAAATCTGGATAGAAATGCAAAAACTGATTTCATTATTTATTATTATTTATTCCGCTTTGAAAATTTGATAGTTTTCTGGTACAAAATGAACCGAAGATGTTTTCAGAACATTTGCTTTGGTAATTAGTTTTTCTTATCAGATTGTGTTCAAGAGATTAAATTTCAAAAAATGGTTTAATCCCGTTCAAAAAATATGTAGATACACATGTTTGGCGAACCTGTGGAATGTGTCACGGATTAATAAAATAACTGGTTTTAAGTCATTTAAAATCTTTTTCGAAAACTGCAGGCAACTTTGGCTTTTGACAATGATAAATTAGCAGAGTTTAATTCATATTTCTTTCTCTGTTCTGTTGAAAACATACGTTTTAAGGACATTTCAAAGGACTTTTAATAACCTTGAGTTTTTTAGAGAATAAATGAGTACTTCATGTCCACAAGGTATAAAAATGTCCACCGATAAATTGAGCAAAATGCGGTGGTCAAATCGTGCACAAAATAGTTGGACCGCAAGTAAGTCGAAATTTCGAAAAAAAAATCATAATGGACGTAATGGAATCGTTAGAAACCCACTTGTGGCTTGTGATAAAGTTCAGTTGGCATGTCAGTTGCTTCATGAGCCGATGATCGTAAATTCTAGCCCCAGAGTAAACATCGATCACAGTTGTTCCGGATAAGTTTTTCAATAACTGTCCGCCAAATGCATCGTTTATATATGTCGCAAATGACATAAAGATGTTAAAACGACTATAATCGAAACATAAAAAAAAGTTAAAAACCCACTTGAAAGATCATCACAAAATTTGGCACATGTAAACATTATCTACATGACGAAACAGTATCACTAAATATTTTATCAATTTTCATACACAATATTGCATTTTTCAGAATACAGTCCATAATAAACTTTCCCGAAAGCCGAGAGTTACTTTGATTTCCGAGAAAAAAGTTGTAACTTTTTACTTTTCTTTCTTTAACCCTATTTGGAAAAACATATTAAAATATCAAAAAATGTCCAAAAGAATTAAACACAAAAACTAAATTTTCGTATTTTGAAAATGCATTAGTACAAAAATGCTGGATTCCTCAACAAATGTATCAATCTTTATTCGGATGCATCCAAATTTAAAAAATTCTTCGGGGACCCTCAATGAATTCTTGGATCTTTAATTTTGCATCATTACGTTTTTTTATGAACGGACCCTGAAAGTCCAGGAAAAAATCTTCTAATTTGACCATGAGTGTCAATTATTTATCTACAACACTTCAGTTTCTCGTTATTCAAAGTCTAAGAAAAATCCGAAAAATCATCAATTCGGATAAACGACTACAGATCTACAGTCTTTTTCCGAAGCATATTTTTCGGTTTTTTTCTTAGACTTTGACTAACGAAAAACTGAAGTGTTGTAGGGGAATAATGTCTGAGAAACATCATTGAGTTACTTTACGAGGTTCCAAAAACTATAAGTAATGTAAAAATTGATTGCAAGAAAAGAGAGACACATCGGTTTTAAGCGAGAAGTTTCAAATTGAAACTCCAGGTACTGAAACTGGTAAACATTTCTGGGATGGATGAGGATGAAATGAACCAACACATTTTTTAGGTCGGAAGCTAAGCAATATCTTCTAGTGCTAGATATTATTTTGATTTTTTATCGAGTTATTCAAAAAGTTGTACAATTTTTGTTTTTAAAAGCATTCTAAGCAGAATATCTAAGCATAATCTTAATTCTGTCTTGAATTTAGTAAATTTAAATAGTTTCATTTTATTTTGGATAAAGGTTTATTCATTCATCGGTTATCTTTGCCTGATTTGAATATTTTCGACTTTTCCAACGATATATCACAAAAACTAGAAGTGATGGATAAATTTCGAATTCCTAAGCACCAATTTCTTCCATAATTGTTATTTACAACATTGGCTCCAAAAATGCTTTCTTGATGATCTTTTTTATTAACTACTGATCAATATTAAAACTTCCAAACACCATATCACATCATAGCAATCAAATAAGAAAAAAACAGGAATTTTCTGATTGGTTTTGAAGGTTTGGCTTCAGAAAAAAAGATAAAATGTTATAGTTTTTGGGATTAGAAAAAAATGTGGCTTACACACAGAAAAAATTGTTGACTATTACGTGTCACTGAAACTGCAACCTTTAAAATAAATCAACCTGTAATTAACAAAACCTGTAATTTTAAATTGTTTTCCTTGAAAGTTAACGAAGATTCATTTATTATTACAGCAAATGTCCTGTAAAAAAGTTGTACACTGAAAATTAAGTGTCACGTAATTTGTTTTTCAACCTGTAAAATAACGGTAAATGTCCTGCTCCTTTTTGTTACAGGACATTTGCGCAATTTTACAGGAAAAAATTTTTGCTGTGCAGTAAGAGAGAAAAATGGTGTCAGTGGTGCTGTTGGGCAAACTTGTTGGTCTATTTTTTTTTTTTAGAGCTTTCTTAACGCTGATCCGTCCCAGACATTTTTACCCGATAAAGTTCCTGGAGTCTCAATTTGACAATCTTACTTTAACTAAAAAATTTGGAAAAAATATATCCCTGTGCGCAACGTATAGCTTTTAACTTCAACTTCCTTAGACACTAAGTGAAAATTTGTTTGAACATTCCATAGCTGATCTATAGTCTTTTTTGAAAAAAAATTTTTCGGGTTTTTTTTTTCTTATATTTTGAATATCGGAAAACTCAAGTTTTGTTGTCTGAAAAACTCATTTGAGTTACATTACGAGGTTTCAAAACTATAAGTTTTGTAAAAATCGGTTGAGAAACAATAGAGATAAAGCGATTTTATGCGAAGAGTGTCAAATTGGCACTCAAGGTCTGATTAGGGAGATTTTTTTCTGGGCTTTCAGGATTCAACCATTAGAATAGTAATGATGCAAAATTTATGATTTCATGAATTAATTTTTTTTTATTTGGATGCGCCTGAAAAAAATACAAGCCGCTGAACTTCAAATAGTGTCACATTGAAACTTAAGAGCGAATAAAGGTTAAAACCCACTCGACAGATTGCTACCAAATTGTATCAATACATTACTAACTGAATTTTCATCAAAGAAATCAAATGCTGTTCACAAAAAAGGTGAATTTTTTTTTAGGATTCGGGCCTCAATACAGGTTTTTGGACTAGACAACAAATCATTCGAATTGAGGACTCCAAA
Source organism: Uranotaenia lowii (assembly GCF_029784155.1). Classification (NCBI taxonomy): domain Eukaryota; kingdom Metazoa; phylum Arthropoda; class Insecta; order Diptera; family Culicidae; genus Uranotaenia; species Uranotaenia lowii. The sequence goes on from NC_073693.1 coordinate 85,475,324, forward strand.
TTCTTCCAAGATAAGTTTTTAAAACGTTGGCGTGAAAAATCCTTTGTTGTGAGGATGCTCTTAGGTGAAATATCAAATCATCAGATCTTTTGTACAATTTTGCGCATTTAGTGTCATTTCTGAATATTTGAACACTTTCAATGCACTTTTACCTTATTTAGCGGTTGAAGGTTTCTCGGGAGCAGTTTTGCTTCGGATATTTTCCTAAAAAAAAAATTTTTGTCGAGCTTTGGTGCGACTTTCTGGAACGGTTTTTTGATATATTTTGGAATTTTAGCATTGGTTATAGAAAAAATCTCACATAGCTTCAAACCACATAATCGTTTAAGTGGTTTAAGTATCTGTAAGTTTCTTATATTTATAACTGTATTTGCACTTGTACTTAAATCCTAAAGTTTACCAGATTTCGCGGTTTTATCTGGACTTGTCGTGCTCGTATTTTTCGCTTTGTTTTACAAACACGCATAAAAATCTCAAATTGAGTAACAATAATTTTCGATTTTTACGATCAAAACCGAAATTTTTTTAGATAATCTTGTCGAAATAATCATGAATCTGCAATGTAAACATGTAATGTAAAAATCTGATGTTTGATAAAAACATACTGTTTCAAGTGTTTTTTTTTCTTGATTGGTTGATAATATGCTGTTATTTTTGCCAAATCTACCCGGATATAACCCGGTTTTAAGGTTAAAAATTTTGAAATCAAGTGTCCGGATTTCCTCGGCCCGGATAAATGCTGACTACCTTACTTATACTTGTACTTATATTTGTACTTGTGCTTGTTCGTGTACATTTACTTGTACCTATTAGACTAGTTCATTTTTCGGCTTTTTCGCAGATCAAAGCCGGACTCATATGGGTTGTTTCTCATGCATTTTCAAAAATTTTTGCCAAATTTGAGATCAATTGAACTAATCTCTGTTCTGCGCAATGAGTTTTTGTGAAAAAAGTCCATTTTTCTTGAAATTTTTTTTTTGGGATTTCTAGCAAGTCCCTGTTAATATAAAACGATAATTTTAAGATGCAAGGTGGTAGATATTATTAGCATATTTATGGATCTGTTTTAGATCATCGTTCGAAACAAACCGAAAAAAATTAAAAAATAATAAACTATTAAGGGGGGGGTAGGGTCTAACACTTTCAAAAAATCGATTTTTTTATTTTTTTATTTTCTTATTGTAAAACATTTCAAGAATGTTGTGTCAAATTTTCAAGTCAATTGAAGCAAAACTGTAGAAGTTATATTCCTTTATCTCCTCCTATCTAATACTGCAAGAAAGCAAGAGCAAAAACTTCAAACGCGTTTTTCTCGAAAGCACATTTTTAAAGTCCGTGGACATCGTCATTTGAAAACTACTTATCCGATTCTTTTCAAATTTGGAACATATTTTCTACATATAAAATACCAGACCCCAACGTTTTTCTTTTTTGATTTTTCTACTTTGGGGAGATTTTAGAGGTGAAAAATGGCAGATTTTTAAGTGAAAAATCGTAGTTTTTACTTCAAACAGCCACAAAAATTTCATAAAAATATTTTTAAGTTAAATAAAAACGTTGGGGTCCAGAAAAACATCTATTAAAAATATTTTGCTCTGATTTTTTGACTTCAGATGATTCTGTGCTGAGATACAGTGTCCACCGCAAATCCTGTTTTTTAAAAGGCATCCTCGAAAATGCTCCGTCACCGGCTCATTTTTCAATATTTTTCTACGAAAAAATTACAAAATGTTCTTTTAACAATGCTTTGTATAATGCAAAAAATTTGAATACATTTGTTTGAACGATAGCTCTAGAAAAAAAATCGTGAAAATGGTGTTTTTTTTTATATCCGTTAGACCCTACCCCCCCCTTAACTTGTACGGAAATTTTACTTAAAAGTTGAAAGTAAAAAATCTGCAGTAAATCAGGAATAAAAAATTCACAAAAGCTTTTTTTGCTAAGCTAGCCTTTTCTATTACCGTCAACTGGGGCAACATGCAACAGTTTTCAACTTCAATGGCTTCTAAAAAACTTATGTTTACAGTTAATCGTATCCTTTATGCATCAAAAGTTTTAAGGATGCTGGGGCCTCAAATTGGCATAGTTAAAAAAATTATTGGTTTCTTCAGTTATTTTTAATTTTCTAAAAACATGCGATTTTCACACTCCTTAGAAAATGGGGTAACTTGCAACAAACTTTGTTTTTAATGAAAAATCTTATGAACACGTACGAAAATTCATAGTTTTTAATATATTTGCGATGCCTTAAAGACTTTTACGCATGACAACACCAATTGCAGTAGTTTTCGGGTCTGTAAAAACCAATTTTCACATTTTTTCTGAAAATAAGGATGCTGCATACATTTAAGGGTTAAATAATACTATGAAAAATTCTACAAGCTGAAATCATGAAAATAAATGTTTGGATGAATGAAATTAAAATGTTTACAAACGTGTGATGCAAAACATTCATATTCCAGCACATGGAAACGAGATTTACAAGGTATTTCTTTGATTTGCATTTTGTTCCATTTAACCCCAGACACCTAACTGAATTTTAAAAATATTCATGTAAAAAAATTGGGTGATTGTTCGAAAAATATTTTTACACCAACAATGTTGGTATAACATGAGGAAACCTGTAAAAAGTTTGTAGGTAATTTTATCAAGCCGATCCGTCATACTGGGTAAAGTTTTTTCCGGCATCAAAAAATGTTAAAATTTGTTTGCTCGATTTTTCAAATTTTACATTAAAATAAAAAACTTAGGACAACTAGCTTAAGATGCGAGAAATTATGTCAATATCATTTTGTTATCATTAAAAAATAACTTTATTACAATACAATAAATTTAAAATTGATTCAATGTAGTGTTATATAAATGTTGCATCGAACCCCGCTGTTGCATGTTGCCCCGTTTGACGGTACCTTTATTTTGATGCAATAAATGTACAAATTGGATTTATAGCAGTCTAGTTATTTACAGATGTTTGCAACATACTTGAATTGATACAATATTTTTCATTCAAGTTTTTTCCACACCAAGTTGTGCACAAGCAAAGATATATTAAAAGCGAGCGCTTTGATCAAGTTGTATGCAAGTCCTCTTGATGCCACGTTTTTCAGGTTGCCTGAATCTAAAACTTGAATAGGAACACTGTTATGACTTGAAAACTGATGCATGAATATTTGAATTACTTTGCTCCTATTCAGGCGATAAGGTTGGAACAAATATCAATTTCTTATTTTGTCACCCCCCCCCCCCCTTCGAAATTTTCGAAATCCCGGGGGGAATAAATAAAGTTTGAAGTATTTTATGTAAATTTCAAATGAAAATTCAAATATCCGAAAGATTACAAGACCAAGAACCAAATTTTGCAAGTTGAAAGTTAATTCACATTTTGTATTCTTGATTTTAATGAATTTTTCGATAAAAAAAAAACGTTTTATGAAATAATATAGTATGCAATTTGGTTGCATACAAGCTTTCGTATAATTTATTCCAATTTATTTGTTTTTCGCATTATTTTTTATTGTCCCCCCTTGCAATGTTCCAACTTCGAGTGACAAAAGATGGATTTGAAATTTGTTCCGGCCTAATTACATTTTAAACATCAAATGAATTGTAATAATCAGGGGTATCTCAATAAGAAAAGATTTTTCGAAATTTTTTTTTTCGGATTTACTGCAGATTTTAAACCTTTAACTTGTAAGTAAAATCACTGTACAAGTTGGTACTTTATGATTTTTAAAAAATTTTCGGTTTGTTTTGAACGATTATCTAAAACAGATCCATCATTATGCTAATAATATCAACCACCATGCATCTTAAAATTATCGTTTTATATTAACAGGGGCTTGCTAGAACTCTCATAAGAAAATTCTCAAGAAAAATTGACTTTTTTCACAAAAACTCATTGCGCAGAACAGCTCAATTGATCTCAAATTTGGCAGAAATACTTGGAAATGCATGAGAAACAACGCATATGAGTCCGGCTTTGCTCTGCGAAAAAAGCCGAAAAGTGAACTAGTCTAGTACTTACACTTGTTTTTGTACTTGTATTTGTATATGTACTTGTACATGTACTTGCACTTGTTCTTATACTAGTACTGAAACTTGTACTTGTATTTGTGTATTTATTATTGTACCTGTGTTTGTTCTTGTATTTGTAATTGTACTTGTTCTTATACTTGTACTTGTACTAATACTTGTACTTGTACTTTCACTTGTACTTGTACTTAAACTTTAATTTGTGCTTTAACTTGTGCTTGAACTTTTATTCTTGTTGTTGTTCTTGTATACTTGATCTTGTACTTGTATACTTGTAACTTTACTAGTGCTTGTACTTGTATTCTTGGTCTTGTACTTCTATACTTGTACTTGTACTAGTATACTTGTTCTTGTACGTGTACTCGTACTTGCACTTATACTTGTACTAATACTTCTTCTTGTACTTGTATACTTCTTCTTGTACTTATATACAAGGCCGTGCGAACGGGGGGGGGGGGGGGGGGGTTTAGGGGTTTAACCCCCCCCCCCCCCCCCCCATGGAGATTTTTTCCAAGTAAAATTTTCAACGCAGTAATTCCTTTACTTCTTGAATCTTAAAAGGTGTGAGTGTTAACAAAAAAGTCAGATATTTTTCTCGCCTCCGGCGGAAATTGGTATTCAATCACTCTATGATTCAGATATTTTATTTTATGACACTACATATATGCCGTTCACAATTTGATACGAATTTTTGATTGTAAAGAACAATTTGCCATTCAATCA